>NW_026961923.1:0-335664 GCF_036172605.1 Pelobates fuscus | reverse complement strand
GATTTTTTTTCCGGATTTTTTTTCTGGATTTTTTTTTTCCGGATTTTTTTCCGGATTTTTTTTCCGGATTTATTTTCCGGATTTTTTTTCCAGATTTTTTTTCCCGGATTTTTTTTCTGGATTTTTTTTTTCTTCATTTTTTTTTCCGGATTTTTTTTTCCGGATTTTTTTTCCGGATTTTTCCGAAGTTTTTTTTTCGGATTTTTTTTCAGGATTTTTTTTTCTGGATTTTTTTTTTCGGATTTCTTTCCGGATTTTCCCGGAGTTTTTTTTCCTGATTTTTTTTCCCGGATTTTTTTTCTGGATTTTTTTTCCGGATGTTTTTTTCTGGATTTTTTTTCCGGATTTTTTTTCCGGAGTTCTTTTTCGGATTTTTTTTCCGGATTTTTCCGGATTTTTTTTCCGGATTTTTTTTCCAGATTTTTTTTTCCCGGATTTTTTTTCTGGATTTTTTTTCCGGATTTTTTTTCCGGATTTTTTTTCTGGATTTTTTTTTTCCGGATTTTTTTTCCGGATTTTTACGAAGTTTTTTTTTCGGATTTCTTTCCAGATTTTTCCGGAGTTTTTTTTCCGGATTTTTTTTCCCGGATTTTTTTTTCCAGATTTTTTCCGAAGTTTTTTTTCCGGATTTTTTTCTGGATTTTTCCGGATTTTTTTTTCGGATTTTTCCGGATTTTTTTTCCGGATTTTTTTTTCCGGATTTTTTTTCTGGATATTTTTTCCCGGATTTTTTTTCTGGAATTTTTTTTCCGGATTTTTTTTTCCGGATTTTTTTTCCGGATTTTTCCGAAGTTTTTTTTCCGGATTTTTCCGGATTTTTTTTCCGGAGTTCTTTTTCGGATTTTTTTTCCGGATTTTTCCGGCTTTTTTTTCGGATTTTTTTTTCTGCATTTTTTTCCGGATTTCTTTCCGGATTTTTCCGGAGTTTTTTTTCCGGATTTTTTTCCCGGATTTTTTTTCTGGATTTTTTTTTCCGGATTTTTCCGGATTTTTTTTTCCGGATTTTTTTTCCGGATTTTTCCGGGTTTTTTTTCCGGATTTTTTTTCCGGATTTTTTTTCCGGATTTCTTTCCGGAGTTTTTTTCCGGAGTTCTTTTTCGGATTTTTTTTCCGGATTTTTCCGGATTTTTTTTCGGATTTTTTTTTCTGCATTTTTTTCCGGATTTCTTTCCGGATTTTTCCGGATTTTTTTTCTGGATTTTTTTTCCGGATTTTTTTTTTCCGGATTTTTTTTCCGGATTTTTTTTCGGGTTTTTTTTCCCGATTTTTCCGGTTTTTTTTCCGGAGTTCTTTTTCGGATTTTTTCTCTGGATTTTTCCGGATTTTTTTTTCGGATTTTTTTTTCTGCATTTTTTTTCCGGATTTTTTTTTCCGGATTTTTTTTCCAGATTTTTTTTCCCGGATTTTTTTTCCGGATTTTTTTTCTGGATTTTTTTTTTCCGGATTTTTTTCCGGATTTTTTTTCCGGATTTATTTTCCGGATTTTTTTTCCAGATTTTTTTTCCCGGATTTTTTTTCTGGATTTTTTTTTTCTTCATTTTTTTTTCCGGATTTTTTTTTCCGGATTTTTTTTCCGGATTTTTCCGAAGTTTTTTTTTCGGATTTTTTTTCAGGATTTTTTTTTCTGGATTTTTTTTTTCGGATTTCTTTCCGGATTTTCCCGGAGTTTTTTTTCCTGATTTTTTTTCCCGGATTTTTTTTCTGGATTTTTTTTCCGGATGTTTTTTTCTGGATTTTTTTTCCGGATTTTTTTTCCGGAGTTCTTTTTCGGATTTTTTTTCCGGATTTTTCCGGATTTTTTTTCCGGATTTTTTTTCCAGATTTTTTTTTCCCGGATTTTTTTTCTGGATTTTTTTTCCGGATTTTTTTTCCGGATTTTTTTTCTGGATTTTTTTTTTCCGGATTTTTTTTCCGGATTTTTACGAAGTTTTTTTTTCGGATTTCTTTCCAGATTTTTCCGGAGTTTTTTTTCCGGATTTTTTTTCCCGGATTTTTTTTTCCAGATTTTTTCCGAAGTTTTTTTTCCGGATTTTTTTCTGGATTTTTCCGGATTTTTTTTTCGGATTTTTCCGGATTTTTTTTCCGGATTTTTTTTTCCGGATTTTTTTTCTGGATATTTTTTCCCGGATTTTTTTTCTGGAATTTTTTTTCCGGATTTTTTTTTCCGGATTTTTTTTCCGGATTTTTCCGAAGTTTTTTTTCCGGATTTTTCCGGATTTTTTTTCCGGAGTTCTTTTTCGGATTTTTTTTCCGGATTTTTCCGGCTTTTTTTTCGGATTTTTTTTTCTGCATTTTTTTCCGGATTTCTTTCCGGATTTTTCCGGAGTTTTTTTTCCGGATTTTTTTCCCGGATTTTTTTTCTGGATTTTTTTTTCCGGATTTTTCCGGATTTTTTTTTCCGGATTTTTTTTCCGGATTTTTCCGGGTTTTTTTTCCGGATTTTTTTTCCGGATTTTTTTTCCGGATTTCTTTCCGGAGTTTTCCGGAGTTTTTTTTCCGGATTTTTTTTCCCGTATTTTTTTTCTGGATTTTTTTTCCGGATTTTTTTTTCCGGATTTTTTTTTCGGGTTTTTTTTCCGGATTTTTCCGGATTTTTTTCCGGAGTTCTTTTTCGGATTTTTTCTTCGGATTTTTCCGGATTTTTTTTTCGGATTTTTTTTTCTGCATTTTTTTTCCGGATTTTTTTTTCCGGATTTTTTTTCCAGATTTTTTTTCCCGGATTTTTTTTCCGGATTTTTTTTCTGGATTTTTTTTTTCCGGATTTTTTTCCGGATTTTTTTTTCCGGGTTTTTTTTTTCCGGATTTTTTTTTCCGTATTTCTTTCCGGATTTTTCCGGATTTTTTTTCCGGATTTTATTTTCCAGATTTTTCCGGATTTTTTTTTCCGGATTTTTTTCTGGATATTTTTTCCCGGATTTTTTTTCTGGATTTTTTTTTCCGGATTTTTTTTTCCGGATTTTTTTTTCCGGATTTTTTTTCCGGATTTTTCCGAAGTTTTTTTTCCGGATTTTTTTCTGGATTTTTCCGGATTTTTTTTTCCGGATTTTTTTTCTGGATATTTTTTCCCGGATTTTTTTTCTGGAATTTTTTTTCCGGATTTTTTTTTCCGGATTTTTTTTTCCGGATTTTTCCGGATTTTTTTTCCGGAGTTATTTTTCGGATTTTGTTTCCGGATTTTTCCGGCTTTTTTTTTTGGATTTTTTTTTCTGCATTTTTTTCCGGATTTCTTTCCGGATTTTTCCGGAGTTTTTTTTCCGGATTTTTTTCCCGGATTTTTTTTCCGGATTTTTTTCCCGGATTTTTTTTCCGGATTTTTTTTTCCAGATTTTTTTTCCGGATTTTTCCGGGTTTTTTTTCCGGATTTTTTTTCCAGATTTTTTTTTCCCGGATTTTTTTTCTGGATTTTTTTTCCGGATTTTTTTTCCGGATTTTTTTTCTGGATTTTTTTTTTCCGGATTTTTTTTCCCGGATTTTTTTTCTGGATTTTTTTTTCCGGATTTTTTTTTTCCGGATTTTTTTTCCGGATTTTTTTTTCCAGATTTTTCCGAAGTTTTTTTTCCGGATTTTTTTCTGGATTTTTCCGGATTTTTTTTCCGGATTTTTCCGAAGTTTTTTTTCCGGATTTTTTTCTGGATTTTTCCGGATTTTTTTTTCGGATTTTTCCGGATTTTTTTTTCGGATTTTTTTTTCTGCATTTTTTTTCCGGATTTTTTTTTCCGGATTTTTTTTCCAGATTTTTTTTCCCGGATTTTTTTTCCGGATTTTTTTTCTGGATTTTTTTTTTCCGGATTTTTTTCCGGATTTTTTTTTCCGGGTTTTTTTTTTCCGGATTTTTTTTTCCGTATTTCTTTCCGGATTTTTCCGGATTTTTTTTCCGGATTTTATTTTCCAGATTTTTCCGGATTTTTTTTTCCGGATTTTTTTTCTGGATATTTTTTCCCGGATTTTTTTTCTGGATTTTTTTTTCCGGATTTTTTTTTCCGGATTTTTTTTTCTGCATTTTTTTCCGGATTTCTTTCCGGATTTTTCCGGAGTTTTTTTTCCGGATTTTTTTCCCGGATTTTTTTTCTGGATTTTTTTTCCGGATTTTTCCGGATTTTTTTTTCCGGATTTTTTTTCCGGATTTTTCCGGATTTTTTTTCCGGATTTTTCCGGGTTTTTCTTCCGGATTTTTCCGGATTTTTTTTTCCGGATTTTTTTTCCCGGATTTTTTTTCTGGATTTTTTTTTCGGATTTTTTTTTCTGCATTTTTTTCCGATTTTTCTGCATTTTTTTCCGATTTTTTTTCCCGGACTTTTTTTCTGGATTTTTTTTCCGGATTTTTTTTTTCCGGATTTTTTTTCCGGATTTTTTTTCCGGATTTTTTTTCGGGTTTTTTTTCCCGATTTTTCCGGTTTTTTTTCCGGAGTTTTTTTTCAGATTTTTTCTCTGGATTTTTCCGGATTTTTTTTTCTGATTTTTTTTTCTGCATTTTTTTTCCGGATTTTTTTTCCGGATTTATTTTCCGGATTTTTACGAAGTTTTTTTTTCTGATTTTTTTTCCGGATTTTTTTTTCCGGATTTTTTTTCCAGATTTTTTTTCCCGGATTTTTTTTCTGGATTTTTTTTTTCTTCATTTTTTTTTCCGGATTTTTTTTTCCGGATTTTTTTTCCGGAGTTTTCCGAATTTTTTTTTTCGGATTTTTTTTCAGGATTTTTTTTTCCGTGTTTTTTTTTCCGGATTTTTTTTTTCGGATTTCTTTCCGGATTTTCCCAGAGTTTTTTTTCCGGATTTTTTTTCTCGGATTTTTTTTCTGGATTTTTTTTCCGGATGTTTTTTTCTGGATTTTTTTTCCGGATTTTTTTTCCGGAGTTCTTTTTCGGATTTTTTTTCCTGATTTTTCCGGATTTTTTTTCCGGATTTTTTTTCCAGATTTTTTTTTCCCGGATTTTTTTTCTGGATTTTTTTTCCGGATTTTTTTTCCAGATTTTTTTTCTGGATTTTTTTTTTCCGGATTTTTTTTCCGGATTTTTTTCAGGATTTTTCCGGAGTTTTTTTTCCGGATTTTTTTTTCCGGATTTTTTTTCCGGATTTTTACGAAGTTTTTTTTTCGGATTTCTTTCCAGATTTTTCCGGAGTTTTTTTTCCGGATTTTTTTTCCCGGATTTTTTTTCTGGATTTTTTTTTCCGGATTTTTTTTTTCCGGATTTTTTTTCCGGATTTTTTTTTCCAGATTTTTCCGAAGTTTTTTTTCCGGATTTTTTTCTGGATTTTTCCGGATTTTTTTTTCGGATTTTTCCGGATTTTTTTTCCGGATTTTTTTTCCCGGATTTTTTTTCTGGATATTTTTTCCCGGATTTTTTTTCTGGAATTTTTTTTCCGGATTTTTTTTTCCGGATTTTTTTTCCGGATTTTTCCGAAGTTTTTTTTCCGGATTTTTCCGGATTTTTTTTCCGGAGTTCTTTTTCGGATTTTTTTTCCGGATTTTTCCGGATTTTTTTTCGGATTTTTTTTTCTGCATTTTTTTCCGGATTTCTTTCCGGATTTTTCCGGATTTTTTTTCTGGATTTTTTTTCCGGATTTTTTTTTTCCGGATTTTTTTTCCGGATTTTTTTTCGGGTTTTTTTTCCCGATTTTTCCGGTTTTTTTTCCGGAGTTCTTTTTCGGATTTTTTCTCTGGATTTTTCCGGATTTTTTTTTCGGATTTTTTTTTCTGCATTTTTTTTCCGGATTTTTTTTTCCGGATTTTTTTTCCAGATTTTTTTTCCCGGATTTTTTTTCCGGATTTTTTTTCTGGATTTTTTTTTTCCGGATTTTTTTCCGGATTTTTTTTCCGGATTTATTTTCCGGATTTTTTTTCCAGATTTTTTTTCCCGGATTTTTTTTCTGGATTTTTTTTTTCTTCATTTTTTTTTCCGGATTTTTTTTTCCGGATTTTTTTTCCGGATTTTTCCGAAGTTTTTTTTTCGGATTTTTTTTCAGGATTTTTTTTTCTGGATTTTTTTTTTCGGATTTCTTTCCGGATTTTCCCGGAGTTTTTTTTCCTGATTTTTTTTCCCGGATTTTTTTTCTGGATTTTTTTTCCGGATGTTTTTTTCTGGATTTTTTTTCCGGATTTTTTTTCCGGAGTTCTTTTTCGGATTTTTTTTCCGGATTTTTCCGGATTTTTTTTCCGGATTTTTTTTCCAGATTTTTTTTTCCCGGATTTTTTTTCTGGATTTTTTTTCCGGATTTTTTTTCCGGATTTTTTTTCTGGATTTTTTTTTTCCGGATTTTTTTTCCGGATTTTTACGAAGTTTTTTTTTCGGATTTCTTTCCAGATTTTTCCGGAGTTTTTTTTCCGGATTTTTTTTCCCGGATTTTTTTTTCCAGATTTTTTCCGAAGTTTTTTTTCCGGATTTTTTTCTGGATTTTTCCGGATTTTTTTTTCGGATTTTTCCGGATTTTTTTTCCGGATTTTTTTTTCCGGATTTTTTTTCTGGATATTTTTTCCCGGATTTTTTTTCTGGAATTTTTTTTCCGGATTTTTTTTTCCGGATTTTTTTTCCGGATTTTTCCGAAGTTTTTTTTCCGGATTTTTCCGGATTTTTTTTCCGGAGTTCTTTTTCGGATTTTTTTTCCGGATTTTTCCGGCTTTTTTTTCGGATTTTTTTTTCTGCATTTTTTTCCGGATTTCTTTCCGGATTTTTCCGGAGTTTTTTTTCCGGATTTTTTTCCCGGATTTTTTTTCTGGATTTTTTTTTCCGGATTTTTCCGGATTTTTTTTTCCGGATTTTTTTTCCGGATTTTTCCGGGTTTTTTTTCCGGATTTTTTTTCCGGATTTTTTTTCCGGATTTCTTTCCGGAGTTTTCCGGAGTTTTTTTTCCGGATTTTTTTTCCCGTATTTTTTTTCTGGATTTTTTTTCCGGATTTTTTTTTCCGGATTTTTTTTTCGGGTTTTTTTTCCGGATTTTTCCGGATTTTTTTCCGGAGTTCTTTTTCGGATTTTTTCTTCGGATTTTTCCGGATTTTTTTTTCGGATTTTTTTTTCTGCATTTTTTTTCCGGATTTTTTTTTCCGGATTTTTTTTCCAGATTTTTTTTCCCGGATTTTTTTTCCGGATTTTTTTTCTGGATTTTTTTTTTCCGGATTTTTTTCCGGATTTTTTTTTCCGGGTTTTTTTTTTCCGGATTTTTTTTTCCGTATTTCTTTCCGGATTTTTCCGGATTTTTTTTCCGGATTTTATTTTCCAGATTTTTCCGGATTTTTTTTTCCGGATTTTTTTCTGGATATTTTTTCCCGGATTTTTTTTCTGGATTTTTTTTTCCGGATTTTTTTTTCCGGATTTTTTTTTCCGGATTTTTTTTCCGGATTTTTCCGAAGTTTTTTTTCCGGATTTTTTTCTGGATTTTTCCGGATTTTTTTTTCGGATTTTTCCGGATTTTTTTTCCGGATTTTTTTTCCCGGATTTTTTTTCTGGATATTTTTTCCCGGATTTTTTTTCTGGAATTTTTTTTCCGGATTTTTTTTTCCGGATTTTTTTTCCGGATTTTTCCGAAGTTTTTTTTCCGGATTTTTCCGGATTTTTTTTCCGGAGTTCTTTTTCGGATTTTTTTTCCGGATTTTTCCGGATTTTTTTTTGGATTTTTTTTTCTGCATTTTTTTCCGGATTTCTTTCCGGATTTTTCCGGATTTTTTTTCCGGATTTTTTTTCCGGATTTTTTTTTTCCGGATTTTTTTTCCGGATTTTTTTTCGGGTTTTTTTTCCCGATTTTTCCGGTTTTTTTTCCGGAGTTCTTTTTCGGATTTTTTCTCTGGATTTTTCCGGATTTTTTTTTCGGATTTTTTTTTCTGCATTTTTTTTCCGGATTTTTTTTTCCGGATTTTTTTTCCAGATTTTTTTTCCCGGATTTTTTTTCCGGATTTTTTTTCTGGATTTTTTTTTTCCGGATTTTTTTTCCGGATTTTTCCGGATTTTTTTTCCGGATTTTTCCGGGTTTTTCTTCCGGATTTTTCCGGATTTTTTTTTCCGGATTTTTTTTCCCGGATTTTTTTTCTGGATTTTTTTTTCGGATTTTTTTTTCTGCATTTTTTTCCGATTTTTCTGCATTTTTTTCCGATTTTTTTTCCCGGACTTTTTTTCTGGATTTTTTTTCCGGATTTTTTTTTTCCGGATTTTTTTTCCGGATTTTTTTTCCGGATTTTTTTTCGGGTTTTTTTTCCCGATTTTTCCGGTTTTTTTTCCGGAGTTTTTTTTCAGATTTTTTCTCTGGATTTTTCCGGATTTTTTTTTCTGATTTTTTTTTCTGCATTTTTTTTCCGGATTTTTTTTCCGGATTTATTTTCCGGATTTTTCCGGATTTTTTTTCCGGATTTTTTTTCCAGATTTTTTTTTCCCGGATTTTTTTTCTGGATTTTTTTTCCGGATTTTTTTTCCGGATTTTTTTTCTGGATTTTTTTTTTCCGGATTTTTTTTCCGGATTTTTACGAAGTTTTTTTTTCGGATTTCTTTCCAGATTTTTCCGGAGTTTTTTTTCCGGATTTTTTTTCCCGGATTTTTTTTCTGGATTTTTTTTTCCGGATTTTTTTTTTCCGGATTTTTTTTCCGGATTTTTTTTTCCAGATTTTTCCGAAGTTTTTTTTCCGGATTTTTTTCTGGATTTTTCCGGATTTTTTTTTCGGATTTTTCCGGATTTTTTTTCCGGATTTTTTTTTCCGGATTTTTTTTCTGGATATTTTTTCCCGGATTTTTTTTCTGGAATTTTTTTTCCGGATTTTTTTTTCCGGATTTTTTTTCCGGATTTTTCCGAAGTTTTTTTTCCGGATTTTTCCGGATTTTTTTTCCGGAGTTATTTTTCGGATTTTTTTTCCGGATTTTTCCGGATTTTTTTTTTGGATTTTTTTTTCTGCATTTTTTTCCGGATTTCTTTCCGGATTTTTCCGGAGTTTTTTTTCCGGATTTTTTTCCCGGATTTTTTTTCTGGATTTTTTTTCCGGATTTTTCCGGATTTTTTTTTCCGGATTTTTTTTCCGGATTTTTCCGGGTTTTTTTTCCGGATTTTTTTTCCGGATTTTTTTTTCCGGATTTCTTTCCGGAGTTTTCCGGAGTTTTTTTTCCGGATTTTTTTTCCCGTATTTTTTTTCTGGATTTTTTTTCCGGATTTTTTTTTCCGGATTTTTTTTTCGGGTTTTTTTTCCGGATTTTTCCGGATTTTTTTCCGGAGTTCTTTTTCGGATTTTTTCTCCGGATTTTTCCGGATTTTTTTTTCGGATTTTTTGTTCTGCATTTTTTTTCCGGATTTTTTTTTCCGGATTTTTTTTCCAGATTTTTTTTCCCGGATTTTTTTTCCGGATTTTTTTTCTGGATTTTTTTTTTCCGGATTTTTTTCCGGATTTTTTTTTCCGGGGTTTTTTTTTCCGGATTTTTTTTTCCGTATTTCTTTCCGGATTTTTCCGGATTTTTTTTCCGGATTTTATTTTCCAGATTTTTCCGGATTTTTTTTTCCGGATTTTTTTTCTGGATATTTTTTCCCGGATTTTTTTTCTGGATTTTTTTTTCCGGATTTTTTTTTCCGGATTTTTTTTTCCGGATTTTTTTCCGGATTTCTTTCCGGATTTTTCCGGAGTTTTTTTTCCGGATTTTTTTCCCGGATTTTTTTTCTGGATTTTTTTTCCGGATTTTTCCGGATTTTTTTTCCGGATTTTTCCGGGTTTTTTTTCCGGATTTTTTTTCCGGATTTTTTTTTCCGGATTTCTTTCCGGAGTTTTCCGGAGTTTTTTTTCCGGATTTTTTTTCCCGTATTTTTTTTCTGGATTTTTTTTCCGGATTTTTTTTTCCGGATTTTTTTTTCGGGTTTTTTTTCCGGATTTTTCCGGATTTTTTTCCGGAGTTCTTTTTCGGATTTTTTCTCCGGATTTTTCCGGATTTTTTTTTCGGATTTTTTTTTCTGCATTTTTTTTCCGGATTTTTTTTTCCGGATTTTTTTTCCAGATTTTTTTTCCCGGATTTTTTTTCCGGATTTTTTTTCTGGATTTTTTTTTTCCGGATTTTTTTCCGGATTTTTTTTTCCGGGTTTTTTTTTTCCGGATTTTTTTTTCCGTATTTCTTTCCGGATTTTTCCGGATTTTTTTTCCGGATTTTATTTTCCAGATTTTTCCGGATTTTTTTTTCCGGATTTTTTTTCTGGATATTTTTTCCCGGATTTTTTTTCTGGATTTTTTTTTCCGGATTTTTTTTTCCGGATTTTTTTTTCTGCATTTTTTTCCGGATTTCTTTCCGGATTTTTCCGGAGTTTTTTTTCCGGATTTTTTTCCCGGATTTTTTTTCTGGATTTTTTTTCCGGATTTTTCCGGATTTTTTTTTCCGGATTTTTTTTCCGGATTTTTCCGGATTTTTTTTCCGGATTTTTCCGGGTTTTTCTTCCGGATTTTTCCGGATTTTTTTTTCCGGATTTTTTTTCCCGGATTTTTTTTCTGGATTTTTTTTTCGGATTTTTTTTTCTGCATTTTTTTCCGATTTTTCTGCATTTTTTTCCGATTTTTTTTCCCGGACTTTTTTTCTGGATTTTTTTTCCGGATTTTTTTTTTCCGGATTTTTTTTCCGGATTTTTTTTCCGGATTTTTTTTCGGGTTTTTTTTCCCGATTTTTCCGGTTTTTTTTCCGGAGTTTTTTTTCAGATTTTTTCTCTGGATTTTTCCGGATTTTTTTTTCTGATTTTTTTTTCTGCATTTTTTTTCCGGATTTTTTTTCCGGATTTATTTTCCGGATTTTTACGAAGTTTTTTTTTCTGATTTTTTTTCCGGATTTTTTTTTCCGGATTTTTTTTCCAGATTTTTTTTCCCGGATTTTTTTTCTGGATTTTTTTTTTCTTCATTTTTTTTTCCGGATTTTTTTTTCCGGATTTTTTTTCCGGATTTTTCCGAAGTTTTTTTTTCGGATTTTTTTTCAGGATTTTTTTTTCCGTGTTTTTTTTTCCGGATTTTTTTTTTCGGATTTCTTTCCGGATTTTCCCGGAGTTTTTTTTCCGGATTTTTTTTCCCGGATTTTTTTTCTGGATTTTTTTTCCGGATGTTTTTTTCTGGATTTTTTTTCCGGATTTTTTTTCCGGAGTTCTTTTTCGGATTTTTTTTCCTGATTTTTCCGGATTTTTTTTCCGGATTTTTTTTCCAGATTTTTTTTTCCCGGATTTTTTTTCTGGATTTTTTTTCCGGATTTTTTTTCCAGATTTTTTTTCTGGATTTTTTTTTTCCGGATTTTTTTTCCGGATTTTTTTCAGGATTTTTCCGGAGTTTTTTTTCCGGATTTTTTTTTCCGGATTTTTTTTCCGGATTTTTACGAAGTTTTTTTTTCGGATTTCTTTCCAGATTTTTCCGGAGTTTTTTTTCCGGATTTTTTTTCCCGGATTTTTTTTCTGGATTTTTTTTTCCGGATTTTTTTTTTCCGGATTTTTTTTCCGGATTTTTTTTTCCAGATTTTTCCGAAGTTTTTTTTCCGGATTTTTTTCTGGATTTTTCCGGATTTTTTTTTCGGATTTTTCCGGATTTTTTTTCCGGATTTTTTTTCCCGGATTTTTTTTCTGGATATTTTTTCCCGGATTTTTTTTCTGGAATTTTTTTTCCGGATTTTTTTTTCCGGATTTTTTTTCCGGATTTTTCCGAAGTTTTTTTTCCGGATTTTTCCGGATTTTTTTTCCGGAGTTCTTTTTCGGATTTTTTTTCCGGATTTTTCCGGATTTTTTTTCGGATTTTTTTTTCTGCATTTTTTTCCGGATTTCTTTCCGGATTTTTCCGGATTTTTTTTCTGGATTTTTTTTCCGGATTTTTTTTTTCCGGATTTTTTTTCCGGATTTTTTTTCGGGTTTTTTTTCCCGATTTTTCCGGTTTTTTTTCCGGAGTTCTTTTTCGGATTTTTTCTCTGGATTTTTCCGGATTTTTTTTTCGGATTTTTTTTTCTGCATTTTTTTTCCGGATTTTTTTTTCCGGATTTTTTTTCCAGATTTTTTTTCCCGGATTTTTTTTCCGGATTTTTTTTCTGGATTTTTTTTTTCCGGATTTTTTTCCGGATTTTTTTTCCGGATTTATTTTCCGGATTTTTACGAAGTTTTTTTTTCGGATTTTTTTTCCGGATTTTTTTTTCCGGATTTTTTTTCCAGATTTTTTTTCCCGGATTTTTTTTCTGGATTTTTTTTTTCTTCATTTTTTTTTCCGGATTTTTTTTTCCGGATTTTTTTTCCGGATTTTTCCGAAGTTTTTTTTTCGGATTTTTTTTCAGGATTTTTTTTTCCGGATTTTTTTTTTCGGATTTCTTTCCGGATTTTCCCGGAGTTTTTTTTCCTGATTTTTTTTCCCGGATTTTTTTTCTGGATTTTTTTTCCGGATGTTTTTTTCTGGATTTTTTTTCCGGAGTTCTTTTTCGGATTTTTTTTCCGGATTTTTCCGGATTTTTTTTCCGGATTTTTTTTCCGGATTTTTTTCTGGATTTTTCCGGATTTTTTTTCGGATTTTTCCGGATTTTTTTTCCGGATTTTTTTTCCCGGATTTTTTTTCTGGATATTTTTTCCCGGATTTTTTTTCTGGAATTTTTTTTCCGGATTTTTTTTTCCGGATTTTTTTTCCGGATTTTTCCGAAGTTTTTTTTCCGGATTTTTCCGGATTTTTTTTCCGGAGTTCTTTTTCGGATTTTTTTTCCGGATTTTTCCGGATTTTTTTTCGGATTTTTTTTTCTGCATTTTTTTCCGGATTTCTTTCCGGATTTTTCCGGATTTTTTTTCTGGATTTTTTTTCCGGATTTTTTTTTTCCGGATTTTTTTTCCGGATTTTTTTTCGGGTTTTTTTTCCCGATTTTTCCGGTTTTTTTTCCGGAGTTCTTTTTCGGATTTTTTCTCTGGATTTTTCCGGATTTTTTTTTCGGATTTTTTTTTCTGCATTTTTTTTCCGGATTTTTTTTTCCGGATTTTTTTTCCAGATTTTTTTTCCCGGATTTTTTTTCCGGATTTTTTTTCTGGATTTTTTTTTTCCGGATTTTTTTCCGGATTTTTTTTCCGGATTTATTTTCCGGATTTTTACGAAGTTTTTTTTTCGGATTTTTTTTCCGGATTTTTTTTTCCGGATTTTTTTTCCAGATTTTTTTTCCCGGATTTTTTTTCTGGATTTTTTTTTTCTTCATTTTTTTTTCCGGATTTTTTTTTCCGGATTTTTTTTCCGGATTTTTCCGAAGTTTTTTTTTCGGATTTTTTTTCAGGATTTTTTTTTCCGGATTTTTTTTTTCGGATTTCTTTCCGGATTTTCCCGGAGTTTTTTTTCCTGATTTTTTTTCCCGGATTTTTTTTCTGGATTTTTTTTCCGGATGTTTTTTTCTGGATTTTTTTTCCGGATTTTTTTTCCGGAGTTCTTTTTCGGATTTTTTTTCCGGATTTTTCCGGATTTTTTTTCCGGATTTTTTTTCCAGATTTTTTTTTCCCGGATTTTTTTTCTGGATTTTTTTTCCGGATTTTTTTTCCGGATTTTTTTTCTGGATTTTTTTTTTCCGGATTTTTTTTCCGGATTTTTACGAAGTTTTTTTTTCGGATTTCTTTCCAGATTTTTCCGGAGTTTTTTTTCCGGATTTTTTTTCCCGGATTTTTTTTTCCAGATTTTTTCCGAAGTTTTTTTTCCGGATTTTTTTCTGGATTTTTCCGGATTTTTTTTTCGGATTTTTCCGGATTTTTTTTCCGGATTTTTTTTCCGGATTTTTTTTCTGGATATTTTTTCCCGGATTTTTTTTCTGGAATTTTTTTTCCGGATTTTTTTTTCCGGATTTTTTTTCCGGATTTTTCCGAAGTTTTTTTTCCGGATTTTTCCGGATTTTTTTTCCGGAGTTCTTTTTCGGATTTTTTTTCCGGATTTTTCCGGCTTTTTTTTCGGATTTTTTTTTCTGCATTTTTTTCCGGATTTCTTTCCGGATTTTTCCGGAGTTTTTTTTCCGGATTTTTTTCCCGGATTTTTTTTCTGGATTTTTTTTTCCGGATTTTTCCGGATTTTTTTTTCCGGATTTTTTTTCCGGATTTTTCCGGGTTTTTTTTCCGGATTTTTTTTCCGGATTTTTTTTCCGGATTTCTTTCCGGAGTTTTCCGGAGTTTTTTTTCCGGATTTTTTTTCCCGTATTTTTTTTCTGGATTTTTTTTCCGGATTTTTTTTTCCGGATTTTTTTTTCGGGTTTTTTTTCCGGATTTTTCCGGATTTTTTTCCGGAGTTCTTTTTCGGATTTTTTCTTCGGATTTTTCCGGATTTTTTTTTCGGATTTTTTTTTCTGCATTTTTTTTCCGGATTTTTTTTTCCGGATTTTTTTTCCAGATTTTTTTTCCCGGATTTTTTTTCCGGATTTTTTTTCTGGATTTTTTTTCCGGATTTTTTTCCGGATTTTTTTTTCCGGGTTTTTTTTTTCCGGATTTTTTTTTCCGTATTTCTTTCCGGATTTTTCCGGATTTTTTTTCCGGATTTTATTTTCCAGATTTTTCCGGATTTTTTTTTCCGGATTTTTTTCTGGATATTTTTTCCCGGATTTTTTTTCTGGATTTTTTTTTCCGGATTTTTTTTTCCGGATTTTTTT
Source organism: Pelobates fuscus (assembly GCF_036172605.1). Lineage (NCBI taxonomy): Eukaryota > Metazoa > Chordata > Amphibia > Anura > Pelobatidae > Pelobates > Pelobates fuscus. Next base: position 321,117 of record NW_026961923.1, on the reverse strand, counting down.
TTCCGGATTTTTTTTCCGGATTTTTCCGAAGTTTTTTTTCCGGATTTTTTTCTGGATTTTTCCGGATTTTTTTTTCGGATTTTTCCGGATTTTTTTTCCGGATTTTTTTTCCCGGATTTTTTTTCTGGATATTTTTTCCCGGATTTTTTTTCTGGAATTTTTTTTCCGGATTTTTTTTTCCGGATTTTTTTTCCGGATTTTTCCGAAGTTTTTTTTCCGGATTTTTCCGGATTTTTTTTCCGGAGTTCTTTTTCGGATTTTTTTTCCGGATTTTTCCGGATTTTTTTTCGGATTTTTTTTTCTGCATTTTTTTCCGGATTTCTTTCCGGATTTTTCCGGATTTTTTTTCCGGATTTTTTTTCCGGATTTTTTTTTTCCGGATTTTTTTTCCGGATTTTTTTTCGGGTTTTTTTTCCCGATTTTTCCAGTTTTTTTTCCGGAGTTCTTTTTCGGATTTTTTCTCTGGATTTTTCCGGATTTTTTTTTCGGATTTTTTTTCTGCATTTTTTTTCCGGATTTTTTTTTCCGGATTTTTTTTCCAGATTTTTTTTCCCGGATTTTTTTTCCGGATTTTTTTTCTGGATTTTTTTTTTCCGGATTTTTTTTCCGGATTTTTCCGGATTTTTTTCCGGATTTTTCCGGGTTTTTCTTCCGGATTTTTCCGGATTTTTTTTCCCGGATTTTTTTTCTGGATTTTTTTTTCGGATTTTTTTTTCTGCATTTTTTTCCGATTTTTCTGCATTTTTTTCCGATTTTTTTTCCCGGACTTTTTTTCTGGATTTTTTTTCCGGATTTTTTTTTTCCGGATTTTTTTTCCGGATTTTTTTTCCGGATTTTTTTTCGGGTTTTTTTTCCCGATTTTTCCGGATTTTTTTCCGGAGTTTTTTTTCAGATTTTTTCTCTGGATTTTTCCGGATTTTTTTTTCTGATTTTTTTTTCTGCATTTTTTTTCCGGATTTTTTTTCCGGATTTATTTTCCGGATTTTTACGAAGTTTTTTTTTCTGATTTTTTTTCCGGATTTTTTTTTCCGGATTTTTTTTCCAGATTTTTTTTCCCGGATTTTTTTTCTGGATTTTTTTTTTCTTCATTTTTTTTTCCGGATTTTTTTTTCCGGATTTTTTTTCCGGAGTTTTCCGAAGTTTTTTTTTCGGATTTTTTTTCAGGATTTTTTTTTCCGTGTTTTTTTTTCCGGATTTTTTTTTCGGATTTCTTTCCGGATTTTCCCGGAGTTTTTTTTCCGGATTTTTTTTCCCGGATTTTTTTTCTGGATTTTTTTTCCGGATGTTTTTTTCTGGATTTTTTTTCCGGATTTTTTTTCCGGAGTTCTTTTTCGGATTTTTTTTCCTGATTTTTCCGGATTTTTTTTCCGGATTTTTTTTCCAGATTTTTTTTTCCCGGATTTTTTTTCTGGATTTTTCCGGAGTTTTTTTTCCAGATTTTTTTTCTGGATTTTTTTTTTCCGGATTTTTTTTCCGGATTTTTTTCAGGATTTTTCCGGAGTTTTTTTTCCGGATTTTTTTTTCCGGATTTTTTTTCCGGATTTTTACGAAGTTTTTTTTTCGGATTTCTTTCCAGATTTTTCCGGAGTTTTTTTTCCGGATTTTTTTTCCCGGATTTTTTTTCTGGATTTTTTTTTCCGGATTTTTTTTTCCGGATTTTTTTTCCGGATTTTTTTTTCCAGATTTTTCCGAAGTTTTTTTTCCGGATTTTTTTCTGGATTTTTCCAGATTTTTTTTTCGGATTTTTCCGGATTTTTTTTCCGGATTTTTTTTCCCGGATTTTTTTTCTGGATATTTTTTCCCGGATTTTTTTTCTGGAATTTTTTTTCCGGATTTTTTTTTCCGGATTTTTTTTCCGGATTTTTCCGAAGTTTTTTTTCCGGATTTTTCCGGATTTTTTTTCCGGAGTTCTTTTTCGGATTTTTTTTCCGGATTTTTCCGGATTTTTTTTCGGATTTTTTTTTCTGCATTTTTTTCCGGATTTCTTTCCGGATTTTTCCGGATTTTTTTTCTGGATTTTTTTTCCGGATTTTTTTTTTCCGGATTTTTTTTCCGGATTTTTTTTCGGGTTTTTTTTCCCGATTTTTCCGGGTTTTTTTTCCGGAGTTCTTTTTCGGATTTTTTCTCTGGATTTTTCCGGATTTTTTTTTCGGATTTTTTTTTCTGCATTTTTTTTCCGGATTTTTTTTTCCGGATTTTTTTTCCAGATTTTTTTTCCCGGATTTTTTTTCCGGATTTTTTTTCTGGATTTTTTTTTTCCGGATTTTTTTCCGGATTTTTTTTCCGGATTTATTTTCCGGATTTTTACGAAGTTTTTTTTTCGGATTTTTTTTCCGGATTTTTTTTTCCGGATTTTTTTTCCAGATTTTTTTTCCCGGATTTTTTTTCTGGATTTTTTTTTTCTTCATTTTTTTTTCCGGATTTTTTTTTCCGGATTTTTTTTCCGGATTTTTCCGAAGTTTTTTTTTCGGATTTTTTTTCAGGATTTTTTTTTCCGGATTTTTTTTTTCGGATTTCTTTCCGGATTTTCCCGGAGTTTTTTTTCCTGATTTTTTTTCCCGGATTTTTTTTCTGGATTTTTTTTCCGGATGTTTTTTTCTGGATTTTTTTTCCGGATTTTTTTTCCGGAGTTCTTTTTCGGATTTTTTTTCCGGATTTTTCCGGATTTTTTTCCGGATTTTTTTTCCAGATTTTTTTTTCCCGGATTTTTTTTCTGGATTTTTTTTCCGGATTTTTTTTCCGGATTTTTTTTCTGGATTTTTTTTTTCCGGATTTTTTTTCCGGATTTTTACGAAGTTTTTTTTTCGGATTTCTTTCCAGATTTTTCCGGAGTTTTTTTTCCGGATTTTTTTTCCCGGATTTTTTTTTCCAGATTTTTTCCGAAGTTTTTTTTCCGGATTTTTTTCTGGATTTTTCCGGATTTTTTTTTCGGATTTTTCCGGATTTTTTTTCCGGATTTTTTTTTCCGGATTTTTTTTCTGGATATTTTTTCCCGGATTTTTTTTCTGGAATTTTTTTTCCGGATTTTTTTTTCCGGATTTTTTTTCCGGATTTTTCCGAAGTTTTTTTTCCGGATTTTTCCGGATTTTTTTTCCGGAGTTCTTTTTCGGATTTTTTTTCCGGATTTTTCCGGCTTTTTTTTCGGATTTTTTTTTCTGCATTTTTTTCCGGATTTCTTTCCGGATTTTTCCGGAGTTTTTTTTCCGGATTTTTTTCCCGGATTTTTTTTCTGGATTTTTTTTTCCGGATTTTTCCGGATTTTTTTTTCCGGATTTTTTTTCCGGATTTTTCCGGGTTTTTTTTCCGGATTTTTTTTCCGGATTTTTTTTCCGGATTTCTTTCCGGAGTTTTCCGGAGTTTTTTTTCCGGATTTTTTTTCCCGTATTTTTTTTCTGGATTTTTTTTCCGGATTTTTTTTTCCGGATTTTTTTTTCGGGTTTTTTTTCCGGATTTTTCCGGATTTTTTTCCGGAGTTCTTTTTCGGATTTTTTCTTCGGATTTTTCCGGATTTTTTTTTCGGATTTTTTTTTCTGCATTTTTTTTCCGGATTTTTTTTTCCGGATTTTTTTTCCAGATTTTTTTTCCCGGATTTTTTTTCCGGATTTTTTTTCTGGATTTTTTTTTTCCGGATTTTTTTCCGGATTTTTTTTTCCGGGTTTTTTTTTTCCGGATTTTTTTTTCCGTATTTCTTTCCGGATTTTTCCGGATTTTTTTTCCGGATTTTATTTTCCAGATTTTTCCGGATTTTTTTTTCCGGATTTTTTTCTGGATATTTTTTCCCGGATTTTTTTTCTGGATTTTTTTTTCCGGATTTTTTTTTCCGGATTTTTTTTTCCGGATTTTTTTTCCGGATTTTTCCGAAGTTTTTTTTCCGGATTTTTTTCTGGATTTTTCCGGAATTTTTTTTCGGATTTTTCCGGATTTTTTTTCCGGATTTTTTTTCCCGGATTTTTTTTCTGGATATTTTTTCCCGGATTTTTTTTCTGGAATTTTTTTTCCGGATTTTTTTTTCCGGATTTTTTTTCCGGATTTTTCCGAAGTTTTTTTTCCGGATTTTTCCGGATTTTTTTTCCGGAGTTCTTTTTCGGATTTTTTTTCCGGATTTTTCCGGATTTTTTTTCGGATTTTTTTTTCTGCATTTTTTTCCGGATTTCTTTCCGGATTTTTCCGGATTTTTTTTCCGGATTTTTTTTCCGGATTTTTTTTTTCCGGATTTTTTTTCCGGATTTTTTTTCGGGTTTTTTTTCCCGATTTTTCCGGTTTTTTTTCCGGAGTTCTTTTTCGGATTTTTTCTCTGGATTTTTCCGGATTTTTTTTTCGGATTTTTTTTTCTGCATTTTTTTTCCGGATTTTTTTTTCCGGATTTTGTTTCCAGATTTTTTTTCCCGGATTTTTTTTCCGGATTTTTTTTCTGGATTTTTTTTTTCCGGATTTTTTTCCGGATTTTTTTTCCGGATTTATTTTCCGGATTTTTACGAAGTTTTTTTTTCGGATTTTTTTTCCGGATTTTTACGAAGTTTTTTTTTCGGATTTTTTTTCCGGATTTTTTTTTCCGGATTTTTTTTCCAGATTTTTTTTCCCGGATTTTTTTTCTGGATTTTTTTTTTCTTCATTTTTTTTTCCGGATTTTTTTTTCCGGATTTTTTTTCCGGATTTTTCCGAAGTTTTTTTCTCGGATTTTTTTTCAGGATTTTTTTTTCCGGATTTTTTTTTTCGGATTTCTTTCCGGATTTTCCCGGAGTTTTTTTTCCTGATTTTTTTTCCCGGATTTTTTTTCTGGATTTTTTTTCCGGATGTTTTTTTCTGGATTTTTTTTCCGGATTTTTTTTCCGGAGTTCTTTTTCGGATTTTTTTTCCGGATTTTTCCGGATTTTTTTTCCGGATTTTTTTTCCAGATTTTTTTTTCCCGGATTTTTTTTCTGGATTTTTTTTCCGGATTTTTTTTTCCGGATTTTTTTTCTGGATTTTTTTTTTCCGGATTTTTTTTCCGGATTTTTACGAAGTTTTTTTTTCGGATTTCTTTCCAGATTTTTCCGGAGTTTTTTTTCCGGATTTTTTTTCCCGGATTTTTTTTCTGGATTTTTTTTTCCGGATTTTTTTTTTCCGGATTTTTTTTCCCGGATTTTTTTTTCCAGATTTTTTCCGAAGTTTTTTTTCCGGATTTTTTTCTGGATTTTTCCGGATTTTTTTTTCGGATTTTTCCGGATTTTTTTTCCGGATTTTTTTTCCAGATTTTTTTTCTGGAATTTTTTTTCCGGATTTTTTTTTCCGGATTTTTTTTCCGGATTTTTCCGGATTTTTTTTCCGGATTTTTTTTCCAGATTTTTTTTCCCGGATTTTTTTTCTGGATTTTTTTTTTCTTCATTTTTTTTTCCGGATTTTTTTTTCCGGATTTTTTTTCCGGATTTTTCCGAAGTTTTTTTTTCGGATTATTTTTCAGGATTTTTTTTTCCGTGTTTTTTTTTCCGGATTTTTTTTTTCGGATTTCTTTCCGGATTTTCCCGGAGTTTTTTTTCCAGATTTTTTTTCCCGGATTTTTTTTCTGGATTTTTTTTCCGGATGTTTTTTTCTGGATTTTTTTTCCGGATTTTTTTTCCGGAGTTCTTTTTCGGATTTTTTTTCCGGATTTTTCCGGATTTTTTTTCCGGATTTTTTTTCCAGATTTTTTTTTCCCGGATTTTTTTTCTGGATTTTTTTTCCGGATTTTTTTTCCGGATTTTTTTTCTGGATTTTTTTTTTCCGGATTTTTTTTCCGGATTTTTTTCAGGATTTTTCCGGAGTTTTTTTTCCGGATTTTTTTTTCCGGATTTTTTTTCTGGATTTTTTTTCCGGATTTTTTTTCTGGATATTTTTTCCCGGATTTTTTTTCTGGAATTTTTTTCCGGATTTTTTTTCCGGATTTTTTTTCTGGATATTTTTTCCCGGATTTTTTTTCTGGATTTTTTTTCCGGATTTTTTTTCCGGATTTTTTTTCTGGATTTTTTTTTTCCGGATTTTTTTTCCGGATTTTTTTCAGGATTTTTCCGGAGTTTTTTTTCGGATTTTTCCGGATTTTTTTTCCGGATTTTTTTTCTGGATATTTTTTCCCGGATTTTTTTTCTGGAATTTTTTTCCGGATTTTTTTTCCGGATTTTTTTTCTGGATATTTTTTCCCGGATTTTTTTTCTGGATTTTTTTTCCGGATTTTTTTTCCGGATTTTTTTTCTGGATTTTTTTTTTCCGGATTTTTTTTCCGGATTTTTTTCAGGATTTTTCCGGAGTTTTTTTTCCGGATTTTTTTTTCCGGATTTTTTTTCCGGATTTTTACGAAGTTTTTTTTTCGGATTTCTTTCCAGATTTTTCCGGAGTTTTTTTTCCGGATTTTTTTTCCCGGATTTTTTTTCTGGATTTTTTTTTCCGGATTTTTTTTTTCCGGATTTTTTTTCCGGATTTTTTTCTGGATTTTTCCGGATTTTTTTTTCGGATTTTTCCGGATTTTTTTTCCGGATTTTTTTTTCCGGATTTTTTTTCTGGATATTTTTTCCCGGATTTTTTTTCTGGAATTTTTTTTCCGGATTTTTTTTTCCGGATTTTTTTTCCGGATTTTTTTTCCAGATTTTTTTCCCGGATTTTTTTCCGATTTTTTTTCCCGGACTTTTTTTCTGGATTTTTTTTCCGGATTTTTTTTTTCCGGATTTTTTTTCCGGATTTTTTTTTCCGGAATTTTCAGGATTTTTTTTCCGGATTTTTCCGGGTTTTTTTTCTGGATTTTTTTTTCCGGATTTTTTTTCTGGATTTTTTTTTCCGGATTTTTTTTCCCGGATTTTTTTTCCGGATTTTTTTTTCCGGGATTTTTTTCCGGATTTTTTTTTCCGGAATTTTCAGGATTTTTTTTCCGGATTTTTCCGGGTTTTTTTTCTGGATTTTTTTTTCCGGATTTTTTTTCTGGATTTTTTTTTCCGGATTTTTTTTCCCGGATTTTTTTTCTGGATTTTTTTTTCCGGATTTTTTTTCCCGGATTTTTTTTCCGGATTTTTTTTCCAGATTTTTTTCCCGGATTTTTTTCCGATTTTTTTTCCCGGACTTTTTTTCCGGATTTTTTTTCTGGATTTTTTTTTCCGGATTTTTTTTCCCGGATTTTTTTTCCGGATTTTTTTTCCGGATTTCTTTCCGGATTTTTCCGGAGTTTTTTTTCCGGATATTTTTTCCCGGATTTTTTTTCTGGATTTTTTTTTCCGGATTTTTTTTTCCGGAATTTTTTTTTTCTGATTTTTCCGGATTTCTTTTTTCCGGATTTTTTTTTCCGGATTTTTTGTCCAGATTTTTCCTGATTTTTTTTTCCGGATTTTTTTTCCGGATTTTTCCGGAGTTTTTTTCGGATTTTTTTTTCCGGATTTTTTTTTTCCGGATTTTTCACGATTTTTTTTCCCGATTTTCTTTTCCGGATTTTTCCAATTTTTTTTTTCTGGGCTTTCTTTTCCAGATTTTTCCGGATTTTTTTTATGGATATTTTTTTCAAGATTTTTCCGGATTTTTTTTCCGGATTTTTTTTTCCGGATTTTTTTTTCCAGATTTTTCCCGATTTTTTTATGGATATTTTTTTCAAGATTTTTCCCGATTTTTTTTTACGGATTTTTTTTTCAAGATTTTTACGGATTTTTTTTTCCGGGTTTTTTTTCCGGATTCTTCCGGATTTTTTTTCCGGATTTTATTTTCCAGATTTTTCCGGATTTTTTTTCCGGATTTTTTTTCCGGATTTTTTTTCTGGATATTTTTTCCCGGATTTTTTTTCTGGATTTTTTTTTCCGGATTTTTTTTCCGGATTTTTTTTTCCGGATTTTTTTCTGGATTTTTCTGGATTTTTTTTTCGGATTTTTCCGGATTTTTTTTCCGGATTTTTTTTTCCGGATTTTTTTTCCGGATTTTTCCGAAGTTTTTTTTCCGGATTTTTCCGGATTTTTTTTCCGGAGTTCTTTTTCGGATTTTTTTTCCGGATTTTTCCGGATTTTTTTTCGGATTTTTTTTTCTGCATTTTTTTCCGGATTTCTTTCCGGATTTTTCCGGAGTTTTTTTTCCGGATTTTTTTCCCGGATTTTTTTTCTGGATTTTTTTTCCGGATTTTTCCGGATTTTTTTTTCCGGATTTTTTTTCCGGATTTTTCCGGATTTTTTTTCCGGATTTTTCCGGGTTTTTTTTCCGGATTTTTTTTCCGGATTTTTTTTTTCCGGATTTCTTTCCGGATTTTTCCGGAGTTTTTTTTCCGGATTTTTTTTCCCGGATTTTTTTTCTGGATTTTTTTTCCGGATTTTTATTTCCGGATTTTTTTTTCGGGTTTTTTTTCCGGATTTTTTTCCCGGATTTTTTTTCTGGATTTTTTTTCCGGATTTTTCCGGATTTTTTTTTCCGGATTTTTTTTCCGGATTTTTCCGGATTTTTTTTCCGGATTTTTCCGGGTTTTTTTTCCGGATTTTTTTTCCGGATTTTTTTTTCCGGATTTCTTTCCGGATTTTTCCGGAGTTTTTTTTCCGGAGTTTTTTTTCCGGATTTTTTTTCCCGGATTTTTTTTCTGGATTTTTATTTCCGGATTTTTTTTTCGGGTTTTTTTTCCGGATTTTTCCGGATTTTTTTCCGGAGTTCTTTTTCGGATTTTTTTTCCGGGTTTTTTTTCCGGATTCTTCCGGATTTTTTTTCCGGATTTTATTTTCCAGATTTTTCCGGATTTTTTTTCCGGATTTTTTTTTCCGGATTTTTTTTCTGGATATTTTTTCCCGGATTTTTTTTCTGGATTTTTTTTTCCGGATTTTTTTTCCGGATTTTTTTTTCCGGATTTTTTTTCCGGATTTTTCCAAAGTTTTTTTTCCAGATTTTTTTCTGGATTTTTCCGGATTTTTTTTTCGGATTTTTCCGGATTTTTTTTCCGGATTTTTTTTTCCGGATTTTTTTTCTGGATATTTTTTCCCGGATTTTTTTTCCGGATTTTTCCGAAGTTTTTTTTCCGGATTTTTCCGAAGTTTTTTTTCCGGATTTTTCCGGATTTTTTTTCCGGAGTTCTTTTTCGGATTTTTTTTCCGGATTTTTCCGGATTTTTTTTCGGATTTTTTTTTCTGCATTTTTTTCCGGATTTCTTTCCGGATTTTTCCGGAGTTTTTTTTCCGGATTTTTTTTCCCGGATTTTTTTTCTGGATTTTTTTTCCGGATTTTTCCGGATTTTTTTTTCCGGATTTTTTTTCCGGATTTTTCCGGATTTTTTTTTCGGATTTTTTTTCTGGATTTTTTTTTTCTGGATTTTTTTTCCGGATTTTTTTTCCAGATTTTTCCGGATTTTTTTTTCCGGATTTTTTTTCCGGATTTTTTTTCCGGATTTTTCCGGATTTTTTTTCCGGATTTTTTTTCTGGATTTTTTTTTTCCGGATTTTTTTTCCGGATTTTTTTCAGGATTTTTCCGGAGTTTTTTTTCCGGATTTTTTTTTCCGGATTTTTTTTCCGGATTTTTCCGAAGTTTTTTTTCCGGATTTTTCCGGATTTTTTTTCCGGAGTTCTTTTTCGGATTTTTTTTCCGGATTTTTCCGGATTTTTTTTCGGATTTTTTTTTCTGCATTTTTTTCCGGATTTCTTTCCGGATTTTTCCGGATTTTTTTTCTGGATTTTTTTTCCGGATTTTTTTTTTCCGGATTTTTTTTCCGGATTTTTTTTCGGGTTTTTTTTCCCGATTTTTCCGGTTTTTTTTCCGGAGTTCTTTTTCGGATTTTTTCTCTGGATTTTTCCGGATTTTTTTTTCGGATTTTTTTTTCTGCATTTTTTTTCCGGATTTTTTTTTCCGGATTTTTTTTCCAGATTTTTTTTCCCGGATTTTTTTTCCGGATTTTTTTTCTGGATTTTTTTTTTCCGGATTTTTTTCCGGATTTTTTTTCCGGATTTATTTTCCGGATTTTTACGAAGTTTTTTTTTCGGATTTTTTTTCCGGATTTTTTTTTCCGGATTTTTTTTCCAGATTTTTTTTCCCGGATTTTTTTTCTGGATTTTTTTTTTCTTCATTTTTTTTTCCGGATTTTTTTTTCCGGATTTTTTTTCCGGATTTTTCCGAAGTTTTTTTTTCGGATTTTTTTTCAGGATTTTTTTTTCCGGATTTTTTTTTTCGGATTTCTTTCCGGATTTTCCCGGAGTTTTTTTTCCTGATTTTTTTTCCCGGATTTTTTTTCTGGATTTTTTTTCCGGATGTTTTTTTCTGGATTTTTTTTCCGGATTTTTTTTCCGGAGTTCTTTTTCGGATTTTTTTTCCGGATTTTTCCGGATTTTTTTTCCGGATTTTTTTTCCGGATTTTTTTCTGGATTTTTCCGGATTTTTTTTTCGGATTTTTCCGGATTTTTTTCCGGATTTTTTTTCCCGGATTTTTTTTCTGGATATTTTTTCCCGGATTTTTTTTCTGGAATTTTTTTTCCGGATTTTTTTTTCCGGATTTTTTTTCCGGATTTTTCCGAAGTTTTTTTTCCGGATTTTTCCGGATTTTTTTTCCGGAGTTCTTTTTCGGATTTTTTTTCCGGATTTTTCCGGATTTTTTTTCGGATTTTTTTTTCTGCATTTTTTTCCGGATTTCTTTCCGGATTTTTCCGGATTTTTTTTCTGGATTTTTTTTCCGGATTTTTTTTTTCCGGATTTTTTTTCCGGATTTTTTTTCGGGTTTTTTTTCCCGATTTTTCCGGTTTTTTTTCCGGAGTTCTTTTTCGGATTTTTTCTCTGGATTTTTCCGGATTTTTTTTTCGGATTTTTTTTTCTGCATTTTTTTTCCGGATTTTTTTTTCCGGATTTTTTTTCCAGATTTTTTTTCCCGGATTTTTTTTCCGGATTTTTTTTCTGGATTTTTTTTTTCCGGATTTTTTTCCGGATTTTTTTTCCGGATTTATTTTCCGGATTTTTACGAAGTTTTTTTTTCGGATTTTTTTTCCGGATTTTTTTTTCCGGATTTTTTTTCCAGATTTTTTTTCCCGGATTTTTTTTCTGGATTTTTTTTTTCTTCATTTTTTTTTCCGGATTTTTTTTTCCGGATTTTTTTTCCGGATTTTTCCGAAGTTTTTTTTTCGGATTTTTTTTCAGGATTTTTTTTTCCGGATTTTTTTTTTCGGATTTCTTTCCGGATTTTCCCGGAGTTTTTTTTCCTGATTTTTTTTCCCGGATTTTTTTTCTGGATTTTTTTTCCGGATGTTTTTTTCTGGATTTTTTTTCCGGATTTTTTTTCCGGAGTTCTTTTTCGGATTTTTTTTCCGGATTTTTCCGGATTTTTTTTCCGGATTTTTTTTCCAGATTTTTTTTTCCCGGATTTTTTTTCTGGATTTTTTTTCCGGATTTTTTTTCCGGATTTTTTTTCTGGATTTTTTTTTTCCGGATTTTTTTTCCGGATTTTTACGAAGTTTTTTTTTCGGATTTCTTTCCAGATTTTTCCGGAGTTTTTTTTCCGGATTTTTTTTCCCGGATTTTTTTTTCCAGATTTTTTCCGAAGTTTTTTTTCCGGATTTTTTTCTGGATTTTTCCGGATTTTTTTTTCGGATTTTTCCGGATTTTTTTTCCGGATTTTTTTTTCCGGATTTTTTTTCTGGATATTTTTTCCCGGATTTTTTTTCTGGAATTTTTTTTCCGGATTTTTTTTTCCGGATTTTTTTTCCGGATTTTTCCGAAGTTTTTTTTCCGGATTTTTCCGGATTTTTTTTCCGGAGTTCTTTTTCGGATTTTTTTTCCGGATTTTTCCGGCTTTTTTTTCGGATTTTTTTTTCTGCATTTTTTTCCGGATTTCTTTCCGGATTTTTCCGGAGTTTTTTTTCCGGATTTTTTTCCCGGATTTTTTTTCTGGATTTTTTTTTCCGGATTTTTCCGGATTTTTTTTTCCGGATTTTTTTTCCGGATTTTTCCGGGTTTTTTTTCCGGATTTTTTTTCCGGATTTTTTTTCCGGATTTCTTTCCGGAGTTTTCCGGAGTTTTTTTTCCGGATTTTTTTTCCCGTATTTTTTTTCTGGATTTTTTTTCCGGATTTTTTTTTCCGGATTTTTTTTTCGGGTTTTTTTTCCGGATTTTTCCGGATTTTTTTCCGGAGTTCTTTTTCGGATTTTTTCTTCGGATTTTTCCGGATTTTTTTTTCGGATTTTTTTTTCTGCATTTTTTTTCCGGATTTTTTTTTCCGGATTTTTTTTCCAGATTTTTTTTCCCGGATTTTTTTTCCGGATTTTTTTTCTGGATTTTTTTTTCCGGATTTTTTTCCGGATTTTTTTTTCCGGGTTTTTTTTTTCCGGATTTTTTTTTCCGTATTTCTTTCCGGATTTTTCCGGATTTTTTTTCCGGATTTTATTTTCCAGATTTTTCCGGATTTTTTTTTCCGGATTTTTTTCTGGATATTTTTTCCCGGATTTTTTTTCTGGATTTTTTTTTCCGGATTTTTTTTTCCGGATTTTTTTTTCCGGATTTTTTTTCCGGATTTTTCCGAAGTTTTTTTTCCGGATTTTTTTCTGGATTTTTCCGGATTTTTTTTTCGGATTTTTCCGGATTTTTTTTCCGGATTTTTTTTCCCGGATTTTTTTTCTGGATATTTTTTCCCGGATTTTTTTTCTGGAATTTTTTTTCCGGATTTTTTTTTCCGGATTTTTTTTCCGGATTTTTCCGAAGTTTTTTTTCCGGATTTTTCCGGATTTTTTTTCCGGAGTTCTTTTTCGGATTTTTTTTCCGGATTTTTCCGGATTTTTTTTCGGATTTTTTTTTCTGCATTTTTTTCCGGATTTCTTTCCGGATTTTTCCGGATTTTTTTTCCGGATTTTTTTTCCGGATTTTTTTTTTCCGGATTTTTTTTCCGGATTTTTTTTCGGGTTTTTTTTCCCGATTTTTCCAGTTTTTTTTCCGGAGTTCTTTTTCGGATTTTTTCTCTGGATTTTTCCGGATTTTTTTTTCGGATTTTTTTTCTGCATTTTTTTTCCGGATTTTTTTTTCCGGATTTTTTTTCCAGATTTTTTTTCCCGGATTTTTTTTCCGGATTTTTTTTCTGGATTTTTTTTTTCCGGATTTTTTTTCCGGATTTTTCCGGATTTTTTTCCGGATTTTTCCGGGTTTTTCTTCCGGATTTTTCCGGATTTTTTTTCCCGGATTTTTTTTCTGGATTTTTTTTTCGGATTTTTTTTTCTGCATTTTTTTCCGATTTTTCTGCATTTTTTTCCGATTTTTTTTCCCGGACTTTTTTTCTGGATTTTTTTTCCGGATTTTTTTTTTCCGGATTTTTTTTCCGGATTTTTTTTCCGGATTTTTTTTCGGGTTTTTTTTCCCGATTTTTCCGGTTTTTTTTCCGGAGTTTTTTTTCAGATTTTTTCTCTGGATTTTTCCGGATTTTTTTTTCTGATTTTTTTTTCTGCATTTTTTTTCCGGATTTTTTTTCCGGATTTATTTTCCGGATTTTTACGAAGTTTTTTTTTCTGATTTTTTTTCCGGATTTTTTTTTCCGGATTTTTTTTCCAGATTTTTTTTCCCGGATTTTTTTTCTGGATTTTTTTTTTCTTCATTTTTTTTTCCGGATTTTTTTTTCCGGATTTTTTTTCCGGAGTTTTCCGAAGTTTTTTTTTCGGATTTTTTTTCAGGATTTTTTTTTCCGTGTTTTTTTTTCCGGATTTTTTTTTTCGGATTTCTTTCCGGATTTTCCCGGAGTTTTTTTTCCGGATTTTTTTTCCCGGATTTTTTTTCTGGATTTTTTTTCCGGATGTTTTTTTCTGGATTTTTTTTCCGGATTTTTTTTCCGGAGTTCTTTTTCGGATTTTTTTTCCTGATTTTTCCGGATTTTTTTTCCGGATTTTTTTTCCAGATTTTTTTTTCCCGGATTTTTTTTCTGGATTTTTTTTCCGGATTTTTTTTCCAGATTTTTTTTCTGGATTTTTTTTTTCCGGATTTTTTTTCCGGATTTTTTTCAGGATTTTTCCGGAGTTTTTTTTCCGGATTTTTTTTTCCGGATTTTTTTTCCGGATTTTTACGAAGTTTTTTTTTCGGATTTCTTTCCAGATTTTTCCGGAGTTTTTTTTCCGGATTTTTTTTCCCGGATTTTTTTTCTGGATTTTTTTTTCCGGATTTTTTTTTTCCGGATTTTTTTTCCGGATTTTTTTTTCCAGATTTTTCCGAAGTTTTTTTTCCGGATTTTTTTCTGGATTTTTCCGGATTTTTTTTTCGGATTTTTCCGGATTTTTTTTCCGGATTTTTTTTCCCGGATTTTTTTTCTGGATATTTTTTCCCGGATTTTTTTTCTGGAATTTTTTTTCCGGATTTTTTTTTCCGGATTTTTTTTCCGGATTTTTCCGAAGTTTTTTTTCCGGATTTTTCCGGATTTTTTTTCCGGAGTTCTTTTTCGGATTTTTTTTCCGGATTTTTCCGGATTTTTTTTCGGATTTTTTTTTCTGCATTTTTTTCCGGATTTCTTTCCGGATTTTTCCGGATTTTTTTTCTGGATTTTTTTTCCGGATTTTTTTTTTCCGGATTTTTTTTCCGGATTTTTTTTCGGGTTTTTTTTCCCGATTTTTCCGGTTTTTTTTCCGGAGTTCTTTTTCGGATTTTTTCTCTGGATTTTTCCGGATTTTTTTTTCGGATTTTTTTTTCTGCATTTTTTTTCCGGATTTTTTTTTCCGGATTTTTTTTCCAGATTTTTTTTCCCGGATTTTTTTTCCGGATTTTTTTTCTGGATTTTTTTTTTCCGGATTTTTTTCCGGATTTTTTTTCCGGATTTATTTTCCGGATTTTTACGAAGTTTTTTTTTCGGATTTTTTTTCCGGATTTTTTTTTCCGGATTTTTTTTCCAGATTTTTTTTCCCGGATTTTTTTTCTGGATTTTTTTTTTCTTCATTTTTTTTTCCGGATTTTTTTTTCCGGATTTTTTTTCCGGATTTTTCCGAAGTTTTTTTTTCGGATTTTTTTTCAGGATTTTTTTTTCCGGATTTTTTTTTTCGGATTTCTTTCCGGATTTTCCCGGAGTTTTTTTTCCTGATTTTTTTTCCCGGATTTTTTTTCTGGATTTTTTTTCCGGATGTTTTTTTCTGGATTTTTTTTCCGGATTTTTTTTCCGGAGTTCTTTTTCGGATTTTTTTTCCGGATTTTTCCGGATTTTTTTCCGGATTTTTTTTCCAGATTTTTTTTTCCCGGATTTTTTTTCTGGATTTTTTTTCCGGATTTTTTTTCCGGATTTTTTTTCTGGATTTTTTTTTTCCGGATTTTTTTTCCGGATTTTTACGAAGTTTTTTTTTCGGATTTCTTTCCAGATTTTTCCGGAGTTTTTTTTCCGGATTTTTTTTCCCGGATTTTTTTTTCCAGATTTTTTCCGAAGTTTTTTTTCCGGATTTTTTTCTGGATTTTTCCGGATTTTTTTTTCGGATTTTTCCGGATTTTTTTTCCGGATTTTTTTTTCCGGATTTTTTTTCTGGATATTTTTTCCCGGATTTTTTTTCTGGAATTTTTTTTCCGGATTTTTTTTTCCGGATTTTTTTTCCGGATTTTTCCGAAGTTTTTTTTCCGGATTTTTCCGGATTTTTTTTCCGGAGTTCTTTTTCGGATTTTTTTTCCGGATTTTTCCGGCTTTTTTTTCGGATTTTTTTTTCTGCATTTTTTTCCGGATTTCTTTCCGGATTTTTCCGGAGTTTTTTTTCCGGATTTTTTTCCCGGATTTTTTTTCTGGATTTTTTTTTCCGGATTTTTCCGGATTTTTTTTTCCGGATTTTTTTTCCGGATTTTTCCGGGTTTTTTTTCCGGATTTTTTTTCCGGATTTTTTTTCCGGATTTCTTTCCGGAGTTTTCCGGAGTTTTTTTTCCGGATTTTTTTTCCCGTATTTTTTTTCTGGATTTTTTTTCCGGATTTTTTTTTCCGGATTTTTTTTTCGGGTTTTTTTTCCGGATTTTTCCGGATTTTTTTCCGGAGTTCTTTTTCGGATTTTTTCTTCGGATTTTTCCGGATTTTTTTTTCGGATTTTTTTTTCTGCATTTTTTTTCCGGATTTTTTTTTCCGGATTTTTTTTCCAGATTTTTTTTCCCGGATTTTTTTTCCGGATTTTTTTTCTGGATTTTTTTTTTCCGGATTTTTTTCCGGATTTTTTTTTCCGGGTTTTTTTTTTCCGGATTTTTTTTTCCGTATTTCTTTCCGGATTTTTCCGGATTTTTTTTCCGGATTTTATTTTCCAGATTTTTCCGGATTTTTTTTTCCGGATTTTTTTCTGGATATTTTTTCCCGGATTTTTTTTCTGGATTTTTTTTTCCGGATTTTTTTTTCCGGATTTTTTTTTCCGGATTTTTTTTCCGGATTTTTCCGAAGTTTTTTTTCCGGATTTTTTTCTGGATTTTTCCGGAATTTTTTTTCGGATTTTTCCGGATTTTTTTTCCGGATTTTTTTTCCCGGATTTTTTTTCTGGATATTTTTTCCCGGATTTTTTTTCTGGAATTTTTTTTCCGGATTTTTTTTTCCGGATTTTTTTTCCGGATTTTTCCGAAGTTTTTTTTCCGGATTTTTCCGGATTTTTTTTCCGGAGTTCTTTTTCGGATTTTTTTTCCGGATTTTTCCGGATTTTTTTTCGGATTTTTTTTTCTGCATTTTTTTCCGGATTTCTTTCCGGATTTTTCCGGATTTTTTTTCCGGATTTTTTTTCCGGATTTTTTTTTTCCGGATTTTTTTTCCGGATTTTTTTTCGGGTTTTTTTTCCCGATTTTTCCGGTTTTTTTTCCGGAGTTCTTTTTCGGATTTTTTCTCTGGATTTTTCCGGATTTTTTTTTCGGATTTTTTTTTCTGCATTTTTTTTCCGGATTTTTTTTTCCGGATTTTGTTTCCAGATTTTTTTTCCCGGATTTTTTTTCCGGATTTTTTTTCTGGATTTTTTTTTTCCGGATTTTTTTCCGGATTTTTTTTCCGGATTTATTTTCCGGATTTTTACGAAGTTTTTTTTTCGGATTTTTTTTCCGGATTTTTACGAAGTTTTTTTTTCGGATTTTTTTTCCGGATTTTTTTTTCCGGATTTTTTTTCCAGATTTTTTTTCCCGGATTTTTTTTCTGGATTTTTTTTTTCTTCATTTTTTTTTCCGGATTTTTTTTTCCGGATTTTTTTTCCGGATTTTTCCGAAGTTTTTTTCTCGGATTTTTTTTCAGGATTTTTTTTTCCGGATTTTTTTTTTCGGATTTCTTTCCGGATTTTCCCGGAGTTTTTTTTCCTGATTTTTTTTCCCGGATTTTTTTTCTGGATTTTTTTTCCGGATGTTTTTTTCTGGATTTTTTTTCCGGATTTTTTTTCCGGAGTTCTTTTTCGGATTTTTTTTCCGGATTTTTCCGGATTTTTTTTCCGGATTTTTTTTCCAGATTTTTTTTTCCCGGATTTTTTTTCTGGATTTTTTTTCCGGATTTTTTTTTCCGGATTTTTTTTCTGGATTTTTTTTTTCCGGATTTTTTTTCCGGATTTTTACGAAGTTTTTTTTTCGGATTTCTTTCCAGATTTTTCCGGAGTTTTTTTTCCGGATTTTTTTTCCCGGATTTTTTTTCTGGATTTTTTTTTCCGGATTTTTTTTTTCCGGATTTTTTTTCCCGGATTTTTTTTTCCAGATTTTTTCCGAAGTTTTTTTTCCGGATTTTTTTCTGGATTTTTCCGGATTTTTTTTTCGGATTTTTCCGGATTTTTTTTCCGGATTTTTTTTCCAGATTTTTTTTCTGGAATTTTTTTTCCGGATTTTTTTTTCCGGATTTTTTTTCCGGATTTTTCCGGATTTTTTTTCCGGATTTTTTTTCCAGATTTTTTTTCCCGGATTTTTTTTCTGGATTTTTTTTTTCTTCATTTTTTTTTCCGGATTTTTTTTTCCGGATTTTTTTTCCGGATTTTTCCGAAGTTTTTTTTTCGGATTATTTTTCAGGATTTTTTTTTCCGTGTTTTTTTTTCCGGATTTTTTTTTTCGGATTTCTTTCCGGATTTTCCCGGAGTTTTTTTTCCAGATTTTTTTTCCCGGATTTTTTTTCTGGATTTTTTTTCCGGATGTTTTTTTCTGGATTTTTTTTCCGGATTTTTTTTCCGGAGTTCTTTTTCGGATTTTTTTTCCGGATTTTTCCGGATTTTTTTTCCGGATTTTTTTTCCAGATTTTTTTTTCCCGGATTTTTTTTCTGGATTTTTTTTCCGGATTTTTTTTCCGGATTTTTTTTCTGGATTTTTTTTTTCCGGATTTTTTTTCCGGATTTTTTTCAGGATTTTTCCGGAGTTTTTTTTCCGGATTTTTTTTTCCGGATTTTTTTTCTGGATTTTTTTTCCGGATTTTTTTTCTGGATATTTTTTCCCGGATTTTTTTTCTGGAATTTTTTTCCGGATTTTTTTTCCGGATTTTTTTTCTGGATATTTTTTCCCGGATTTTTTTTCTGGATTTTTTTTCCGGATTTTTTTTCCGGATTTTTTTTCTGGATTTTTTTTTTCCGGATTTTTTTTCCGGATTTTTTTCAGGATTTTTCCGGAGTTTTTTTTCGGATTTTTCCGGATTTTTTTTCCGGATTTTTTTTCTGGATATTTTTTCCCGGATTTTTTTTCTGGAATTTTTTTCCGGATTTTTTTTCCGGATTTTTTTTCTGGATATTTTTTCCCGGATTTTTTTTCTGGATTTTTTTTCCGGATTTTTTTTCCGGATTTTTTTTCTGGATTTTTTTTTTCCGGATTTTTTTTCCGGATTTTTTTCAGGATTTTTCCGGAGTTTTTTTTCCGGATTTTTTTTTCCGGATTTTTTTTCCGGATTTTTACGAAGTTTTTTTTTCGGATTTCTTTCCAGATTTTTCCGGAGTTTTTTTTCCGGATTTTTTTTCCCGGATTTTTTTTCTGGATTTTTTTTTCCGGATTTTTTTTTTCCGGATTTTTTTTCCGGATTTTTTTCTGGATTTTTCCGGATTTTTTTTTCGGATTTTTCCGGATTTTTTTTCCGGATTTTTTTTTCCGGATTTTTTTTCTGGATATTTTTTCCCGGATTTTTTTTCTGGAATTTTTTTTCCGGATTTTTTTTTCCGGATTTTTTTTCCGGATTTTTTTTCCAGATTTTTTTCCCGGATTTTTTTCCGATTTTTTTTCCCGGACTTTTTTTCTGGATTTTTTTTCCGGATTTTTTTTTTCCGGATTTTTTTTCCGGATTTTTTTTTCCGGAATTTTCAGGATTTTTTTTCCGGATTTTTCCGGGTTTTTTTTCTGGATTTTTTTTTCCGGATTTTTTTTCTGGATTTTTTTTTCCGGATTTTTTTTCCCGGATTTTTTTTCCGGATTTTTTTTTCCGGGATTTTTTTCCGGATTTTTTTTTCCGGAATTTTCAGGATTTTTTTTCCGGATTTTTCCGGGTTTTTTTTCTGGATTTTTTTTTCCGGATTTTTTTTCTGGATTTTTTTTTCCGGATTTTTTTTCCCGGATTTTTTTTCTGGATTTTTTTTTCCGGATTTTTTTTCCCGGATTTTTTTTCCGGATTTTTTTTCCAGATTTTTTTCCCGGATTTTTTTCCGATTTTTTTTCCCGGACTTTTTTTCCGGATTTTTTTTCTGGATTTTTTTTTCCGGATTTTTTTTCCCGGATTTTTTTTCCGGATTTTTTTTCCGGATTTCTTTCCGGATTTTTCCGGAGTTTTTTTTCCGGATATTTTTTCCCGGATTTTTTTTCTGGATTTTTTTTTCCGGATTTTTTTTTCCGGAATTTTTTTTTTCTGATTTTTCCGGATTTCTTTTTTCCGGATTTTTTTTTCCGGATTTTTTGTCCAGATTTTTCCTGATTTTTTTTTCCGGATTTTTTTTCCGGATTTTTCCGGAGTTTTTTTCGGATTTTTTTTTCCGGATTTTTTTTTTCCGGATTTTTCACGATTTTTTTCCCGATTTTCTTTTCCGGATTTTTCCAATTTTTTTTTTCTGGGCTTTCTTTTCCAGATTTTTCCGGATTTTTTTTATGGATATTTTTTTCAAGATTTTTCCGGATTTTTTTTCCGGATTTTTTTTTCCGGATTTTTTTTTCCAGATTTTTCCCGATTTTTTTATGGATATTTTTTTCAAGATTTTTCCCGATTTTTTTTTACGGATTTTTTTTTCAAGATTTTTACGGATTTTTTTTTCCGGGTTTTTTTTCCGGATTCTTCCGGATTTTTTTTCCGGATTTTATTTTCCAGATTTTTCCGGATTTTTTTTCCGGATTTTTTTTCCGGATTTTTTTTCTGGATATTTTTTCCCGGATTTTTTTTCTGGATTTTTTTTTCCGGATTTTTTTTCCGGATTTTTTTTTCCGGATTTTTTTCTGGATTTTTCTGGATTTTTTTTTCGGATTTTTCCGGATTTTTTTTCCGGATTTTTTTTTCCGGATTTTTTTTCCGGATTTTTCCGAAGTTTTTTTTCCGGATTTTTCCGGATTTTTTTTCCGGAGTTCTTTTTCGGATTTTTTTTCCGGATTTTTCCGGATTTTTTTTCGGATTTTTTTTTCTGCATTTTTTTCCGGATTTCTTTCCGGATTTTTCCGGAGTTTTTTTTCCGGATTTTTTTCCCGGATTTTTTTTCTGGATTTTTTTTCCGGATTTTTCCGGATTTTTTTTTCCGGATTTTTTTTCCGGATTTTTCCGGATTTTTTTTCCGGATTTTTCCGGGTTTTTTTTCCGGATTTTTTTTCCGGATTTTTTTTTTCCGGATTTCTTTCCGGATTTTTCCGGAGTTTTTTTTCCGGATTTTTTTTCCCGGATTTTTTTTCTGGATTTTTTTTCCGGATTTTTATTTCCGGATTTTTTTTTCGGGTTTTTTTTCCGGATTTTTTTCCCGGATTTTTTTTCTGGATTTTTTTTCCGGATTTTTCCGGATTTTTTTTTCCGGATTTTTTTTCCGGATTTTTCCGGATTTTTTTTCCGGATTTTTCCGGGTTTTTTTTCCGGATTTTTTTTCCGGATTTTTTTTTCCGGATTTCTTTCCGGATTTTTCCGGAGTTTTTTTTCCGGAGTTTTTTTTCCGGATTTTTTTTCCCGGATTTTTTTTCTGGATTTTTATTTCCGGATTTTTTTTTCGGGTTTTTTTTCCGGATTTTTCCGGATTTTTTTCCGGAGTTCTTTTTCGGATTTTTTTTCCGGGTTTTTTTTCCGGATTCTTCCGGATTTTTTTTCCGGATTTTATTTTCCAGATTTTTCCGGATTTTTTTTCCGGATTTTTTTTTCCGGATTTTTTTTCTGGATATTTTTTCCCGGATTTTTTTTCTGGATTTTTTTTTCCGGATTTTTTTTCCGGATTTTTTTTTCCGGATTTTTTTTCCGGATTTTTCCAAAGTTTTTTTTCCAGATTTTTTTCTGGATTTTTCCGGATTTTTTTTTCGGATTTTTCCGGATTTTTTTTCCGGATTTTTTTTTCCGGATTTTTTTTCTGGATATTTTTTCCCGGATTTTTTTTCCGGATTTTTCCGAAGTTTTTTTTCCGGATTTTTCCGAAGTTTTTTTTCCGGATTTTTCCGGATTTTTTTTCCGGAGTTCTTTTTCGGATTTTTTTTCCGGATTTTTCCGGATTTTTTTTCGGATTTTTTTTTCTGCATTTTTTTCCGGATTTCTTTCCGGATTTTTCCGGAGTTTTTTTTCCGGATTTTTTTTCCCGGATTTTTTTTCTGGATTTTTTTTCCGGATTTTTCCGGATTTTTTTTTCCGGATTTTTTTTCCGGATTTTTCCGGATTTTTTTTTCGGATTTTTTTTCTGGATTTTTTTTTTCTGGATTTTTTTTCCGGATTTTTTTTCCAGATTTTTCCGGATTTTTTTTTCCGGATTTTTTTTCCGGATTTTTTTTCCGGATTTTTCCGGATTTTTTTTCCGGATTTTTTTTCTGGATTTTTTTTTTCCGGATTTTTTTTCCGGATTTTTTTCAGGATTTTTCCGGAGTTTTTTTTCCGGATTTTTTTTTCCGGATTTTTTTTCCGGATTTTTTTTCCGGATTTTTCCGAAGTTTTTTTTACGGATTTTTCCGGATTTTTTTTCCGGAGTTCTTTTTCGGATTTTTTTTCCGGATTTTTCCGGATTTTTTTTCGGATTTTTTTTTCTGCATTTTTTTCCGGATTTCTTTCCGGATTTTTCCGGAGTTTTTTTTCCGTATTTTTTTTCCCGGATTTTTTTTCTGGATTTTTTTTCCGGATTTTTCCGGATTTTTTTTTCCGGATTTTTTTTCCGGATTTTTCCGGATTTTTTTTCCGGATTTTTCCGGGTTTTTTTCCGGATTTTTTTTTCCGGATTTTTTTTCCGGATTTTTTTTCCGGATTTTTCCGGATTTTTTTTCCGGATTTTTCCGGATTTTTTTTCCGGATTTTTTTTCCGGATTTTTTTTTTCCGGATTTTTTTTCCCGGATTTTTTTTCTGGATTTTTTTTCCCGGATTTTTTTTCTGCATTTTTTTTCCGGATTTTTTTTTCTGCATTTTTTTTCCGGATTTTTTTTTCCGGAATTTTCCGGATTTTTTTTCCGGATTTTTCCGGGTTTTTTTTCCGGATTTTTTTTTCCAGATTTTTCCCGATTTTTTTTATGGATATTTTTTTCAAGATTTTCCCGATTTTTTTTTACGGATTTTTTTTTCCAGATTTTTCCGGATTTTTTTTTCTTTCCCGGATTTTTTTTCTGGATTTTTTTTTCCGGATTTTTTTTCCGGATTTTTTTTTCCGGATTTTTTTTCCGGATTTTTCCGAATTTTTTTTCCCGGATTTTTCCGGATTTTTTTTTCCGGATTTTTCCGGATTTTTTTTCCGGATTTTTTTTCCGGATTTTTTTTTTCCGGATTTTTTTTCCCGGATTTTTTTTCTGGATTTTTTTTCCCGGATTTTTTTTCTGGATTTTTTTTCCGGATTTTTTTTTCTGCATTTTTTTTCCGGATTTTTTTTTCCGGAATTTTCCGGATTTTTTTTCCGGATTTTTCCGGGTTTTTTTTCTGGATTTTTTTTTCCGGATTTTTTTTCTGGATTTTTTTTTCCGGATTTTTTTTCCCGGATTTTTTTTCCGGATTTTTTTTTCCGGATTTTTCCGGGTTTTTTTTCCGGATTTCTTTCCGGATTTTTCCGGAGTTTTTTTCCGGATATTTTTTCCCGGATTTTTCCGGATTTTTTTTTCCGGATTTTTCCGGATTTTTTTTCCGGATTTTTCCGGGGTTTTTTTCCGGATTTTTTTTTCCGGATTTTTTTTCCCGGATTTTTTTTCCAGATTTTTCCGGATTTTTTTTTCCGGATTTTTTTTCCGGATTTTTTTTCCGGATTTTTCCGGATTTTTTTTTTCCGGATTTTTTTCAGGATTTTTCCGGATTTTTTTTCCCGGATTTTTTTTCTGGATTTTTTTTTCCGGATTTTTTTTCCCGGATTTTTTTTCTGGATTTTTTTTTCGGATTTTTTTTTCTGCATTTTTTTCCGATTTTTCTGCATTTTTTTTCCCGGATTTTTTTTCTGGATTTTTTTTTCCGGATTTTTTTTCCCGGATTTTTTTTCCGGATTTTTTTTTCCGGATTTTTCCGGGTTTTTTTTCCTGATTTTTTTTCCTGATTTTTTTTTCCGGATTTTTTTTTCCGGATTTTTCCGGGTTTTTTTTCCTGATTTTTTTTCCGGATTTTTTTCCCGGATTTTTTTTCTGGATTTTTTTTCCGGATTTTTCCCGATTTTTTTTTCCGGATTTTTTTTCCGGATTTTTCCGGATTTTTTTTCCGGATTTTTCCGGGTTTTTTTTCCGGATTTTTTTTCCGGATTTTTTTTTCCGGATTTCTTTCCGGATTTTTCCGGAGTTTTTTTTCCGGATATTTTTTCCCGGATTTTTTTTCCGGATTTTTTTTTCCGGATTTTTCCGGATTTTTTTTCCGGATTTTTCCAGGTTTTTTTTTCCGGATTTTTTTCCCCGGATTTTTCCGTTTTTTTTTTTCGGGAGTTTTTTTCCGGAATTTTTTTTTTCTGATTTTTCCGGATTTCTTTTTTCCGGATTTTTTTTTCCGGATTTTTTTTCCAGATTTTTCCGGATTTTTTTTTCCGGTTTTTTTTTTTCCGGATTTTTTTTCCGGATTTTTTTTTCCGGATTTTTTTTTCCAGATTTTTCCCTATTTTTTTTATGGATATTTTTTTCAAGATTTTTCCCGATTTTTTTTCCGGATTTTTCCGGATTTTTTTTCGGATTTTTTTTTCTGCATTTTTTTCCGGATTTCTTTCCGGATTTTTCCGGAGTTTTTTTTCCGTATTTTTTTTCCCGGATTTTTTTTCTGGATTTTTTTTCCGGATTTTTCCGGATTTTTTTTTCCGGATTTTTTTTCCGGATTTTTCCGGATTTTTTTTCCGGATTTTTCCGGGTTTTTTTCCGGATTTTTTTTTCCGGATTTTTTTTTCCGGATTTTTTTTCCAGATTTTTCCGGATTTTTTTTTCCAGATTTTTTTTCCGGATTTTTTTTCCGGATTTTTCCGGATTTTTTTTCCGGATTTTTCCGGATTTTTTTTCCGGATTTTTTTTCCGGATTTTTTTTTTCCGGATTTTTTTTCCGGATTTTTTTCAGGATTTTTTTCAGGATTTTTCCGGATTTTTTTTCCCGGATTTTTTTTCTGGATTTTTTTCCCGGATTTTTTTTCTGGATTTTTTTTCCGGATTTTTTTTTCTGCATTTTTTTTCCGGATTTTTTTTTCCGGAATTTTCCGGATTTTTTTTCCGGATTTTTCCGGGTGTTTTTTCTGGATTTTTTTTTCCGGATTTTTTTTCCGGATTTTTTTTTCCGGATTTTTTTTCCGGATTTTTACGAAGTTTTTTTTTCGGATTTCTTTCCAGATTTTTCCGGAGTTTTTTTTCCGGATTTTTTTTCCCGGATTTTTTTTCTGGATTTTTTTTTCCGGATTTTTTTTTTCCGGATTTTTTTTCCGGATTTTTTTTTCCATATTTTTCCGAAGTTTTTTTTCCGGATTTTTTTCTGGATTTTTCCGGATTTTTTTTTCGGATTTTTCCGGATTTTTTTTCCGGATTTTTTTTTCCGGATTTTTTTTCTGGATATTTTTTCCCGGATTTTTTTTCTGGAATTTTTTTTCCGGATTTTTTTTTCCGGATTTTTTTTCCGGATTTTTCCGAAGTTTTTTTTCCGGATTTTTCCGGATTTTTTTTCCGGAGTTCTTTTTCGGATTTTTTTTCCGGATTTTTCCGGAGTTTTTTTTCCGGATTTTTTTCCCGGATTTTTTTCCCGGATTTTTTTTCTGGATTTTTTTTCCGGATTTTTCCCGATTTTTTTTTCCGGATTTTTTTTCCGGATTTTTTTTTTCCGGATTTCTTTCCGGATTTTTCCGGAGTTTTTTTTCCGGATTTTTTTTCCCGTATTTTTTTTCTGGATTTTTTTTCCGGATTTTTTTTTCCGGATTTTTTTTTCGGGTTTTTTTTCCGGATTTTTCCGGATTTTTTTCCGGAGTTCTTTTTCGGATTTTTTCTCCGGATTTTTCCGGATTTTTTTTTCGGATTTTTTTTTCTGCATTTTTTTTCCGGATTTTTTTTTCCGGATTTTTTTTCCAGATTTTTTTCCCGGATTTTTTTCCGATTTTTTTTCCCGGACTTTTTTTCTGGATTTTTTTTCCGGATTTTTTTTTTCCGGATTTTTTTTCCGGATTTTTTTTTCCGGAATTTTCCGGATTTTTTTTCCGGATTTTTCCGGGTTTTTTTTCTGGATTTTTTTTTCCGGATTTTTTTTCTGGATTTTTTTTTCCGGATTTTTTTTCCCGGATTTTTTTTCCGGATTTTTTTTCCGGATTTCTTTCCGGATTTTTCCGGAGTTTTTTTTCCGGATATTTTTTCCCGGATTTTTTTTCTGGATTTTTTTTTCCGGATTTTTTTTTCCGGATTTTTTGTCCAGATTTTTCCTGATTTTTTTTTCCGGATTTTTTTTCCGGATTTTTCCGGAGTTTTTTTCGGATTTTTTTTTCCGGATTTTTTTTTTCCGGATTTTTCACGATTTTTTTTCCCGATTTTCTTTTCCGGATTTTTCCAATTTTTTTTTTCTGGGCTTTCTTTTCCAGATTTTTCCGGATTTTTTTTATGGATATTTTTTTCAAGATTTTTCCGGATTTTTTTTCCGGATTTTTTTTTCCGGATTTTTTTTTCCAGATTTTTCCCGATTTTTTTATGGATATTTTTTTCAAGATTTTTCCCGATTTTTTTTTACGGATTTTTTTTTCAAGATTTTTACGGATTTTTTTTTCCGGGTTTTTTTTCCGGATTTTTTTTCTGGATATTTTTTCCCGGATTTTTTTTCTGGATTTTTTTTTCCGGATTTTTTTTCCGGATTTTTTTTTCCGGATTTTTTTTCCGGATTTTTCCGAAGTTTTTTTTCCGGATTTGTTTCTGGATTTTTCTGGATTTTTTTTTCGGATTTTTCCGGATTTTTTTTCCGGATTTTTTTTTCCGGATTTTTTTTCCGGATTTTTCCGAAGTTTTTTTTCCGGATTTTTCCGGATTTTTTTTCCGGAGTTCTTTTTCGGATTTTTTTTCCGGATTTTTCCGGATTTTTTTTCGGATTTTTTTTTCTGCATTTTTTTCCGGATTTCTTTCCGGATTTTTCCGGAGTTTTTTTTCCGGATTTTTTCCCGGATTTTTTTTCTGGATTTTTTTTCCGGATTTTTCCGGATTTTTTTTTCCGGATTTTTTTTCCGGATTTTTCCGGATTTTTTTTCCGGATTTTTCCGGGTTTTTTTTCCGGATTTTTTTTCCGGATTTTTTTTTCCGGATTTCTTTCCGGATTTTTCCGGAGTTTTTTTTCCGGATTTTTTTTCCCGGATTTTTTTTCTGGATTTTTTTTCCGGATTTTTATTTCCGGATTTTTTTTTCGGGTTTTTTTTCCGGATTTTTTTCCCGGATTTTTTTTCTGGATTTTTTTTCCGGATTTTTCCGGATTTTTTTTTCCGGATTTTTTTTCCGGATTTTTCCGGATTTTTTTTCCGGATTTTTCCGGGTTTTTTTTCCGGATTTTTTTTCCGGATTTTTTTTTCCGGATTTCTTTCCGGATTTTTCCGGAGTTTTTTTTCCGGAGTTTTTTTTCCGGATTTTTTTTCCCGGATTTTTTTTCTGGATTTTTATTTCCGGATTTTTTTTTCGGGTTTTTTTTCCGGATTTTTCCGGATTTTTTTCCGGAGTTCTTTTTCGGATTTTTTTTCCGGGTTTTTTTTCCGGATTCTTCCGGATTTTTTTTCCGGATTTTATTTTCCAGATTTTTCCGGATTTTTTTTCCGGATTTTTTTTTCCGGATTTTTTTTCTGGATATTTTTTCCCGGATTTTTTTTCTGGATTTTTTTTTCCGGATTTTTTTTCCGGATTTTTTTTTCCGGATTTTTTTTCCGGATTTTTCCGAAGTTTTTTTTCCGGATTTTTTTCTGGATTTTTCCGGATTTTTTTTTCGGATTTTTCCGGATTTTTTTTCCGGATTTTTTTTTCCGGATTTTTTTTCTGGATATTTTTTCCCGGATTTTTTTTCCAAATTTTTCCGAAGTTTTTTTTCCGGATTTTTCCGGATTTTTTTTTCTGGATTTTTCCGGATTTTTTTTTCGGATTTTTCCGGATTTTTTTTCCGGATTTTTTTTCCGGATTTTTTTTTCCGGATTTTTTTTCCGGATTTTTCCGAAGTTTTTTTTCCGGATTTTTCCGGATTTTTTTTCCGGAGTTCTTTTTCGGATTTTTTTTGCGGATTTTTCCGGATTTTTTTTCGGATTTTTTTTTCTGCATTTTTTTCCGGATTTCTTTCCGGATTTTTCCGGAGTTTTTTTTCCGGATTTTTTTTCCCGGATTTTTTTTCTGGATTTTTTTTCCGGATTTTTCAGGATTTTTTTTTCCGGATTTTTTTTCCGGATTTTTCCGGATTTTTTTTTCGGATTTTTTTTCTGGATTTTTTTTTTCAAGATTTTTTTTCCGGATTTTTTTTCCAGATTTTTCCGGATTTTTTTTTCCGGATTTTTTTTCCGGATTTTTTTTCCGGATTTTTCCGGATTTTTTTTCCGGATTTTTTTTCTGGATTTTTTTTTTCCGGATTTTTTTTCCGGATTTTTTTCAGGATTTTTCCGGAGTTTTTTTTCCGGATTTTTTTTTCCGGATTTTTTTTCCGGATTTTTTTTCCGGATTTTTCCGAAGTTTTTTTTACGGATTTTTCCGGATTTTTTTTCCGGAGTTCTTTTTCGGATTTTTTTTCCGGATTTTTCCGGATTTTTTTTCGGATTTTTTTTTCTGCATTTTTTTCCGGATTTCTTTCCGGATTTTTCCGGAGTTTTTTTTCCGTATTTTTTTTCCCGGATTTTTTTTCTGGATTTTTTTTCCGGATTTTTCCGGATTTTTTTTTCCGGATTTTTCCGGGTTTTTTTCCGGATTTTTTTTTCCGGATTTTTTTTTCCGGATTTTTTTTCCGGATTTTTTTTCCGGATTTTTCCGGATTTTTTTTCCGGATTTTTCCGGATTTTTTTTCCGGATTTTTTTTTTCCGGATTTTTTTTCCCGGATTTTTTTTCAGGATTTTTTTTCCCGGATTTTTTTTCTGGATTTTTTTTCCGGATTTTTTTTTCTGCATTTTTTTTCCGGATTTTTTTTTCCGGAATTTTCCGGATTTTTTTTCCGGATTTTTCCGGGTTTTTTTTCTGGATTTTTTTTTCCGGATTTTTTTTCTGGATTTTTTTTTCCGGATTTTTTTTCCCGGATTTTTTTTCCGGATTTTTTTTTCCGGATTTTTCCGGGTTTTTTTTCCGGATTTCTTTCCGGATTTTTCCGGAGTTTTTTTCCGGATATTTTTTCCCGGATTTTTCCGGATTTTTTTTTCCGGATTTTTCCGGATTTTTTTTCCGGATTTTTCCGGGGTTTTTTTCCGGATTTTTTTTTCCGGATTTTTTTTTCCGGATTTTTTTTCCAGATTTTTCCGGATTTTTTTTTCCGGATTTTTTTTCCAGATTTTTTTTCCGGATTTTTCCGGATTTTTTTTTTCCGGATTTTTTTCAGGATTTTTCCGGATTTTTTTTCCCGGATTTTTTTTCTGGATTTTTTTTTCCGGATTTTTTTTCCCGGATTTTTTTTCTGCATTTTTTTTCCGGATTTTTTTTTCCGGAATTTTCCGGATTTTTTTTCCGGATTTTTCCGGGTTTTTTTTCTGGATTTTTTTTTCCGGATTTTTTTTCTGGATTTTTTTTTCCGGATTTTTTTTCCCGGATTTTTTTTCCGGATTTTTTTTTCCGGATTTTTCTGGGTTTTTTTTCCTGTTTTTTTTTCCTGATTTTTTTTTCCGGATTTTTTTTCTGGATTTTTTTTTCCGGATTTTTTTTCCCGGATTTTTTTTCCGGATTTTTTTTCCGGATTTCTTTCCGGATTTTTCCAGAGTTTTTTTTCCGGATATTTTTTCCCGGATTTTTTTTCCGGATTTTTTTTTCCGGATTTTTTTTTCCGGATTTATCCGGATTTTTCCAGGTTTTTTTTTCCGGATTTTTTTTCCCGGATTTTTCCGTTTTTTTTTTCGGGAGTTTTTTTCCGGAATTTTTTTTTTCTGATTTTTCCGGATTTCTTTTTTCCGGATTTTTTTTTCCGGATTTTTTTTCCAGATTTTTCCGGATTTTTTTTTCCGGATTTTTTTTCCGGATTTTTCCAGAGTTTTTTTCGGTTTTTTTTTTCCGGTTTTTTTTTTTCCGGATTTTTTTTCCGGATTTTTTTTTTCCGGATTTTTTTTTCCAGATTTTTCCCGATTTTTTTTTATGGATATTTTTTTCAAGATTTTCCCGATTTTTTTTTACGGATTTTTTTTTCCAGATTTTTCCGGATTTTTTTTTCTTTCCCGGATTTTTTTTCTGGATTTTTTTTTCCGGATTTTTTTTCCGGATTTTTTTTTCCGGATTTTTTTTCCGGATTTTTCCGAATTTTTTTTCCCGGATTTTTCCGGATTTTTTTTCCCGGATTTTTTTTCTGGATTTTTTTTCCCGGATTTTTTTTCTGGATTTTTTTTCCGGATTTTTTTTTCTGCATTTTTTTTCCGGATTTTTTTTTCCGGAATTTTCCGGATTTTTTTTCCGGATTTTTCCGGGTTTTTTTTCTGGATTTTTTTTTCCGGATTTTTTTTCTGGATTTTTTTTTCCGGATTTTTTTTCCCGGATTTTTTTTCCGGATTTTTTTTTCCGGATTTTTCCGGGTTTTTTTTCCGGATTTCTTTCCGGATTTTTCCGGAGTTTTTTTCCGGATATTTTTTCCCGGATTTTTCCGGATTTTTTTTTCCGGATTTTTCCGGATTTTTTTTCCGGATTTTTCCGGGGTTTTTTTCCGGATTTTTTTTTCCGGATTTTTTTTTCCGGAATTTTTTTCGGATTTTTTTTCTGGATATTTTTTCCCGGATTTTTTTTCTGGATTTTTTTTTCCGGATTTTTTTTCCGGATTTTTTTTTCCGGATTTTTTTTCCGGATTTTTCCGAAGTTTTTTTTCCGGATTTTTTTCTGGATTTTTCCGGATTTTTTTTTCGGATTTTTCCGGATTTTTTTTCCGGATTTTTTTTTCCGGATTTTTTTTCTGGATATTTTTTCCCGGATTTTTTTTCCGGATTTTTCCGAAGTTTTTTTTCCGGATTTTTCCGGATTTTTTTTTCTGGATTTTTCCGGATTTTTTTTTCGGATTTTTCCGGATTTTTTTTCCGGATTTTTTTTCCGGATTTTTTTTCCGGATTTTTCCGAAGTTTTTTTTCCGGATTTTTCCGGATTTTTTTTCCGGAGTTCTTTTTCGGATTTTTTTTCCGGATTTTTCCGGATTTTTTTTCGGATTTTTTTTTCTGCATTTTTTTCCGGATTTCTTTCCGGATTTTTCCGGAGTTTTTTTTCCGGATTTTTTTTCCCGGATTTTTTTTCTGGATTTTTTTTCCGGATTTTTCCGGATTTTTTTTTCCGGATTCTTTTTCCGGATTTTTCCGGATTTTTTTTTCGGATTTTTTTTCTGGATTTTTTTTTTCAAGATTTTTTTTCCGGATTTTTTTTCCAGATTTTTCCGGATTTTTTTTTCCGGATTTTTTTTCCGGATTTTTTTTCCGGATTTTTCCGGATTTTTTTTCAGGATTTTTTTTCTGGATTTTTTTTTTCCGGATTTTTTTTCCGGATTTTTTTCAGGATTTTTCCGGAGTTTTTTTTCCGGATTTTTTTTTCCGGATTTTTTTTCCGGATTTTTTTTCCGGATTTTTCCGAAGTTTTTTTTACGGATTTTTCCGGATTTTTTTTCCGGAGTTCTTTTTCGGATTTTTTTTCCGGATTTTTACGGATTTTTTTTCGGATTTTTTTTTCCGGATTTTTTTTCCGGATTTTTCCGGATTTTTTTTCCGGATTTTTCCGGATTTTTTTTCCGGATTTTTTTTCTGGATTTTTTTTCCCGGATTTTTTTTCTGGATTTTTTTTCCGGATTTTTTTTTCTGCATTTTTTTTCCGGATTTTTTTTTCCGGAATTTTCCGGATTTTTTTTCCGGATTTTTCCGGGTTTTTTTTCTGGATTTTTTTTTCCGGATTTTTTTTCTGGATTTTTTTTTCCGGATTTTTTTTCCCGGATTTTTTTTCCGGATTTTTTTTTCCGGATTTTTCCGGGTTTTTTTTCCGGATTTCTTTCCGGATTTTTCCGGAGTTTTTTTCCGGATATTTTTTCCCGGATTTTTCCGGATTTTTTTTTCCGGATTTTTTTTTCCGGATTTTTTTTTCCGGATTTTTTTTCCAGATTTTTCCGGATTTTTTTTTCCGGATTTTTTTTTCCGGATTTTTTTTCCGGATTTTTTTTCCGGATTTTTCCGGATTTTTTTTTTCCGGATTTTTTTCAGGATTTTTCCGGATTTTTTTTCCCGGATTTTTTTTCTGGATTTTTTTTTTCCGGATTTTTTTTCCCGGATTTTTTTTCTGGATTTTTTTTTCGGATTTTTTTTTCTGGATTTTTTTTTCGGATTTTTTTTTCTGCATTTTTTTCCGATTTTTCTGCATTTTTTTTCCGGATTTTTCCGGGTTTTTTTTCCGTATTTTTTTTCCCGGATTTTTTTTCTGGATTTTTTTTCCGGATTTTTCCGGATTTTTTTTTCCGGATTTTTTTTCCGGATTTTTCCGGATTTTTTTTCCGGATTTTTCCGGGTTTTTTTCCGGATTTTTTTTTCCGGATTTTTTTTTCCGGATTTTTTTTCCAGATTTTTCCGGATTTTTTTTTCCAGATTTTTTTTCCGGATTTTTTTTCCGGATTTTTCCGGATTTTTTTTCCGGATTTTTTTTTTCCGGATTTTTTTTCCGGATTTTTTTCAGGATTTTTTTCAGGATTTTTCCGGATTTTTTTTCCCGGATTTTTTTTCTGGATTTTTTTCCCGGATTTTTTTTCTGGATTTTTTTTCCGGATTTTTTTTTCTGCATTTTTTTTCCGGATTTTTTTTTCCGGAATTTTCCGGATTTTTTTTCCGGATTTTTCCGGGTTTTTTTTCTGGATTTTTTTTTCCGGATTTTTTTTCCGGATTTTTTTTTCCGGATTTTTTTTCCGGATTTTTTTTCCGGATTTTTCCGAAGTTTTTTTTACGGATTTTTCCGGATTTTTTTTCCGGAGTTCTTTTTCGGATTTTTTTTCCGGATTTTTACGGATTTTTTTTCGGATTTTTTTTTCCGGATTTTTTTTCCGGATTTTTCCGGATTTTTTTTCCGGATTTTTCTGGATTTTTTTTCCGGATTTTTTTTCTGGATTTTTTTTCCCGGATTTTTTTTCTGGATTTTTTTTCCGGATTTTTTTTTCTGCATTTTTTTTCCGGATTTTTTTTTCCGGAATTTTCCGGATTTTTTTTCCGGATTTTTCCGGGTTTTTTTTCTGGATTTTTTTTTCCGGATTTTTTTTCCGGATTTTTTTTTCCGGATTTTTTTTCCGGATTTTTTTTCCGGATTTTTCCGAAGTTTTTTTTACGGATTTTTCCGGATTTTTTTTCCGGAGTTCTTTTTCGGATTTTTTTTCCGGATTTTTACGGATTTTTTTTCGGATTTTTTTTTCCGGATTTTTTTTCCGGATTTTTCCGGATTTTTTTTCCGGATTTTTCTGGATTTTTTTTCCGGATTTTTTTTCTGGATTTTTTTTCCCGGATTTTTTTTCTGGATTTTTTTTCCGGATTTTTTTTTCTGCATTTTTTTTCCGGATTTTTTTTTCCGGAATTTTCCGGATTTTTTTTCCGGATTTTTCCGGGTTTTTTTTCTGGATTTTTTTTTCCGGATTTTTTTTCTGGATTTTTTTTTCCGGATTTTTTTTCCCGGATTTTTTTTCCGGATTTTTTTTTCCGGATTTTTCCGGGTTTTTTTTCCGGATTTCTTTCCGGATTTTTCCGGAGTTTTTTTCCGGATATTTTTTCCCGGATTTTTCCGGATTTTTTTTTCCGGATTTTTCCGGATTTTTTTTCCGGATTTTTCCGGGGTTTTTTCCCGGATTTTTTTTTCCGGATTTTTTTTTCCGGATTTTTTTTCCAGATTTTTCCGGATTTTTTTTTCCGGATTTTTTTTTCCGGATTTTTTTTCCGGATTTTTTTTCCGGATTTTTCCGGATTTTTTTTTTCCGGATTTTTTTCAGGATTTTTCCGGATTTTTTTTCCCGGATTTTTTTTCTGGATTTTTTTTTTCCGGATTTTTTTTCCCGGATTTTTTTTCTGGATTTTTTTTTCGGATTTTTTTTTCTGGATTTTTTTTTCGGATTTTTTTTTCTGCATTTTTTTCCGATTTTTCTGCATTTTTTTTCCGGATTTTTCCGGGTTTTTTTTCCGTATTTTTTTTCCCGGATTTTTTTTCTGGATTTTTTTTCCGGATTTTTCCGGATTTTTTTTTCCGGATTTTTTTTCCGGATTTTTCCGGATTTTTTTTCCGGATTTTTCCGGGTTTTTTTCCGGATTTTTTTTTCCGGATTTTTTTTTCCGGATTTTTTTTCCAGATTTTTCCGGATTTTTTTTTCCAGATTTTTTTTCCGGATTTTTTTTCCGGATTTTTCCGGATTTTTTTTCCGGATTTTTTTTTTCCGGATTTTTTTTCCGGATTTTTTTCAGGATTTTTTTCAGGATTTTTCCGGATTTTTTTTCCCGGATTTTTTTTCTGGATTTTTTTCCCGGATTTTTTTTCTGGATTTTTTTTCCGGATTTTTTTTTCTGCATTTTTTTTCCGGATTTTTTTTTCCGGAATTTTCCGGATTTTTTTTCCGGATTTTTCCGGGTTTTTTTTCTGGATTTTTTTTTCCGGATTTTTTTTCCGGATTTTTTTTTCCGGATTTTTTTTCCGGATTTTTACGAAGTTTTTTTTTCGGATTTCTTTCCAGATTTTTCCGGAGTTTTTTTTCCGGATTTTTTTTCCCGGATTTTTTTTCTGGATTTTTTTTTCCGGATTTTTTTTTCCGGATTTTTTTTCCGGATTTTTTTTTCCAGATTTTTCCGAAGTTTTTTTTCCGGATTTTTTTCTAGATTTTTCCGGATTTTTTTTTCGGATTTTTCCGGATTTTTTTTCCGGATTTTTTTTTCCGGATTTTTTTTCTGGATATTTTTTCCCGGATTTTTTTTCTGGAATTTTTTTTCCGGATTTTTTTTCCAGATTTTTCCGGATTTTTTTTTCCGGTTTTTTTTTTTCCGGATTTTTTTTCCGGATTTTTTTTTCCGGATTTTTTTTTCCAGATTTTTCCCTATTTTTTTTATGGATATTTTTTTCAAGATTTTTCCCGATTTTTTTTCCGGATTTTTCCGGATTTTTTTTCGGATTTTTTTTTCTGCATTTTTTTCCGGATTTCTTTCCGGATTTTTCCGGAGTTTTTTTTCCGTATTTTTTTTCCCGGATTTTTTTTCTGGATTTTTTTTCCGGATTTTTCCGGATTTTTTTTTCCGGATTTTTTTTCCGGATTTTTCCGGATTTTTTTTCCGGATTTTTCCGGGTTTTTTTCCGGATTTTTTTTTCCGGATTTTTTTTTCCGGATTTTTTTTCCAGATTTTTCCGGATTTTTTTTTCCAGATTTTTTTTCCGGATTTTTTTTCCGGATTTTTCCGGATTTTTTTTCCGGATTTTTCCGGATTTTTTTTCCGGATTTTTTTTCCGGATTTTTTTTTTCCGGATTTTTTTTCCGGATTTTTTTCAGGATTTTTTTCAGGATTTTTCCGGATTTTTTTTCCCGGATTTTTTTTCTGGATTTTTTTCCCGGATTTTTTTTCTGGATTTTTTTTCCGGATTTTTTTTTCTGCATTTTTTTTCCGGATTTTTTTTTCCGGAATTTTCCGGATTTTTTTTCCGGATTTTTCCGGGTTTTTTTTCTGGATTTTTTTTTCCGGATTTTTTTTCCGGATTTTTTTTTCCGGATTTTTTTTCCGGATTTTTACGAAGTTTTTTTTTCGGATTTCTTTCCAGATTTTTCCGGAGTTTTTTTTCCGGATTTTTTTTCCCGGATTTTTTTTCTGGATTTTTTTTTCCGGATTTTTTTTTTCCGGATTTTTTTTCCGGATTTTTTTTTCCATATTTTTCCGAAGTTTTTTTTCCGGATTTTTTTCTGGATTTTTCCGGATTTTTTTTTCGGATTTTTCCGGATTTTTTTTCCGGATTTTTTTTTCCGGATTTTTTTTCTGGATATTTTTTCCCGGATTTTTTTTCTGGAATTTTTTTTCCGGATTTTTTTTTCCGGATTTTTTTTCCGGATTTTTCCGAAGTTTTTTTTCCGGATTTTTCCGGATTTTTTTTCCGGAGTTCTTTTTCGGATTTTTTTTCCGGATTTTTCCGGAGTTTTTTTTCCGGATTTTTTTCCCGGATTTTTTTCCCGGATTTTTTTTCTGGATTTTTTTTCCGGATTTTTCCCGATTTTTTTTTCCGGATTTTTTTTCCGGATTTTTTTTTTCCGGATTTCTTTCCGGATTTTTCCGGAGTTTTTTTTCCGGATTTTTTTTCCCGTATTTTTTTTCTGGATTTTTTTTCCGGATTTTTTTTTCCGGATTTTTTTTTCGGGTTTTTTTTCCGGATTTTTCCGGATTTTTTTCCGGAGTTCTTTTTCGGATTTTTTCTCCGGATTTTTCCGGATTTTTTTTTCGGATTTTTTTTTCTGCATTTTTTTTCCGGATTTTTTTTTCCGGATTTTTTTTCCAGATTTTTTTCCCGGATTTTTTTCCGATTTTTTTTCCCGGACTTTTTTTCTGGATTTTTTTTCCGGATTTTTTTTTTCCGGATTTTTTTTCCGGATTTTTTTTTCCGGAATTTT
Source organism: Pelobates fuscus (assembly GCF_036172605.1). Classification (NCBI taxonomy): domain Eukaryota; kingdom Metazoa; phylum Chordata; class Amphibia; order Anura; family Pelobatidae; genus Pelobates; species Pelobates fuscus. The sequence continues at coordinate 284,981 of NW_026961923.1, read as the reverse complement.
CCGGATTTTTTTTCCGGATTTTTCCGGGTTTTTTTTCTGGATTTTTTTTTCCGGATTTTTTTTCTGGATTTTTTTTTCCGGATTTTTTTTCCCGGATTTTTTTTCTGGATTTTTTTTCCGGATTTCTTTCCGGATTTTTCCGGAGTTTTTTTTCCGGATATTTTTTCCCGGATTTTTTTTCTGGATTTTTTTTTCCGGATTTTTTTTTCCGGAATTTTTTTTTTCTGATTTTTCCGGATTTCTTTTTTCCGGATTTTTTTTTCCGGATTTTTTGTCCAGATTTTTCCTGATTTTTTTTTCCGGATTTTTTTTCCGGATTTTTCCGGAGTTTTTTTCGGATTTTTTTTTCCGGATTTTTTTTTTCCGGATTTTTCACGATTTTTTTTCCCGATTTTCTTTTCCGGATTTTTCCAATTTTTTTTTTCTGGGCTTTCTTTTCCAGATTTTTCCGGATTTTTTTTATGGATATTTTTTTCAAGATTTTTCCGGATTTTTTTTCCGGATTTTTTTTTCCGGATTTTTTTTTCCAGATTTTTCCCGATTTTTTTATGGATATTTTTTTCAAGATTTTTCCCGATTTTTTTTTACGGATTTTTTTTTCAAGATTTTTACGGATTTTTTTTTCCGGGTTTTTTTTCCGGATTTTTTTTCTGGATATTTTTTCCCGGATTTTTTTTCTGGATTTTTTTTTCCGGATTTTTTTTCCGGATTTTTTTTTCCGGATTTTTTTTCCGGATTTTTCCGAAGTTTTTTTTCCGGATTTGTTTCTGGATTTTTCTGGATTTTTTTTTCGGATTTTTCCGGATTTTTTTTCCGGATTTTTCCGAAGTTTTTTTTCCGGATTTTTCCGGATTTTTTTTCCGGAGTTCTTTTTCGGATTTTTTTTCCGGATTTTTCCGGATTTTTTTTCGGATTTTTTTTTCTGCATTTTTTTCCGGATTTCTTTCCGGATTTTTCCGGAGTTTTTTTTCCGGATTTTTTTCCCGGATTTTTTTTCTGGATTTTTTTTCCGGATTTTTCCGGATTTTTTTTTCCGGATTTTTTTTCCGGATTTTTCCGGATTTTTTTTCCGGATTTTTCCGGGTTTTTTTTCCGGATTTTTTTTCCGGATTTTTTTTTCCGGATTTCTTTCCGGATTTTTCCGGAGTTTTTTTTCCGGATTTTTTTTCCCGGATTTTTTTTCTGGATTTTTTTTCCGGATTTTTATTTCCGGATTTTTTTTTCGGGTTTTTTTTCCGGATTTTTTTCCCGGATTTTTTTTCTGGATTTTTTTTCCGGATTTTTCCGGATTTTTTTTTCCGGATTTTTTTTCCGGATTTTTCCGGATTTTTTTTCCGGATTTTTCCGGGTTTTTTTTCCGGATTTTTTTTCCGGATTTTTTTTTCCGGATTTCTTTCCGGATTTTTCCGGAGTTTTTTTTCCGGAGTTTTTTTTCCGGATTTTTTTTCCCGGATTTTTTTTCTGGATTTTTATTTCCGGATTTTTTTTTCGGGTTTTTTTTCCGGATTTTTCCGGATTTTTTTCCGGAGTTCTTTTTCGGATTTTTTTTCCGGGTTTTTTTTCCGGATTCTTCCGGATTTTTTTTCCGGATTTTATTTTCCAGATTTTTCCGGATTTTTTTTCCGGATTTTTTTTTCCGGATTTTTTTTCTGGATATTTTTTCCCGGATTTTTTTTCTGGATTTTTTTTTCCGGATTTTTTTTCCGGATTTTTTTTTCCGGATTTTTTTTCCGGATTTTTCCGAAGTTTTTTTTCCGGATTTTTTTCTGGATTTTTCCGGATTTTTTTTTCGGATTTTTCCGGATTTTTTTTCCGGATTTTTTTTTCCGGATTTTTTTTCTGGATATTTTTTCCCGGATTTTTTTTCCAAATTTTTCCGAAGTTTTTTTTCCGGATTTTTCCGGATTTTTTTTTCTGGATTTTTCCGGATTTTTTTTTCGGATTTTTCCGGATTTTTTTTCCGGATTTTTTTTCCGGATTTTTTTTTCCGGATTTTTTTTCCGGATTTTTCCGAAGTTTTTTTTCCGGATTTTTCCGGATTTTTTTTCCGGAGTTCTTTTTCGGATTTTTTTTGCGGATTTTTCCGGATTTTTTTTCGGATTTTTTTTTCTGCATTTTTTTCCGGATTTCTTTCCGGATTTTTCCGGAGTTTTTTTTCCGGATTTTTTTTCCCGGATTTTTTTTCTGGATTTTTTTTCCGGATTTTTCAGGATTTTTTTTTCCGGATTTTTTTTCCGGATTTTTCCGGATTTTTTTTTCGGATTTTTTTTCTGGATTTTTTTTTTCAAGATTTTTTTTCCGGATTTTTTTTCCAGATTTTTCCGGATTTTTTTTTCCGGATTTTTTTTCCGGATTTTTTTTCCGGATTTTTCCGGATTTTTTTTCCGGATTTTTTTTCTGGATTTTTTTTTTCCGGATTTTTTTTCCGGATTTTTTTCAGGATTTTTCCGGAGTTTTTTTTCCGGATTTTTTTTTCCGGATTTTTTTTCCGGATTTTTTTTCCGGATTTTTCCGAAGTTTTTTTTACGGATTTTTCCGGATTTTTTTTCCGGAGTTCTTTTTCGGATTTTTTTTCCGGATTTTTCCGGATTTTTTTTCGGATTTTTTTTTCTGCATTTTTTTCCGGATTTCTTTCCGGATTTTTCCGGAGTTTTTTTTCCGTATTTTTTTTCCCGGATTTTTTTTCTGGATTTTTTTTCCGGATTTTTCCGGATTTTTTTTTCCGGATTTTTCCGGGTTTTTTTCCGGATTTTTTTTTCCGGATTTTTTTTTCCGGATTTTTTTTCCGGATTTTTTTTCCGGATTTTTCCGGATTTTTTTTCCGGATTTTTCCGGATTTTTTTTCCGGATTTTTCCGGATTTTTTTTCCGGATTTTTTTTTTCCGGATTTTTTTTCCCGGATTTTTTTTCTGGATTTTTTTTCCCGGATTTTTTTTCTGGATTTTTTTTCCGGATTTTTTTTTCTGCATTTTTTTTCCGGATTTTTTTTTCCGGAATTTTCCGGATTTTTTTTCCGGATTTTTCCGGGTTTTTTTTCTGGATTTTTTTTTCCGGATTTTTTTTCTGGATTTTTTTTTCCGGATTTTTTTTCCCGGATTTTTTTTCCGGATTTTTTTTTCCGGATTTTTCCGGGTTTTTTTTCCGGATTTCTTTCCGGATTTTTCCGGAGTTTTTTTCCGGATATTTTTTCCCGGATTTTTCCGGATTTTTTTTTCCGGATTTTTCCGGATTTTTTTTCCGGATTTTTCCGGGGTTTTTTTCCGGATTTTTTTTTCCGGATTTTTTTTTCCGGATTTTTTTTCCAGATTTTTCCGGATTTTTTTTTCCGGATTTTTTTTCCAGATTTTTTTTCCGGATTTTTCCGGATTTTTTTTTTCCGGATTTTTTTCAGGATTTTTCCGGATTTTTTTTCCCGGATTTTTTTTCTGGATTTTTTTTTCCGGATTTTTTTTTCCGGATTTTTTTTTCCGGATTTTTTTCCGGATTTCTTTCCGGATTTTTCCGGAGTTTTTTTTCCGGATTTTTTTCCCGGATTTTTTTTCTGGATTTTTTTTCCGGATTTTTCTGGATTTTTTTTCCGGATTTTTCCGGATTTTTTTTCCGGATTTTTCCGGGTTCTTTTTCGGATTTTTTTTGCGGATTTTTCCGGATTTTTTTTCGGATTTTTTTTTCTGCATTTTTTTCCGGATTTCTTTCCGGATTTTTCCGGAGTTTTTTTTCCGGATTTTTTTTCCCGGATTTTTTTTCTGGATTTTTTTTCCGGATTTTTCAGGATTTTTTTTTCCGGATTTTTTTTCCGGATTTTTCCGGATTTTTTTTTCGGATTTTTTTTCTGGATTTTTTTTTTCAAGATTTTTTTTCCGGATTTTTTTTCCAGATTTTTCCGGATTTTTTTTTCCGGATTTTTTTTCCGGATTTTTTTTCCGGATTTTTCCGGATTTTTTTTCCGGATTTTTTTTCTGGATTTTTTTTTTCCGGATTTTTTTTCCGGATTTTTTTCAGGATTTTTCCGGAGTTTTTTTTCCGGATTTTTTTTTCCGGATTTTTTTTCCGGATTTTTTTTCCGGATTTTTCCGAAGTTTTTTTTACGGATTTTTCCGGATTTTTTTTCCGGAGTTCTTTTTCGGATTTTTTTTCCGGATTTTTCCGGATTTTTTTTCGGATTTTTTTTTCTGCATTTTTTTCCGGATTTCTTTCCGGATTTTTCCGGAGTTTTTTTTCCGTATTTTTTTTCCCGGATTTTTTTTCTGGATTTTTTTTCCGGATTTTTCCGGATTTTTTTTTCCGGATTTTTCCGGGTTTTTTTCCGGATTTTTTTTTCCGGATTTTTTTTTCCGGATTTTTTTTCCGGATTTTTTTTCCGGATTTTTCCGGATTTTTTTTCCGGATTTTTCCGGATTTTTTTTCCGGATTTTTCCGGATTTTTTTTCCGGATTTTTTTTTTCCGGATTTTTTTTCCCGGATTTTTTTTCTGGATTTTTTTTCCCGGATTTTTTTTCTGGATTTTTTTTCCGGATTTTTTTTTCTGCATTTTTTTTCCGGATTTTTTTTTCCGGAATTTTCCGGATTTTTTTTCCGGATTTTTCCGGGTTTTTTTTCTGGATTTTTTTTTCCGGATTTTTTTTCTGGATTTTTTTTTCCGGATTTTTTTTCCCGGATTTTTTTTCCGGATTTTTTTTTCCGGATTTTTCCGGGTTTTTTTTCCGGATTTCTTTCCGGATTTTTCCGGAGTTTTTTTCCGGATATTTTTTCCCGGATTTTTCCGGATTTTTTTTTCCGGATTTTTCCGGATTTTTTTTCCGGATTTTTCCGGGGTTTTTTTCCGGATTTTTTTTTCCGGATTTTTTTTTCCGGATTTTTTTTCCAGATTTTTCCGGATTTTTTTTTCCGGATTTTTTTTCCAGATTTTTTTTCCGGATTTTTCCGGATTTTTTTTTTCCGGATTTTTTTCAGGATTTTTCCGGATTTTTTTTCCCGGATTTTTTTTCTGGATTTTTTTTTCCGGATTTTTTTTCCCGGATTTTTTTTCTGCATTTTTTTTCCGGATTTTTTTTTCCGGAATTTTCCGGATTTTTTTTCCGGATTTTTCCGGGTTTTTTTTCTGGATTTTTTTTTCCGGATTTTTTTTCTGGATTTTTTTTTCCGGATTTTTTTTCCCGGATTTTTTTTCCGGATTTTTTTTTCCGGATTTTTCTGGGTTTTTTTTCCTGTTTTTTTTTCCTGATTTTTTTTTCCGGATTTTTTTTCTGGATTTTTTTTTCCGGATTTTTTTTCCCGGATTTTTTTTCCGGATTTTTTTTCCGGATTTCTTTCCGGATTTTTCCGGAGTTTTTTTTCCGGATATTTTTTCCCGGATTTTTTTTCCGGATTTTTTTTTCCGGATTTTTTTTTCCGGATTTATCCGGATTTTTCCAGGTTTTTTTTTCCGGATTTTTTTTCCCGGATTTTTCCGTTTTTTTTTTCGGGAGTTTTTTTCCGGAATTTTTTTTTTCTGATTTTTCCGGATTTCTTTTTTCCGGATTTTTTTTTCCGGATTTTTTTTCCAGATTTTTCCGGATTTTTTTTTCCGGATTTTTTTTCCGGATTTTTCCGGAGTTTTTTTCGGTTTTTTTTTTCCGGTTTTTTTTTTTCCGGATTTTTTTTCCGGATTTTTTTTTCCGGATTTTTTTTTCCAGATTTTTCCCGATTTTTTTTTATGGATATTTTTTTCAAGATTTTCCCGATTTTTTTTTACGGATTTTTTTTTCCAGATTTTTCCGGATTTTTTTTTCTTTCCCGGATTTTTTTTCTGGATTTTTTTTTCCGGATTTTTTTTCCGGATTTTTTTTTCCGGATTTTTTTTCCGGATTTTTCCGAATTTTTTTTCCCGGATTTTTCCGGATTTTTTTTCCCGGATTTTTTTTCTGGATTTTTTTTCCCGGATTTTTTTTCTGGATTTTTTTTCCGGATTTTTTTTTCTGCATTTTTTTTCCGGATTTTTTTTTCCGGAATTTTCCGGATTTTTTTTCCGGATTTTTCCGGGTTTTTTTTCTGGATTTTTTTTTCCGGATTTTTTTTCTGGATTTTTTTTTCCGGATTTTTTTTCCCGGATTTTTTTTCCGGATTTTTTTTTCCGGATTTTTCCGGGTTTTTTTTCCGGATTTCTTTCCGGATTTTTCCGGAGTTTTTTTCCGGATATTTTTTCCCGGATTTTTCCGGATTTTTTTTTCCGGATTTTTCCGGATTTTTTTTCCGGATTTTTCCGGGGTTTTTTTCCGGATTTTTTTTTCCGGATTTTTTTTTCCGGAATTTTTTTCGGATTTTTTTTCTGGATATTTTTTCCCGGATTTTTTTTCTGGATTTTTTTTTCCGGATTTTTTTTCCGGATTTTTTTTTCCGGATTTTTTTTCCGGATTTTTCCGAAGTTTTTTTTCCGGATTTTTTTCTGGATTTTTCCGGATTTTTTTTTCGGATTTTTCCGGATTTTTTTTCCGGATTTTTTTTTCCGGATTTTTTTTCTGGATATTTTTTCCCGGATTTTTTTTCCGGATTTTTCCGAAGTTTTTTTTCCGGATTTTTCCGGATTTTTTTTTCTGGATTTTTCCGGATTTTTTTTTCGGATTTTTCCGGATTTTTTTTCCGGATTTTTTTTCCGGATTTTTTTTCCGGATTTTTCCGAAGTTTTTTTTCCGGATTTTTCCGGATTTTTTTTCCGGAGTTCTTTTTCGGATTTTTTTTCCGGATTTTTCCGGATTTTTTTTCGGATTTTTTTTTCTGCATTTTTTTCCGGATTTCTTTCCGGATTTTTCCGGAGTTTTTTTTCCGGATTTTTTTTCCCGGATTTTTTTTCTGGATTTTTTTTCCGGATTTTTCCGGATTTTTTTTTCCGGATTCTTTTTCCGGATTTTTCCGGATTTTTTTTTCGGATTTTTTTTCTGGATTTTTTTTTTCAAGATTTTTTTTCCGGATTTTTTTTCCAGATTTTTCCGGATTTTTTTTTCCGGATTTTTTTTCCGGATTTTTTTTCCGGATTTTTCCGGATTTTTTTTCAGGATTTTTTTTCTGGATTTTTTTTTTCCGGATTTTTTTTCCGGATTTTTTTCCGGATTTTTCCGGAGTTTTTTTTCCGGATTTTTTTTTCCGGATTTTTTTTCCGGATTTTTTTTCCGGATTTTTCCGAAGTTTTTTTTACGGATTTTTCCGGATTTTTTTTCCGGAGTTCTTTTTCGGATTTTTTTTCCGGATTTTTACGGATTTTTTTTCGGATTTTTTTTTCCGGATTTTTTTTCCGGATTTTTCCGGATTTTTTTTCCGGATTTTTCTGGATTTTTTTTCCGGATTTTTTTTCTGGATTTTTTTTCCCGGATTTTTTTTCTGGATTTTTTTTCCGGATTTTTTTTTCTGCATTTTTTTTCCGGATTTTTTTTTCCGGAATTTTCCGGATTTTTTTTCCGGATTTTTCCGGGTTTTTTTTCTGGATTTTTTTTTCCGGATTTTTTTTCTGGATTTTTTTTTCCGGATTTTTTTTCCCGGATTTTTTTTCCGGATTTTTTTTTCCGGATTTTTCCGGGTTTTTTTTCCGGATTTCTTTCCGGATTTTTCCGGAGTTTTTTTCCGGATATTTTTTCCCGGATTTTTCCGGATTTTTTTTTCCGGATTTTTCCGGATTTTTTTTCCGGATTTTTCCGGGGTTTTTTTCCGGATTTTTTTTTCCGGATTTTTTTTTCCGGATTTTTTTTCCAGATTTTTCCGGATTTTTTTTTCCGGATTTTTTTTTCCGGATTTTTTTTCCGGATTTTTTTTCCGGATTTTTCCGGATTTTTTTTTTCCGGATTTTTTTCAGGATTTTTCCGGATTTTTTTTCCCGGATTTTTTTTCTGGATTTTTTTTTTCCGGATTTTTTTTCCCGGATTTTTTTTCTGGATTTTTTTTTCGGATTTTTTTTTCTGGATTTTTTTTTCGGATTTTTTTTTCTGCATTTTTTTCCGATTTTTCTGCATTTTTTTTCCGGATTTTTCCGGGTTTTTTTTCCGTATTTTTTTTCCCGGATTTTTTTTCTGGATTTTTTTTCCGGATTTTTCCGGATTTTTTTTTCCGGATTTTTTTTCCGGATTTTTCCGGATTTTTTTTCCGGATTTTTCCGGGTTTTTTTCCGGATTTTTTTTTCCGGATTTTTTTTTCCGGATTTTTTTTCCAGATTTTTCCGGATTTTTTTTTCCAGATTTTTTTTCCGGATTTTTTTTCCGGATTTTTCCGGATTTTTTTTCCGGATTTTTTTTTTCCGGATTTTTTTTCCGGATTTTTTTCAGGATTTTTTTCAGGATTTTTCCGGATTTTTTTTCCCGGATTTTTTTTCTGGATTTTTTTCCCGGATTTTTTTTCTGGATTTTTTTTCCGGATTTTTTTTTCTGCATTTTTTTTCCGGATTTTTTTTTCCGGAATTTTCCGGATTTTTTTTCCGGATTTTTCCGGGTTTTTTTTCTGGATTTTTTTTTCCGGATTTTTTTTCCGGATTTTTTTTTCCGGATTTTTTTTCCGGATTTTTTTTCCGGATTTTTCCGAAGTTTTTTTTACGGATTTTTCCGGATTTTTTTTCCGGAGTTCTTTTTCGGATTTTTTTTCCGGATTTTTACGGATTTTTTTTCGGATTTTTTTTTCCGGATTTTTTTTCCGGATTTTTCCGGATTTTTTTTCCGGATTTTTCTGGATTTTTTTTCCGGATTTTTTTTCTGGATTTTTTTTCCCGGATTTTTTTTCTGGATTTTTTTTCCGGATTTTTTTTTCTGCATTTTTTTTCCGGATTTTTTTTTCCGGAATTTTCCGGATTTTTTTTCCGGATTTTTCCGGGTTTTTTTTCTGGATTTTTTTTTCCGGATTTTTTTTCTGGATTTTTTTTTCCGGATTTTTTTCCCGGATTTTTTTTCCGGATTTTTTTTTCCGGATTTTTCCGGGTTTTTTTTCCGGATTTCTTTCCGGATTTTTCCGGATTTTTTTTCCGGATTTTTTTTTCTGCATTTTTTTTCCGGATTTTTTTTTCCGGAATTTTCCGGATTTTTTTTCCGGATTTTTCCGGGTTTTTTTTCTGGATTTTTTTTTCCGGATTTTTTTTCTGGATTTTTTTTTCCGGATTTTTTTCCCGGATTTTTTTTCCGGATATTTTTTCCCGGATTTTTCCGGATTTTTTTTTCCGGATTTTTCCGGATTTTTTTTCCGGATTTTTCCGGGGTTTTTTCCCGGATTTTTTTTTCCGGATTTTTTTTTCCGGATTTTTTTTCCAGATTTTTCCGGATTTTTTTTTCCGGATTTTTTTTTCCGGATTTTTTTTCCGGATTTTTTTTCCGGATTTTTCCGGATTTTTTTTTTCCGGATTTTTTTCAGGATTTTTCCGGATTTTTTTTCCCGGATTTTTTTTCTGGATTTTTTTTTTCCGGATTTTTTTTCCCGGATTTTTTTTCTGGATTTTTTTTTCGGATTTTTTTTTCTGGATTTTTTTTTCGGATTTTTTTTTCTGCATTTTTTTCCGATTTTTCTGCATTTTTTTTCCGGATTTTTCTGGGTTTTTTTTCCGTATTTTTTTTCCCGGATTTTTTTTCTGGATTTTTTTTCCGGATTTTTCCGGATTTTTTTTTCCGGATTTTTTTTCCGGATTTTTCCGGATTTTTTTTCCGGATTTTTCCGGGTTTTTTTCCGGATTTTTTTTTCCGGATTTTTTTTTCCGGATTTTTTTTCCAGATTTTTCCGGATTTTTTTTTCCAGATTTTTTTTCCGGATTTTTTTTCCGGATTTTTCCGGATTTTTTTTCCGGATTTTTTTTTTCCGGATTTTTTTTCCGGATTTTTTTCAGGATTTTTTTCAGGATTTTTCCGGATTTTTTTTCCCGGATTTTTTTTCTGGATTTTTTTCCCGGATTTTTTTTCTGGATTTTTTTTCCGGATTTTTTTTTCTGCATTTTTTTTCCGGATTTTTTTTTCCGGAATTTTCCGGATTTTTTTTCCGGATTTTTCCGGGTTTTTTTTCTGGATTTTTTTTTCCGGATTTTTTTTCCGGATTTTTTTTTCCGGATTTTTTTTCCGGATTTTTACGAAGTTTTTTTTTCGGATTTCTTTCCAGATTTTTCCGGAGTTTTTTTTCCGGATTTTTTTTCCCGGATTTTTTTTCTGGATTTTTTTTTCCGGATTTTTTTTTCCGGATTTTTTTTCCGGATTTTTTTTTCCAGATTTTTCCGAAGTTTTTTTTCCGGATTTTTTTCTAGATTTTTCCGGATTTTTTTTTCGGATTTTTCCGGATTTTTTTTCCGGATTTTTTTTTCCGGATTTTTTTTCTGGATATTTTTTCCCGGATTTTTTTTCTGGAATTTTTTTTCCGGATTTTTTTTTCCGGATTTTTTTTCCGGATTTTTCCGAAGTTTTTTTTCCGGATTTTTCCGGATTTTTTTTCCGGAGTTCTTTTTCGGATTTTTTTTCCGGATTTTTCCGGATTTTTTTTCGGATTTTTTTTTCTGCATTTTTTTCCGGATTTCTTTCCGGATTTTTCCGGAGTTTTTTTTCCGGATTTTTTTCCCGGATTTTTTTTCTGGATTTTTTTTCCGGATTTTTCCCGATTTTTTTTTCCGGATTTTTTTTCCGGATTTTTCCGGATTTTTTTTCCGGATTTTTCCGGGTTTTTTTTCCGGATTTTTTTTCCGGATTTTTTTTTCCGGATTTCTTTCCGGATTTTTCCGGAGTTTTTTTTCCGGATTTTTTTTCCCGTATTTTTTTTCTGGATTTTTTTTCCGGATTTTTTTTTCCGGATTTTTTTTTCGGGTTTTTTTTCCGGATTTTTCCGGATTTTTTTCCGGAGTTCTTTTTCGGATTTTTTCTCCGGATTTTTCCGGATTTTTTTTTCGGATTTTTTTTTCTGCATTTTTTTTCCGGATTTTTTTTTCCGGATTTTTTTTCCAGATTTTTTTCCCGGATTTTTTTCCGATTTTTTTTCCCGGACTTTTTTTCTGGATTTTTTTTCCGGATTTTTTTTTTCCGGATTTTTTTTCCGGATTTTTTTTTCCGGAATTTTCCGGATTTTTTTTCCGGATTTTTCCGGGTTTTTTTTCTGGATTTTTTTTTCCGGATTTTTTTTCTGGATTTTTTTTTCCGGATTTTTTTTCCCGGATTTTTTTTCCGGATTTTTTTTTCCTGATTTTTTTTTCCGGATTTTTTTTCTGGATTTTTTTTTCCGGATTTTTTTTCCCGGATTTTTTTTCCGGATTTTTTTTCCGGATTTCTTTCCGGATTTTTCCGGAGTTTTTTTTCCGGATATTTTTTCCCGGATTTTTTTTCTGGATTTTTTTTTACGGATTTTTTTTTCCGGAATTTTTTTTTTCTGATTTTTCCGGATTTCTTTTTTCCGGATTTTTTTTTCCGGATTTTTTGTCCAGATTTTTCCAGATTTTTTTTTCCGGATTTTTTTTCCGGATTTTTCCGGATTTTTTTTCCGGATTTTTTTTCTGGATTTTTTTTTTCCGGATTTTTTTTCCGGATTTTTTTCAGGATTTTTCCGGAGTTTTTTTTCCGGATTTTTTTTTCCGGATTTTTTTTCCGGATTTTTTTTCCGGATTTTTCCGAAGTTTTTTTTACGGATTTTTCCGGATTTTTTTTCCGGAGTTCTTTTTCGGATTTTTTTTCCGGATTTTTCCGGATTTTTTTTCGGATTTTTTTTTCTGCATTTTTTTCCGGATTTCTTTCCGGATTTTTCCGGAGTTTTTTTTCCGGATTTTTTTTCCCGGATTTTTTTTCTGGATTTTTTTTCCGGATTTTTCCGGATTTTTTTTTCCGGATTTTTTTTCCGGATTTTTCCGGATTTTTTTTCCGGATTTTTCCGGGTTTTTTTCCGGATTTTTTTTTCCGGATTTTTTTTTCCGGATTTTTTTTCCGGATTTTTTTTCCGGATTTTTCCGGATTTTTTTTCCGGATTTTTCCGGATTTTTTTTCCGGATTTTTTTTCCGGATTTTTTTTTTCCGGATTTTTTTTCCCGGATTTTTTTTCTGGATTTTTTTTCCCGGATTTTTTTTCTGGATTTTTTTTCCGGATTTTTTTTTCTGCATTTTTTTTCCGGATTTTTTTTTCCGGAATTTTCCGGATTTTTTTTCCGGATTTTTCCGGGTTTTTTTTCTGGATTTTTTTTTCCGGATTTTTTTTCTGGATTTTTTTTTCCGGATTTTTTTTCCCGGATTTTTTTTCCGGATTTTTTTTTCCGGATTTTTCCGGGTTTTTTTTCCGGATTTCTTTCCGGATTTTTCCGGAGTTTTTTTCCTGGATATTTTTTCCCGGATTTTTCCGGATTTTTTTTTCCGGATTTTTCCGGATTTTTTTTCCGGATTTTTCCGGGGTTTTTTTCCGGATTTTTTTTTCCGGATTTTTTTTTCCGGATTTTTTTTCCAGATTTTTCCGGATTTTTTTTTCCGGATTTTTTTTCCGGATTTTTCCGGATTTTTTTTTTCCGGATTTTTTTCAGGATTTTTCCGGATTTTTTTTCCCGGATTTTTTTTCTGGATTTTTTTTTCCGGATTTTTTTTCCCGGATTTTTTTTCTGGATTTTTTTTTCGGATTTTTTTTTCTGCATTTTTTTCCGATTTTTCTGCATTTTTTTTCCGGATTTTTCCGGGTTTTTTTTCTGGATTTTTTTTTCCGGATTTTTTTTCTGGATTTTTTTTTCCGGATTTTTTTTCCCGGATTTTTTTTCCGGATTTATTTTTCCGGATTTTTCCGGGTTTTTTTTCCTGATTTTTTTTCCTGATTTTTTTTTCCGGATTTTTTTTTCCGGATTTTTCCGGGTTTTTTTTCCTGATTTTTTTTCCGGATTTTTTTCCCGGATTTTTTTTCTGGATTTTTTTTCCGGATTTTTCCCGATTTTTTTTTCCGGATTTTTTTTCCGGATTTTTCCGGATTTTTTTTCCGGATTTTTCCGGGTTTTTTTTCCGGATTTTTTTTCCGGATTTTTTTTTCCGGATTTCTTTCCGGATTTTTCCGGAGTTTTTTTTCCGGATATTTTTTCCCGGATTTTTTTTCCGGATTTTTTTTTCCGGATTTTTCCGGATTTTTTTTCCGGATTTTTCCAGGTTTTTTTTTCCGGATTTTTTTTCCCGGATTTTTCCGTTTTTTTTTTTCGGGAGTTTTTTTCCGGAATTTTTTTTTTCTGATTTTTCCGGATTTCTTTTTTCCGGATTTTTTTTTCCGGATTTTTTTTCCAGATTTTTCCGGATTTTTTTTTCCGGATTTTTTTTCCGGATTTTTCCAGAGTTTTTTTCGGGTTTTTTTTTCGGGTTTTTTTTTTTCCGGATTTTTTTTCCGGATTTTTTTTTCCGGATTTTTTTTTCCAGATTTTTCCCGATTTTTTTTTATGGATATTTTTTTCAAGATTTTTCCCGATTTTTTTTCCGGATTTTTCCGGATTTTTTTTCGGATTTTTTTTTCTGCATTTTTTTCCGGATTTCTTTCCGGATTTTTCCGGAGTTTTTTTTCCGTATTTTTTTTCCCGGATTTTTTTTCTGGATTTTTTTTCCGGATTTTTCCGGATTTTTTTTTCCGGATTTTTTTTCCGGATTTTTCCGGATTTTTTTTACGGATTTTTCCGGGTTTTTTTCCGGATTTTTTTTCCGGATTTTTTTTTCCGGATTTTTTTTCCCGATTTTTCCGGATTTTTTTTTCCAGATTTTTTTTCCGGATTTTTTTTCCGGATTTTTCCGGATTTTTTTTCCGGATTTTTCCGGATTTTTTTTCCGGATTTTTTTTCCGGATTTTTTTTTTCCGGATTTTTTTTCCGGATTTTTTTCAGGATTTTTTTCAGGATTTTTCCGGATTTTTTTTCCCGGATTTTTTTTCTGGATTTTTTTCCCGGATTTTTTTTCTGGATTTTTTTTCCGGATTTTTTTTTCTGCATTTTTTTTCCGGATTTTTTTTTCCGGAATTTTCCGGATTTTTTTTCCGGATTTTTCCGGGTTTTTTTTCTGGATTTTTTTTTCCGGATTTTTTTTCCGGATTTTTTTTTCCGGATTTTTTTTCCGGATTTTTACGAAGTTTTTTTTTCGGATTTCTTTCCAGATTTTTCCGGAGTTTTTTTTCCGGATTTTTTTTCCCGGATTTTTTTTCTGGATTTTTTTTTCCGGATTTTTTTTTCCGGATTTTTTTTCCGGATTTTTTTTTCCAGATTTTTCCGAAGTTTTTTTTCCGGATTTTTTTCTAGATTTTTCCGGATTTTTTTTTCGGATTTTTCCGGATTTTTTTTCCGGATTTTTTTTTCCGGATTTTTTTTCTGGATATTTTTTCCCGGATTTTTTTTCTGGAATTTTTTTTCCGGATTTTTTTTTCCGGATTTTTTTTCCGGATTTTTCCGAAGTTTTTTTTCCGGATTTTTCCGGATTTTTTTTCCGGAGTTCTTTTTCGGATTTTTTTTCCGGATTTTTCCGGATTTTTTTTCGGATTTTTTTTTCTGCATTTTTTTCCGGATTTCTTTCCGGATTTTTCCGGAGTTTTTTTTCCGGATTTTTTTCCCGGATTTTTTTTCTGGATTTTTTTTCCGGATTTTTCCCGATTTTTTTTTCCGGATTTTTTTTCCGGATTTTTCCGGATTTTTTTTCCGGATTTTTCCGGGTTTTTTTTCCGGATTTTTTTTCCGGATTTTTTTTTCCGGATTTCTTTCCGGATTTTTCCGGAGTTTTTTTTCCGGATTTTTTTTCCCGTATTTTTTTTCTGGATTTTTTTTCCGGATTTTTTTTTCCGGATTTTTTTTTCGGGTTTTTTTTCCGGATTTTTCCGGATTTTTTTCCGGAGTTCTTTTTCGGATTTTTTCTCCGGATTTTTCCGGATTTTTTTTTCGGATTTTTTTTTCTGCATTTTTTTTCCGGATTTTTTTTTCCGGATTTTTTTTCCAGATTTTTTTCCCGGATTTTTTTCCGATTTTTTTTCCCGGACTTTTTTTCTGGATTTTTTTTCCGGATTTTTTTTTTCCGGATTTTTTTTCCGGATTTTTTTTTCCGGAATTTTCCGGATTTTTTTTCCGGATTTTTCCGGGTTTTTTTTCTGGATTTTTTTTTCCGGATTTTTTTTCTGGATTTTTTTTTCCGGATTTTTTTTCCCGGATTTTTTTTCCGGATTTTTTTTTCCTGATTTTTTTTTCCTGATTTTTTTTTCCGGATTTTTTTTCTGGATTTTTTTTTCCGGATTTTTTTTCCCGGATTTTTTTTCCGGATTTTTTTTCCGGATTTCTTTCCGGATTTTTCCGGAGTTTTTTTTCCGGATATTTTTTCCCGGATTTTTTTTCTGGATTTTTTTTTACGGATTTTTTTTTCCGGAATTTTTTTTTTCTGATTTTTCCGGATTTCTTTTTTCCGGATTTTTTTTTCCGGATTTTTTGTCCAGATTTTTCCTGATTTTTTTTTCCGGATTTTTTTTCCGGATTTTTCCGGATTTTTTTTCCGGATTTTTTTTCTGGATTTTTTTTTTCCGGATTTTTTTTCCGGATTTTTTTCAGGATTTTTCCGGAGTTTTTTTTCCGGATTTTTTTTTCCGGATTTTTTTTCCGGATTTTTCCGGATTTTTTTTCCGGAGTTCTTTTTCGGATTTTTTTTCCGGATTTTTCCGGATTTTTTTTCGGATTTTTTTTTCTGCATTTTTTTCCGGATTTCTTTCCGGATTTTTCCGGAGTTTTTTTTCCGGATTTTTTTTCCCGGATTTTTTTTCTGGATTTTTTTTCCGGATTTTTCCGGATTTTTTTTTCCGGATTTTTTTTCCGGATTTTTCCGGATTTTTTTTCCGGATTTTTCCGGGTTTTTTTCCGGATTTTTTTTTCCGGATTTTTTTTTCCGGATTTTTTTTCCGGATTTTTTTTCCGGATTTTTCCGGATTTTTTTTCCGGATTTTTCCGGATTTTTTTTCCGGATTTTTTTTCCGGATTTTTTTTTTCCGGATTTTTTTTCCCGGATTTTTTTTCTGGATTTTTTTTCCCGGATTTTTTTTCTGGATTTTTTTTCCGGATTTTTTTTTCTGCATTTTTTTTCCGGATTTTTTTTTCCGGAATTTTCCGGATTTTTTTTCCGGATTTTTCCGGGTTTTTTTTCTGGATTTTTTTTTCCGGATTTTTTTTCTGGATTTTTTTTTCCGGATTTTTTTTCCCGGATTTTTTTTCCGGATTTTTTTTTCCGGATTTTTCCGGGTTTTTTTTCCGGATTTCTTTCCGGATTTTTCCGGAGTTTTTTTCCGGATATTTTTTCCCGGATTTTTCCGGATTTTTTTTTCCGGATTTTTCCGGATTTTTTTTCCGGATTTTTCCGGGGTTTTTTTCCGGATTTTTTTTTCCGGATTTTTTTTTCCGGATTTTTTTTCCAGATTTTTCCGGATTTTTTTTTCCGGATTTTTTTTCCGGATTTTTCCGGATTTTTTTTTTCCGGATTTTTTTCAGGATTTTTCCGGATTTTTTTTTCCGGATATTTTTTCCCGGATTTTTTTTCTGGATTTTTTTTACGGATTTTTTTTTCCGGAATTTTTTTTTTCTGATTTTTCCGGATTTCTTTTTTCCGGATTTTTTTTTCCGGATTTTTTTTCCGGATTTTTTTTTCCGGAATTTTCCGGATTTTTTTTCCGGATTTTTCCGGGTTTTTTTTCTGGATTTTTTTTTCCGGATTTTTTTTCTGGATTTTTTTTTCCGGATTTTTTTTCCCGGATTTTTTTTCCGGATTTTTTTTTCCTGATTTTTTTTTCCGGATTTTTTTTCTGGATTTTTTTTTCCGGATTTTTTTTCCCGGATTTTTTTTCCGGATTTTTTTTCCGGATTTCTTTCCGGATTTTTCCGGAGTTTTTTTTCCGGATATTTTTTCCCGGATTTTTTTTCTGGATTTTTTTTTACGGATTTTTTTTTCCGGAATTTTTTTTTTCTGATTTTTCCGGATTTCTTTTTTCCGGATTTTTTTTTCCGGATTTTTTGTCCAGATTTTTCCTGATTTTTTTTTCCGGATTTTTTTTCCGGATTTTTCCGGATTTTTTTTCCGGATTTTTTTTCTGGATTTTTTTTTTCCGGATTTTTTTTCCGGATTTTTTTCAGGATTTTTCCGGAGTTTTTTTTCCGGATTTTTTTTTCCGGATTTTTTTTCCGGATTTTTTTTCCGGATTTTTCCGAAGTTTTTTTTACGGATTTTTCCGGATTTTTTTTCCGGAGTTCTTTTTCGGATTTTTTTTCCGGATTTTTCCGGATTTTTTTTCGGATTTTTTTTTCTGCATTTTTTTCCGGATTTCTTTCCGGATTTTTCCGGAGTTTTTTTTCCGGATTTTTTTTCCCGGATTTTTTTTCTGGATTTTTTTTCCGGATTTTTCCGGATTTTTTTTTCCGGATTTTTTTTCCGGATTTTTCCGGATTTTTTTTCCGGATTTTTCCGGGTTTTTTTCCGGATTTTTTTTTCCGGATTTTTTTTTCCGGATTTTTTTTCCGGATTTTTTTTCCGGATTTTTCCGGATTTTTTTTCCGGATTTTTCCGGATTTTTTTTCCGGATTTTTTTTCCGGATTTTTTTTTTCCGGATTTTTTTTCCCGGATTTTTTTTCTGGATTTTTTTTCCCGGATTTTTTTTCTGGATTTTTTTTCCGGATTTTTTTTTCTGCATTTTTTTTCCGGATTTTTTTTTCCGGAATTTTCCGGATTTTTTTTCCGGATTTTTCCGGGTTTTTTTTCTGGATTTTTTTTTCCGGATTTTTTTTCTGGATTTTTTTTTCCGGATTTTTTTTCCCGGATTTTTTTTCCGGATTTTTTTTTCCGGATTTTTCCGGGTTTTTTTTCCGGATTTCTTTCCGGATTTTTCCGGAGTTTTTTTCCGGATATTTTTTCCCGGATTTTTCCGGATTTTTTTTTCCGGATTTTTCCGGATTTTTTTTCCGGATTTTTCCGGGGTTTTTTTTTCCGGATTTTTTTCAGGATTTTTCCGGATTTTTTTTCCCGGATTTTTTTTCTGGATTTTTTTTTCCGGATTTTTTTTCCCGGATTTTTTTTCTGGATTTTTTTTTCGGATTTTTTTTTCTGCATTTTTTTCCGATTTTTCTGCATTTTTTCCGGATTTTTCCGGGTTTTTTTTCTGGATTTTTTTTTCCGGATTTTTTTTCTGGATTTTTTTTTCCGGATTTTTTTTCCCGGATTTTTTTTCTGGATTTTTTTTTCGGATTTTTTTTTCTGCATTTTTTTCCGATTTTTCTGCATTTTTTTTCCGGATTTTTCCGGGTTTTTTTTCTGGATTTTTTTTTCCGGATTTTTTTTCTGGATTTTTTTTTCCGGATTTTTTTTCCCGGATTTTTTTTCCGGATTTTTTTTTCCGGATTTTTCCGGGTTTTTTTTCCTGATTTTTTTTCCTGATTTTTTTTTCCGGATTTTTTTTTCCGGATTTTTCCGGGTTTTTTTTCCTGATTTTTTTTCCGGATTTTTTTCCCGGATTTTTTTTCTGGATTTTTTTTTCCGGATTTTTTTTCCCGGATTTTTTTTCTGGATTTTTTTTTCGGATTTTTTTTTCTGCATTTTTTTCCGATTTTTCTGCATTTTTTTTCCGGATTTTTCCGGGTTTTTTTTCTGGATTTTTTTTTCCGGATTTTTTTTCTGGATTTTTTTTTCCGGATTTTTTTTCCCGGATTTTTTTTCCGGATTTTTTTTTCCGGATTTTTCCGGGTTTTTTTTCCTGATTTTTTTTCCTGATTTTTTTTTCCGGATTTTTTTTTCCGGATTTTTCCGGGTTTTTTTTCCTGATTTTTTTTCCGGATTTTTTTCCCGGATTTTTTTTCTGGATTTTTTTTCCGGATTTTTCCCGATTTTTTTTTCCGGATTTTTTTTCCGGATTTTTCCGGATTTTTTTTCCGGATTTTTCCGGGTTTTTTTTCCGGATTTTTTTCCGGATTTTTCCGGAGTTTTTTTTCCGGATTTTTTTTCCCGTATTTTTTTTCTGGATTTTTTTTCCGGATTTTTTTTTCCGGATTTTTTTTTCGGGTTTTTTTTCCGGATTTTTCCGGATTTTTTTCCGGAGTTCTTTTTCGGATTTTTTCTCCGGATTTTTCCGGATTTTTTTTTCGGATTTTTTTTTCTGCATTTTTTTTCCGGATTTTTTTTTCCGGATTTTTTTTCCAGATTTTTTTCCCGGATTTTTTTCCGATTTTTTTTCCCGGACTTTTTTTCTGGATTTTTTTTCCGGATTTTTTTTTTCCGGATTTTTTTTCCGGATTTTTTTTTCCGGAATTTTCCGGATTTTTTTTCCGGATTTTTCCGGGTTTTTTTTCTGGATTTTTTTTTCCGGATTTTTTTTCTGGATTTTTTTTTCCGGATTTTTTTTCCCGGATTTTTTTTCCGGATTTTTTTTTCCTGATTTTTTTTTCCGGATTTTTTTTCTGGATTTTTTTTTCCGGATTTTTTTTCCCGGATTTTTTTTCCGGATTTTTTTTCCGGATTTCTTTCCGGATTTTTCAGGAGTTTTTTTTCCGGATATTTTTTCCCGGATTTTTTTTCTGGATTTTTTTTTCCGGATTTTTTTTTCCGGAATTTTTTTTTTCTGATTTTTCCGGATTTCTTTTTTCCGGATTTTTTTTTCCGGATTTTTTGTCCAGATTTTTCCTGATTTTTTTTTCCGGATTTTTTTTCCGGATTTTTCCGGATTTTTTTTCCGGATTTTTTTTCTGGATTTTTTTTTTCCGGATTTTTTTTCCGGATTTTTTTCAGGATTTTTCCGGAGTTTTTTTTCCGGATTTTTTTTTCCGGATTTTTTTTCCGGATTTTTTTTCCGGATTTTTCCGAAGTTTTTTTTACGGATTTTTCCGGATTTTTTTTCCGGAGTTCTTTTTCGGATTTTTTTTCCGGATTTTTCCGGATTTTTTTTCGGATTTTTTTTTCTGCATTTTTTTCCGGATTTCTTTCCGGATTTTTCCGGAGTTTTTTTTCTGGATTTTTTTTTCCGGATTTTTTTTCTGGATTTTTTTTTCCGGATTTTTTTTCCCGGATTTTTTTTCCGGATTTTTTTTTCCGGATTTTTCCGGGTTTTTTTTCCGGATTTCTTTCCGGATTTTTCCGGAGTTTTTTTCCGGATATTTTTTCCCGGATTTTTCCGGATTTTTTTTTCCGGATTTTTCCGGATTTTTTTTCCGGATTTTTCCGGGGTTTTTTTCCGGATTTTTTTTTCCGGATTTTTTTTCCGGATTTTTTTTCCAGATTTTTCCGGATTTTTTTTTCCGGATTTTTTTTCCGGATTTTTTTTTTCCGGATTTTTTTCAGGATTTTTCCGGATTTTTTTCCCCGGATTTTTTTTCTGGATTTTTTTTTCCGGATTTTTTTTCCCGGATTTTTTTTCTGGATTTTTTTTTCGGATTTTTTTTTCTGCATTTTTTTCCGATTTTTCTGCATTTTTTTTCCGGATTTTTTTTTCCGGAATTTTCCGGATTTTTTTTCCGGATTTTTCCGGGTTTTTTTTCTGGATTTTTTTTTCCGGATTTTTTTTCTGGATTTTTTTTTCCGGATTTTTTTTCCCGGATTTTTTTTCTGGATTTTTTTTTCGGATTTTTTTTTCTGCATTTTTTTCCGATTTTTCTGCATTTTTTTTCCGGATTTTTCCGGGTTTTTTTTCTGGATTTTTTTTTCCGGATTTTTTTTCTGGATTTTTTTTTCCGGATTTTTTTTCCCGGATTTTTTTTCTGGATTTTTTTTTCGGATTTTTTTTTCTGCATTTTTTTCCGATTTTTCAGCATTTTTTTTCCGGATTTTTCCGGGTTTTTTTTCTGGATTTTTTTTTCCGGATTTTTTTTCTGGATTTTTTTTTCCGGATTTTTTTTCCCGGATTTTTTTTCCGGATTTTTTTTTCCGGATTTTTCCGGGTTTTTTTTCCTGATTTTTTTTCCTGATTTTTTTTTCCGGATTTTTTTTTCCGGATTTTTCCGGGTTTTTTTTCCTGATTTTTTTTCCGGATTTCTTTTCCCGGATTTTTTTTCTGGATTTTTTTTCCGGATTTTTCCCGATTTTTTTTTCCGGATTTTTTTTCCGGATTTTTCCGGATTTTTTTTCCGGATTTTTCCGGGTTTTTTTTCCGGATTTTTTTTCCGGATTTTTTTTTCCGGATTTCTTTCCGGATTTTTCCGGAGTTTTTTTTCCGGATTTTTTTTCCCGTATTTTTTTTCTGGATTTTTTTTCCGGATTTTTTTTTCCGGATTTTTTTTTCGGGTTTTTTTTCCGGATTTTTCCGGATTTTTTTCCGGAGTTCTTTTTCGGATTTTTTCTCCGGATTTTTCCGGATTTTTTTTTCGGATTTTTTTTTCTGCATTTTTTTTCCGGATTTTTTTTTCCGGATTTTTTTTCCAGATTTTTTTCCCGGATTTTTTTCCGATTTTTTTTCCCGGACTTTTTTTCTGGATTTTTTTTCCGGATTTTTTTTTTCCGGATTTTTTTTCCGGATTTTTTTTTCCGGAATTTTCCGGATTTTTTTTCCGGATTTTTCCGGGTTTTTTTTCTGGATTTTTTTTTCCGGATTTTTTTTCTGGATTTTTTTTTCCGGATTTTTTTTCCCGGATTTTTTTTCCGGATTTTTTTTTCCTGATTTTTTTTTCCGGATTTTTTTTCTGGATTTTTTTTTCCGGATTTTTTTTCCCGGATTTTTTTTCCGGATTTTTTTTCCGGATTTCTTTCCGGATTTTTCCGGAGTTTTTTTTCCGGATATTTTTTCCCGGATTTTTTTTCTGGATTTTTTTTTACGGATTTTTTTTTCCGGAATTTTTTTTTTCTGATTTTTCCGGATTTCTTTTTTCCGGATTTTTTTTTCCGGATTTTTTGTCCAGATTTTTCCTGATTTTTTTTTCCGGATTTTTTTTCCGGATTTTTCCGGATTTTTTTTCCGGATTTTTTTTCTGGATTTTTTTTTTCCGGATTTTTTTTCCGGATTTTTTTCAGGATTTTTCCGGAGTTTTTTTTCCGGATTTTTTTTTCCGGATTTTTTTTCCGGATTTTTTTTCCGGATTTTTCCGAAGTTTTTTTTACGGATTTTTCCGGATTTTTTTTCCGGAGTTCTTTTTCGGATTTTTTTTCCGGATTTTTCCGGATTTTTTTTCGGATTTTTTTTTCTGCATTTTTTTCCGGATTTCTTTCCGGATTTTTCCGGAGTTTTTTTTCCGGATTTTTTTTCCCGGATTTTTTTTCTGGATTTTTTTTCCGGATTTTTCCGGATTTTTTTTTCCGGATTTTTTTTCCGGATTTTTCCGGATTTTTTTTCCGGATTTTTCCGGGTTTTTTTCCGGATTTTTTTTTCCGGATTTTTTTTTCCGGATTTTTTTTCCGGATTTTTCCGGATTTTTTTTCCGGATTTTTCCGGATTTTTTTTCCGGATTTTTTTTCCGGATTTTTTTTTTCCGGATTTTTTTTCCCGGATTTTTTTTCTGGATTTTTTTTCCCGGATTTTTTTTCTGGATTTTTTTTCCGGATTTTTTTTTCTGCATTTTTTTTCCGGATTTTTTTTTCCGGAATTTTCCGGATTTTTTTTCCGGATTTTTCCGGGTTTTTTTTCTGGATTTTTTTTTCCGGATTTTTTTTCTGGATTTTTTTTTCCGGATTTTTTTTCCCGGATTTTTTTTCCGGATTTTTTTTTCCGGATTTTTCCGGGTTTTTTTTCCGGATTTCTTTCCGGATTTTTCCGGAGTTTTTTTCCGGATATTTTTTCCCGGATTTTTCCGGATTTTTTTTTCCGGATTTTTCCGGATTTTTTTTCCGGATTTTTCCGGGGTTTTTTTTTCCGGATTTTTTTCAGGATTTTTCCGGATTTTTTTTCCCGGATTTTTTTTCTGGATTTTTTTTTCCGGATTTTTTTTCCCGGATTTTTTTTTCTGCATTTTTTTCCGATTTTTCTGCATTTTTTTTCCGGATTTTTCCGGGTTTTTTTTCTGGATTTTTTTTTCCGGATTTTTTTTCTGGATTTTTTTTTCCGGATTTTTTTTCCCGGATTTTTTTTCCGGATTTTTTTTTCCGGATTTTTCCGGGTTTTTTTTCCTGATTTTTTTTCCTGATTTTTTTTTCCGGATTTTTTTTTCCGGATTTTTCCGGGTTTTTTTTCCTGATTTTTTTTCCGGATTTTTTTCCCGGATTTTTTTTCTGGATTTTTTTTTCCGGATTTTTTTTCCCGGATTTTTTTTCTGGATTTTTTTTTCGGATTTTTTTTTCTGCATTTTTTTCCGATTTTTCTGCATTTTTTTTCCGGATTTTTCCGGGTTTTTTTTCTGGATTTTTTTTTCCGGATTTTTTTTCTGGATTTTTTTTTCCGGATTTTTTTTCCCGGATTTTTTTTCCGGATTTTTTTTTCCGGATTTTTCCGGGTTTTTTTTCCTGATTTTTTTTCCTGATTTTTTTTTCCGGATTTTTTTTTCCGGATTTTTCCGGGTTTTTTTTCCTGATTTTTTTTCCGGATTTTTTTCCCGGATTTTTTTTCTGGATTTTTTTTCCGGATTTTTCCCGATTTTTTTTTCCGGATTTTTTTTCCGGATTTTTCCGGATTTTTTTTCCGGATTTTTCCGGGTTTTTTTTCCGGATTTTTTTTCCGGATTTTTTTTTCCGGATTTCTTTCCGGATTTTTCCGGAGTTTTTTTTCCGGATTTTTTTTCCCGTATTTTTTTTCTGGATTTTTTTTCCGGATTTTTTTTTCCGGATTTTTTTTTCGGGTTTTTTCTCCGGATTTTTCCGGATTTTTTTTTCGGATTTTTTTTTCTGCATTTTTTTTCCGGATTTTTTTTTCCGGATTTTTTTTCCAGATTTTTTTCCCGGATTTTTTTCCGATTTTTTTTCCCGGACTTTTTTTCTGGATTTTTTTTCCGGATTTTTTTTTTCCGGATTTTTTTTCCGGATTTTTTTTTCCGGAATTTTCCGGATTTTTTTTCCGGATTTTTCCGGGTTTTTTTTCTGGATTTTTTTTTCCGGATTTTTTTTCTGGATTTTTTTTTCCGGATTTTTTTTCCCGGATTTTTTTTCCGGATTTTTTTTTCCTGATTTTTTTTTCCGGATTTTTTTTCTGGATTTTTTTTTCCGGATTTTTTTTCCCGGATTTTTTTTCCGGATTTTTTTTCCGGATTTCTTTCCGGATTTTTCAGGAGTTTTTTTTCCGGATATTTTTTCCCGGATTTTTTTTCTGGATTTTTTTTTCCGGATTTTTTTTTCCGGAATTTTTTTTTTCTGATTTTTCCGGATTTCTTTTTTCCGGATTTTTTTTTCCGGATTTTTTGTCCAGATTTTTCCTGATTTTTTTTTCCGGATTTTTTTTCCGGATTTTTCCGGATTTTTTTTCCGGATTTTTTTTCTGGATTTTTTTTTTCCGGATTTTTTTTCCGGATTTTTTTCAGGATTTTTCCGGAGTTTTTTTTCCGGATTTTTTTTTCCGGATTTTTTTTCCGGATTTTTTTTCCGGATTTTTCCGAAGTTTTTTTTACGGATTTTTCCGGATTTTTTTTCCGGAGTTCTTTTTCGGATTTTTTTTCCGGATTTTTCCGGATTTTTTTTCGGATTTTTTTTTCTGCATTTTTTTCCGGATTTCTTTCCGGATTTTTCCGGAGTTTTTTTTCTGGATTTTTTTTTCCGGATTTTTTTTCTGGATTTTTTTTTCCGGATTTTTTTTCCCGGATTTTTTTTCCGGATTTTTTTTTCCGGATTTTTCCGGGTTTTTTTTCCGGATTTCTTTCCGGATTTTTCCGGAGTTTTTTTCCGGATATTTTTTCCCGGATTTTTCCGGATTTTTTTTTCCGGATTTTTCCGGATTTTTTTTCCGGATTTTTTTTCCCGGATTTTTTTTCTGGATTTTTTTTCCGGATTTTTCCGGATTTTTTTTTCCGGATTTTTTTTCCGGATTTTTCCGGATTTTTTTTCCGGATTTTTCCGGGTTTTTTTCCGGATTTTTTTTTCCGGATTTTTTTTTCCGGATTTTTTTTCCGGATTTTTTTTCCGGATTTTTCCGGATTTTTTTTCCGGATTTTTCCGGATTTTTTTTCCGGATTTTTTTTCCGGATTTTTTTTTTCCGGATTTTTTTTCCCGGATTTTTTTTCTGGATTTTTTTTCCCGGATTTTTTTTCTGGATTTTTTTTCCGGATTTTTTTTTCTGCATTTTTTTTCCGGATTTTTTTTTCCGGAATTTTCCGGATTTTTTTTCCGGATTTTTCCGGGTTTTTTTTCTGGATTTTTTTTTCCGGATTTTTTTTCTGGATTTTTTTTTCCGGATTTTTTTTCCCGGATTTTTTTTCCGGATTTTTTTTTCCGGATTTTTCCGGGTTTTTTTTCCGGATTTCTTTCCGGATTTTTCCGGAGTTTTTTTCCGGATATTTTTTCCCGGATTTTTCCGGATTTTTTTTTCCGGATTTTT
Source organism: Pelobates fuscus (assembly GCF_036172605.1). NCBI lineage: Eukaryota > Metazoa > Chordata > Amphibia > Anura > Pelobatidae > Pelobates > Pelobates fuscus. The sequence goes on along the minus strand of NW_026961923.1, from coordinate 259,641 downwards.
CCGGATTTTTTTTCCGGATTTTTCCGGGGTTTTTTTCCGGATTTTTTTTTCCGGATTTTTTTTTCCGGATTTTTTTTCCAGATTTTTCCGGATTTTTTTTTCCGGATTTTTTTTCCGGATTTTTCCGGATTTTTTTTTTCCGGATTTTTTTCAGGATTTTTCCGGATTTTTTTTCCCGGATTTTTTTTCTGGATTTTTTTTTCCGGATTTTTTTTCCCGGATTTTTTTTCTGGATTTTTTTTTCGGATTTTTTTTTCTGCATTTTTTTCCGATTTTTCTGCATTTTTTTTCCGGATTTTTCCGGGTTTTTTTTCTGGATTTTTTTTTCCGGATTTTTTTTCTGGATTTTTTTTTCCGGATTTTTTTTCCCGGATTTTTTTTCCGGATTTTTTTTTCCGGATTTTTCCGGGTTTTTTTTCCTGATTTTTTTTCCTGATTTTTTTTTCCGGATTTTTTTTTCCGGATTTTTCCGGGTTTTTTTTCCTGATTTTTTTTCCGGATTTTTTTCCCGGATTTTTTTTCTGGATTTTTTTTCCGGATTTTTCCCGATTTTTTTTTCCGGATTTTTTTTCCGGATTTTTCCGGATTTTTTTTCCGGATTTTTCCGGGTTTTTTTTCCGGATTTTTTTTCCGGATTTTTTTTTCCGGATTTCTTTCCGGATTTTTCCGGAGTTTTTTTTCCGGATATTTTTTCCCGGATTTTTTTTCCGGATTTTTTTTTCCGGATTTTTCCGGATTTTTTTTCCGGATTTTTCCAGGTTTTTTTTTCCGGATTTTTTTTCCCGGATTTTTCCGTTTTTTTTTTTCGGGAGTTTTTTTCCGGAATTTTTTTTTTCTGATTTTTCCGGATTTCTTTTTTCCGGATTTTTTTTTCCGGATTTTTTTTCCAGATTTTTCCGGATTTTTTTTTCCGGATTTTTTTTCCGGATTTTTCCAGAGTTTTTTTCGGGTTTTTTTTTCCGGTTTTTTTTTTTCCGGATTTTTTTTCCGGATTTTTTTTTCCGGATTTTTTTTTCCAGATTTTTCCCGATTTTTTTTTATGGATATTTTTTTCAAGATTTTTCCCGATTTTTTTTCCGGATTTTTCCGGATTTTTTTTCGGATTTTTTTTTCTGCATTTTTTTCCGGATTTCTTTCCGGATTTTTCCGGAGTTTTTTTTCCGTATTTTTTTTCCCGGATTTTTTTTCTGGATTTTTTTTCCGGATTTTTCCGGATTTTTTTTTCCGGATTTTTTTTCCGGATTTTTCCGGATTTTTTTTACGGATTTTTCCGGGTTTTTTTCCGGATTTTTTTTCCGGATTTTTTTTTTCCGGATTTTTTTTCCGGATTTTTTTCAGGATTTTTTTCAGGATTTTTCCGGATTTTTTTTCCCGGATTTTTTTTCTGGATTTTTTTCCCGGATTTTTTTTCTGGATTTTTTTTCCGGAATTTTTTTTCTGCATTTTTTTTCCGGATTTTTTTTTCCGGAATTTTCCGGATTTTTTTTCCGGATTTTTCCGGGTTTTTTTTCTGGATTTTTTTTTCCGGATTTTTTTTCCGGATTTTTTTTTCCGGATTTTTTTTCCGGATTTTTACGAAGTTTTTTTTTCGGATTTCTTTCCAGATTTTTCCGGAGTTTTTTTTCCGGATTTTTTTTCCCGGATTTTTTTTCTGGATTTTTTTTTCCGGATTTTTTTTTCCGGATTTTTTTTCCGGATTTTTTTTTCCAGATTTTTCCGAAGTTTTTTTTCCGGATTTTTTTCTAGATTTTTCCGGATTTTTTTTTCGGATTTTTCCGGATTTTTTTTCCGGATTTTTTTTTCCGGATTTTTTTTCTGGATATTTTTTCCCGGATTTTTTTTCTGGAATTTTTTTTCCGGATTTTTTTTTCCGGATTTTTTTTCCGGATTTTTCCGAAGTTTTTTTTCCGGATTTTTCCGGATTTTTTTTCCGGAGTTCTTTTTCGGATTTTTTTTCCGGATTTTTCCGGATTTTTTTTCGGATTTTTTTTTCTGCATTTTTTTCCGGATTTCTTTCCGGATTTTTCCGGAGTTTTTTTTCCGGATTTTTTTCCCGGATTTTTTTTCTGGATTTTTTTTCCGGATTTTTCCCGATTTTTTTTTCCGGATTTTTTTTCCGGATTTTTCCGGATTTTTTTTCCGGATTTTTCCGGGTTTTTTTTCCGGATTTTTTTTCCGGATTTTTTTTTCCGGATTTCTTTCCGGATTTTTCCGGAGTTTTTTTTCCGGATTTTTTTTCCCGTATTTTTTTTCTGGATTTTTTTTCCGGATTTTTTTTTCCGGATTTTTTTTTCGGGTTTTTTTTCCGGATTTTTCCGGATTTTTTTCCGGAGTTCTTTTTCGGATTTTTTCTCCGGATTTTTCCGGATTTTTTTTTCGGATTTTTTTTTCTGCATTTTTTTTCCGGATTTTTTTTTCCGGATTTTTTTTCCAGATTTTTTTCCCGGATTTTTTTCCGATTTTTTTTCCCGGACTTTTTTTCTGGATTTTTTTTCCGGATTTTTTTTCCGGATTTTTCCGGGTTTTTTTCTGGATTTTTTTTTCCGGATTTTTTTTCTGGATTTTTTTTTCCGGATTTTTTTTCCCGGATTTTTTTTCCGGATTTTTTTTTCCTGATTTTTTTTTCCGGATTTTTTTTCTGGATTTTTTTTTCCGGATTTTTTTTCCCGGATTTTTTTTCCGGATTTTTTTTCCGGATTTCTTTCCGGATTTTTCCGGAGTTTTTTTTCCGGATATTTTTTCCCGGATTTTTTTTCTGGATTTTTTTTTACGGATTTTTTTTTCCGGAATTTTTTTTTTCTGATTTTTCCGGATTTCTTTTTTCCGGATTTTTTTTTCCGGATTTTTTGTCCAGATTTTTCCTGATTTTTTTTTCCGGATTTTTTTTCCGGATTTTTCCGGATTTTTTTTCCGGATTTTTTTTCTGGATTTTTTTTTTCCGGATTTTTTTTCCGGATTTTTTTCAGGATTTTTCCGGAGTTTTTTTTCCGGATTTTTTTTTCCGGATTTTTTTTCCGGATTTTTTTTCCGGATTTTTCCGAAGTTTTTTTTACGGATTTTTCCGGATTTTTTTTCCGGAGTTCTTTTTCGGATTTTTTTTCCGGATTTTTCCGGATTTTTTTTCGGATTTTTTTTTCTGCATTTTTTTCCGGATTTCTTTCCGGATTTTTCCGGAGTTTTTTTTCCGGATTTTTTTTCCCGGATTTTTTTTCTGGATTTTTTTTCCGGATTTTTCCGGATTTTTTTTTCCGGATTTTTTTTCCGGATTTTTCCGGATTTTTTTTCCGGATTTTTCCGGGTTTTTTTCCGGATTTTTTTTTCCGGATTTTTTTTTCCGGATTTTTTTTCCGGATTTTTTTTCCGGATTTTTCCGGATTTTTTTTCCGGATTTTTCCGGATTTTTTTTCCGGATTTTTTTTCCGGATTTTTTTTTTCCGGATTTTTTTTCCCGGATTTTTTTTCTGGATTTTTTTTCCCGGATTTTTTTTCTGGATTTTTTTTCCGGATTTTTTTTTCTGCATTTTTTTTCCGGATTTTTTTTTCCGGAATTTTCCGGATTTTTTTTCCGGATTTTTCCGGGTTTTTTTTCTGGATTTTTTTTTCCGGATTTTTTTTCTGGATTTTTTTTTCCGGATTTTTTTTCCCGGATTTTTTTTCCGGATTTTTTTTTCCGGATTTTTCCGGGTTTTTTTTCCGGATTTCTTTCCGGATTTTTCCGGAGTTTTTTTCCGGATATTTTTTCCCGGATTTTTCCGGATTTTTTTTTCCGGATTTTTCCGGATTTTTTTTCCGGATTTTTCCGGGGTTTTTTTCCGGATTTTTTTTTCCGGATTTTTTTTTCCGGATTTTTTTTCCAGATTTTTCCGGATTTTTTTTTCCGGATTTTTTTTCCGGATTTTTCCGGATTTTTTTTTTCCGGATTTTTTTCAGGATTTTTCCGGATTTTTTTTTCCGGATATTTTTTCCCGGATTTTTTTTCTGGATTTTTTTTTACGGATTTTTTTTTCCGGAATTTTTTTTTTCTGATTTTTCCGGATTTCTTTTTTCCGGATTTTTTTTTCCGGATTTTTTTTCCGGATTTTTTTTTCCGGAATTTTCCGGATTTTTTTTCCGGATTTTTCCGGGTTTTTTTCTGGATTTTTTTTTCCGGATTTTTTTTCTGGATTTTTTTTTCCGGATTTTTTTTCCCGGATTTTTTTTCCGGATTTTTTTTTCCTGATTTTTTTTTCCGGATTTTTTTTCTGGATTTTTTTTTCCGGATTTTTTTTCCCGGATTTTTTTTCCGGATTTTTTTTCCGGATTTCTTTCCGGATTTTTCCGGAGTTTTTTTTCCGGATATTTTTTCCCGGATTTTTTTTCTGGATTTTTTTTTACGGATTTTTTTTTCCGGAATTTTTTTTTTCTGATTTTTCCGGATTTCTTTTTTCCGGATTTTTTTTTCCGGATTTTTTGTCCAGATTTTTCCTGATTTTTTTTTCCGGATTTTTTTTCCGGATTTTTCCGGATTTTTTTTCCGGATTTTTTTTCTGGATTTTTTTTTTCCGGATTTTTTTTCCGGATTTTTTTCAGGATTTTTCCGGAGTTTTTTTTCCGGATTTTTTTTTCCGGATTTTTTTCAGGATTTTTCCGGAGTTTTTTTTCCGGATTTTTTTTTCCGGATTTTTTTTCCGGATTTTTTTTCCGGATTTTTCCGAAGTTTTTTTTACGGATTTTTCCGGATTTTTTTTCCGGAGTTCTTTTTCGGATTTTTTTTCCGGATTTTTCCGGATTTTTTTTCGGATTTTTTTTTCTGCATTTTTTTCCGGATTTCTTTCCGGATTTTTCCGGAGTTTTTTTTCCGGATTTTTTTTCCCGGATTTTTTTTCTGGATTTTTTTTCCGGATTTTTCCGGATTTTTTTTTCCGGATTTTTTTTCCGGATTTTTCCGGATTTTTTTTCCGGATTTTTCCGGGTTTTTTTCCGGATTTTTTTTTCCGGATTTTTTTTTCCGGATTTTTTTTCCGGATTTTTTTTCCGGATTTTTCCGGATTTTTTTTCCGGATTTTTCCGGATTTTTTTTCCGGATTTTTTTTCCGGATTTTTTTTTTCCGGATTTTTTTTCCCGGATTTTTTTTCTGGATTTTTTTTCCCGGATTTTTTTTCTGGATTTTTTTTCCGGATTTTTTTTTCTGCATTTTTTTTCCGGATTTTTTTTTCCGGAATTTTCCGGATTTTTTTTCCGGATTTTTCCGGGTTTTTTTTCTGGATTTTTTTTTCCGGATTTTTTTTCTGGATTTTTTTTTCCGGATTTTTTTTCCCGGATTTTTTTTCCGGATTTTTTTTTCCGGATTTTTCCGGGTTTTTTTTCCGGATTTCTTTCCGGATTTTTCCGGAGTTTTTTTCCGGATATTTTTTCCCGGATTTTTCCGGATTTTTTTTTCCGGATTTTTCCGGATTTTTTTTCCGGATTTTTCCGGGGTTTTTTTCCGGATTTTTTTTTCCGGATTTTTTTTTCCGGATTTTTTTTCCAGATTTTTCCGGATTTTTTTTTCCGGATTTTTTTTCCGGATTTTTCCGGATTTTTTTTTTCCGGATTTTTTTCAGGATTTTTCCGGATTTTTTTTTCCGGATATTTTTTCCCGGATTTTTTTTCTGGATTTTTTTTTACGGATTTTTTTTTCCGGAATTTTTTTTTTCTGATTTTTCCGGATTTCTTTTTTCCGGATTTTTTTTTCCGGATTTTTTTTCCGGATTTTTTTTTCCGGAATTTTCCGGATTTTTTTTCCGGATTTTTCCGGGTTTTTTTCTGGATTTTTTTTTCCGGATTTTTTTTCTGGATTTTTTTTTCCGGATTTTTTTTCCCGGATTTTTTTTCCGGATTTTTTTTTCCTGATTTTTTTTTCCGGATTTTTTTTCTGGATTTTTTTTTCCGGATTTTTTTTCCCGGATTTTTTTTCCGGATTTTTTTTCCGGATTTCTTTCCGGATTTTTCCGGAGTTTTTTTTCCGGATATTTTTTCCCGGATTTTTTTTCTGGATTTTTTTTTACGGATTTTTTTTTCCGGAATTTTTTTTTTCTGATTTTTCCGGATTTCTTTTTTCCGGATTTTTTTTTCCGGATTTTTTGTCCAGATTTTTCCTGATTTTTTTTTCCGGATTTTTTTTCCGGATTTTTCCGGATTTTTTTTCCGGATTTTTTTTCTGGATTTTTTTTTTCCGGATTTTTTTTCCGGATTTTTTTCAGGATTTTTCCGGAGTTTTTTTTCCGGATTTTTTTTTCCGGATTTTTTTTCCGGATTTTTTTTCCGGATTTTTCCGAAGTTTTTTTTACGGATTTTTCCGGATTTTTTTTCCGGAGTTCTTTTTCGGATTTTTTTTCCGGATTTTTCCGGATTTTTTTTCGGATTTTTTTTTCTGCATTTTTTTCCGGATTTCTTTCCGGATTTTTCCGGAGTTTTTTTTCCGGATTTTTTTTCCCGGATTTTTTTTCTGGATTTTTTTTCCGGATTTTTCCGGATTTTTTTTTCCGGATTTTTTTTCCGGATTTTTCCGAAGTTTTTTTTTACGGATTTTTCCGGATTTTTTTTCCGGAGTTCTTTTTCGGATTTTTTTTCCGGATTTTTCCGGATTTTTTTTCGGATTTTTTTTTCTGCATTTTTTTCCGGATTTCTTTCCGGATTTTTCCGGAGTTTTTTTTCCGGATTTTTTTTCCCGGATTTTTTTTCCGGATTTTTTTTCCGGATTTTTCCGGATTTTTTTTCCGGATTTTTTTTCCGGATTTTTTTTTTCCGGATTTTTTTTCCCGGATTTTTTTTCTGGATTTTTTTTCCCGGATTTTTTTTCTGGATTTTTTTTCCGGATTTTTTTTTCTGCATTTTTTTTCCGGATTTTTTTTTCCGGAATTTTCCGGATTTTTTTTCCGGATTTTTCCGGGTTTTTTTTCTGGATTTTTTTTTCCGGATTTTTTTTCTGGATTTTTTTTTCCGGATTTTTTTTCCCGGATTTTTTTTCCGGATTTTTTTTTCCGGATTTTTCCGGGTTTTTTTTCCGGATTTCTTTCCGGATTTTTCCGGAGTTTTTTTCCGGATATTTTTTCCCGGATTTTTCCGGATTTTTTTTTCCGGATTTTTCCGGATTTTTTTTCCGGATTTTTCCGGGGTTTTTTTTTCCGGATTTTTTTCAGGATTTTTCCGGATTTTTTTTCCCGGATTTTTTTTCTGGATTTTTTTTTCCGGATTTTTTTTCCCGGATTTTTTTTCTGGATTTTTTTTTCGGATTTTTTTTTCTGCATTTTTTTCCGATTTTTCTGCATTTTTTCCGGATTTTTCCGGGTTTTTTTTCTGGATTTTTTTTTCCGGATTTTTTTTCTGGATTTTTTTTTCCGGATTTTTTTTCCCGGATTTTTTTTCTGGATTTTTTTTTCGGATTTTTTTTTCTGCATTTTTTTCCGATTTTTCTGCATTTTTTTTCCGGATTTTTCCGGGTTTTTTTTCTGGATTTTTTTTTCCGGATTTTTTTTCTGGATTTTTTTTTCCGGATTTTTTTTCCCGGATTTTTTTTCCGGATTTTTTTTTCCGGATTTTTCCGGGTTTTTTTTCCTGATTTTTTTTCCTGATTTTTTTTTCCGGATTTTTTTTTCCGGATTTTTCCGGGTTTTTTTTCCTGATTTTTTTTCCGGATTTTTTTCCCGGATTTTTTTTCTGGATTTTTTTTTCCGGATTTTTTTTCCCGGATTTTTTTTCTGGATTTTTTTTTCGGATTTTTTTTTCTGCATTTTTTTCCGATTTTTCTGCATTTTTTTTCCGGATTTTTCCGGGTTTTTTTTCTGGATTTTTTTTTCCGGATTTTTTTTCTGGATTTTTTTTTCCGGATTTTTTTTCCCGGATTTTTTTTCCGGATTTTTTTTTCCGGATTTTTCCGGGTTTTTTTTCCTGATTTTTTTTCCTGATTTTTTTTTCCGGATTTTTTTTTCCGGATTTTTCCGGGTTTTTTTTCCTGATTTTTTTTCCGGATTTTTTTCCCGGATTTTTTTTCTGGATTTTTTTTCCGGATTTTTCCCGATTTTTTTTTCCGGATTTTTTTTCCGGATTTTTCCGGATTTTTTTTCCGGATTTTTCCGGGTTTTTTTTCCGGATTTTTTTTCCGGATTTTTTTTTCCGGATTTCTTTCCGGATTTTTCCGGAGTTTTTTTTCCGGATTTTTTTTCCCGTATTTTTTTTCTGGATTTTTTTTCCGGATTTTTTTTTCCGGATTTTTTTTTCGGGTTTTTTTTCCGGATTTTTCCGGATTTTTTTCCGGAGTTCTTTTTCGGATTTTTTCTCCGGATTTTTCCGGATTTTTTTTTCGGATTTTTTTTTCTGCATTTTTTTTCCGGATTTTTTTTTCCGGATTTTTTTTCCAGATTTTTTTCCCGGATTTTTTTCCGATTTTTTTTCCCGGACTTTTTTTCTGGATTTTTTTTCCGGATTTTTTTTTTCCGGATTTTTTTTCCGGATTTTTTTTTCCGGAATTTTCCGGATTTTTTTTCCGGATTTTTCCGGGTTTTTTTTCTGGATTTTTTTTTCCGGATTTTTTTTCTGGATTTTTTTTTCCGGATTTTTTTTCCCGGATTTTTTTTCCGGATTTTTTTTTCCTGATTTTTTTTTCCGGATTTTTTTTCTGGATTTTTTTTTCCGGATTTTTTTTCCCGGATTTTTTTTCCGGATTTTTTTTCCGGATTTCTTTCCGGATTTTTCAGGAGTTTTTTTTCCGGATATTTTTTCCCGGATTTTTTTTCTGGATTTTTTTTTCCGGATTTTTTTTTCCGGAATTTTTTTTTTCTGATTTTTCCGGATTTCTTTTTTCCGGATTTTTTTTTCCGGATTTTTTGTCCAGATTTTTCCTGATTTTTTTTTCCGGATTTTTTTTCCGGATTTTTCCGGATTTTTTTTCCGGATTTTTTTTCTGGATTTTTTTTTTCCGGATTTTTTTTCCGGATTTTTTTCAGGATTTTTCCGGAGTTTTTTTTCCGGATTTTTTTTTCCGGATTTTTTTTCCGGATTTTTTTTCCGGATTTTTCCGAAGTTTTTTTTACGGATTTTTCCGGATTTTTTTTCCGGAGTTCTTTTTCGGATTTTTTTTCCGGATTTTTCCGGATTTTTTTTCGGATTTTTTTTTCTGCATTTTTTTCCGGATTTCTTTCCGGATTTTTCCGGAGTTTTTTTTCTGGATTTTTTTTTCCGGATTTTTTTTCTGGATTTTTTTTTCCGGATTTTTTTTCCCGGATTTTTTTTCCGGATTTTTTTTTCCGGATTTTTCCGGGTTTTTTTTCCGGATTTTTCCGGAGTTTTTTTCCGGATATTTTTTCCCGGATTTTTCCGGATTTTTTTTTCCGGATTTTTCCGGATTTTTTTTCCGGATTTTTCCGGGGTTTTTTTCCGGATTTTTTTTTCCGGATTTTTTTTCCGGATTTTTTTTCCAGATTTTTCCGGATTTTTTTTTCCGGATTTTTTTTCCGGATTTTTTTTTTCCGGATTTTTTTCAGGATTTTTCCGGATTTTTTTCCCCGGATTTTTTTTCTGGATTTTTTTTTCCGGATTTTTTTTCCCGGATTTTTTTTCTGGATTTTTTTTTCGGATTTTTTTTTCTGCATTTTTTTCCGATTTTTCTGCATTTTTTTTCCGGATTTTTTTTTCCGGAATTTTCCGGATTTTTTTTCCGGATTTTTCCGGGTTTTTTTTCTGGATTTTTTTTTCCGGATTTTTTTTCTGGATTTTTTTTTCCGGATTTTTTTTCCCGGATTTTTTTTCTGGATTTTTTTTTCGGATTTTTTTTTCTGCATTTTTTTCCGATTTTTCTGCATTTTTTTTCCGGATTTTTCCGGGTTTTTTTTCTGGATTTTTTTTTCCGGATTTTTTTTCTGGATTTTTTTTTCCGGATTTTTTTTCCCGGATTTTTTTTCTGGATTTTTTTTTCGGATTTTTTTTTCTGCATTTTTTTCCGATTTTTCTGCATTTTTTTTCCGGATTTTTCCGGGTTTTTTTTCTGGATTTTTTTTACCGGATTTTTTTTCTGGATTTTTTTTTCCGGATTTTTTTTCCCGGATTTTTTTTCCGGATTTTTTTTTCCGGATTTTTCCGGGTTTTTTTTCCTGATTTTTTTTCCTGATTTATTTTTCCGGATTTTTTTTTCCGGATTTTTCCGGGTTTTTTTTCCTGATTTTTTTTCCGGATTTCTTTTCCCGGATTTTTTTTCTGGATTTTTTTTCCGGATTTTTCCCGATTTTTTTTTCCGGATTTTTTTTCCGGATTTTTCCGGATTTTTTTTCCGGATTTTTCCGGGTTTTTTTTCCGGATTTTTTTTCCGGATTTTTTTTTCCGGATTTCTTTCCGTATTTTTCCGGAGTTTTTTTTCCGGATTTTTTTTCCCGTATTTTTTTTCTGGATTTTTTTTCCGGATTTTTTTTTCCGGATTTTTTTTTCGGGTTTTTTTTCCGGATTTTTCCGGATTTTTTTCCGGAGTTCTTTTTCGGATTTTTTCTCCGGATTTTTTTTTCGGATTTTTTTTTCTGCATTTTTTTTCCGGATTTTTTTTTCCGGATTTTTTTTCCAGATTTTTTTCCCGGATTTTTTTCCGATTTTTTTTCCCGGACTTTTTTTCTGGATTTTTTTTCCGGATTTTTTTTTTCCGGATTTTTTTTCCGGATTTTTTTTTCCGGAATTTTCCGGATTTTTTTTCCGGATTTTTCCGGGTTTTTTTTCTGGATTTTTTTTTCCGGATTTTTTTTCTGGATTTTTTTTTCCGGATTTTTTTTCCCGGATTTTTTTTCCGGATTTTTTTTTCCTGATTTTTTTTTCCGGATTTTTTTTCTGGATTTTTTTTTCCGGATTTTTTTTCCCGGATTTTTTTTCCGGATTTTTTTTCCGGATTTCTTTCCGGATTTTTCAGGAGTTTTTTTTCCGGATATTTTTTCCCGGATTTTTTTTCTGGATTTTTTTTTCCGGATTTTTTTTCCCGGATTTTTTTTCCGGATTTTTCTTTCCGGATTTTTCCGGGTTTTTTTTCCGGATTTCTTTCCGGATTTTTCCGGAGTTTTTTTCCGGATATTTTTTCCCGGATTTTTCCGGATTTTTTTTTCCGGATTTTTCCGGATTTTTTTTCCGGATTTTTCCGGGGTTTTTTTCCGGATTTTTTTTTCCGGATTTTTTTTTCCGGATTTTTTTTCCAGATTTTTCCGGATTTTTTTTTCCGGATTTTTTTTCCGGATTTTTTTTTTCCGGATTTTTCCGGATTTTTTTCCCCGGATTTTTTTTCTGGATTTTTTTTTCCGGATTTTTTTTCCCGGATTTTTTTTCTGGATTTTTTTTTCGGATTTTTTTTTCTGCATTTTTTTCCGATTTTTCTGCATTTTTTTTCCGGATTTTTTTTTCCGGAATTTTCCGGATTTTTTTTCCGGATTTTTCCGGGTTTTTTTTCTGGATTTTTTTTTCCGGATTTTTTTTCTGGATTTTTTTTTCCGGATTTTTTTTCCCGGATTTTTTTTCCGGATTTTTTTTTCCGGATTTTTCTCGGTTTTTTTTCCTGATTTTTTTTCCTGATTTTTTTTTCCGGATTTTTTTTCTGGATTTTTTTTTCCGGATTTTTTTTCCCGGATTTTTTTTCCGGATTTTTCCGGATTTTTTTTTCCGGATTTCTTTCCGGATTTTTCCGGAGTTTTTTTTCCGGATTTTTTTTCCGGATTTTTTTTTCCGGATTTCTTTCCGGATTTTTCCGGAGTTTTTTTTCCGGATTTTTTTTCCCGGATTTTTTTTCTGGATTTTTTTTCCGGATTTTTATTTCCGGATTTTTTTTTCGGGGTTTTTTTCCGGATTTTTTTCCCGGATTTTTTTTCTGGATTTTTTTTCCGGATTTTTCCGGATTTTTTTTTCCGGATTTTTTTTCCGGATTTTTCCGGATTTTTTTTCCGGATTTTTCCGGGTTTTTTTTCCGGATTTTTTTTCCGGATTTTTTTTTCCGGATTTCTTTCCGGATTTTTCCGGAGTTTTTTTTCCGGAGTTTTTTTTCCGGATTTTTTTTCCCGGATTTTTTTTCTGGATTTTTATTTCCGGATTTTTTTTTCGGGTTTTTTTTCCGGATTTTTCCGGATTTTTTTTCGGAGTTCTTTTTCGGATTTTTTTTCCGGGTTTTTTTTCCGGATTCTTCCGGATTTTTTTTCCGGATTTTATTTTCCAGATTTTTCCGGATTTTTTTTCCGGATTTTTTTTTCCGGATTTTTTTTCTGGATATTTTTTCCCGGATTTTTTTTCTGGATTTTTTTTTCCGGATTTTTTTTCCGGATTTTATTTTCCAGATTTTTCCGGATTTTTTTTCCGGATTTTTTTTTCCGGATTTTTTTTCTGGATATTTTTTCCCGGATTTTTTTTCTGGATTTTTTTTTCTGGATATTTTTTCCCGGATTTTTTTTTCCTGATTTTTTTTTCCGGATTTTTTTTCTGGATTTTTTTTTCCGGATTTTTTTTCCCGGATTTTTTTTCCGGATTTTTTTTCCGGATTTCTTTCCGGATTTTTCAGGAGTTTTTTTTCCGGATATTTTTTCCCGGATTTTTTTTCTGGATTTTTTTTTCCGGATTTTTTTTTCCGGAATTTTTTTTTTCTGATTTTTCCGGATTTCTTTTTTCCGGATTTTTTTTTCCGGATTTTTTGTCCAGATTTTTCCTGATTTTTTTTTCCGGATTTTTTTTCCGGATTTTTCCGGATTTTTTTTCCGGATTTTTTTTCTGGATTTTTTTTTTCCGGATTTTTTTTCCGGATTTTTTTCAGGATTTTTCCGGAGTTTTTTTTCCGGATTTTTTTTTCCGGATTTTTTTTCCGGATTTTTTTTCCGGATTTTTCCGAAGTTTTTTTTACGGATTTTTCCGGATTTTTTTTCCGGAGTTCTTTTTCGGATTTTTTTTCCGGATTTTTCCGGATTTTTTTTCGGATTTTTTTTTCTGCATTTTTTTCCGGATTTCTTTCCGGATTTTTCCGGAGTTTTTTTTCTGGATTTTTTTTTCCGGATTTTTTTTCTGGATTTTTTTTTCCGGATTTTTTTTCCCGGATTTTTTTTCCGGATTTTTTTTTCCGGATTTTTCCGGGTTTTTTTTCCGGATTTCTTTCCGGATTTTTCCGGAGTTTTTTTCCGGATATTTTTTCCCGGATTTTTCCGGATTTTTTTTTCCGGATTTTTCCGGATTTTTTTTCCGGATTTTTCCGGGGTTTTTTTCCGGATTTTTTTTTCCGGATTTTTTTTCCGGATTTTTTTTCCAGATTTTTCCGGATTTTTTTTTCCGGATTTTTTTTCCGGATTTTTTTTTTCCGGATTTTTTTCAGGATTTTTCCGGATTTTTTTCCCCGGATTTTTTTTCTGGATTTTTTTTTCCGGATTTTTTTTCCCGGATTTTTTTTCTGGATTTTTTTTTCGGATTTTTTTTTCTGCATTTTTTTCCGATTTTTCTGCATTTTTTTTCCGGATTTTTTTTTCCGGAATTTTCCGGATTTTTTTTCCGGATTTTTCCGGGTTTTTTTTCTGGATTTTTTTTTCCGGATTTTTTTTCTGGATTTTTTTTTCCGGATTTTTTTTCCCGGATTTTTTTTCTGGATTTTTTTTTCGGATTTTTTTTTCTGCATTTTTTTCCGATTTTTCTGCATTTTTTTTCCGGATTTTTCCGGGTTTTTTTTCTGGATTTTTTTTTCCGGATTTTTTTTCTGGATTTTTTTTTCCGGATTTTTTTTCCCGGATTTTTTTTCTGGATTTTTTTTTCGGATTTTTTTTTCTGCATTTTTTTCCGATTTTTCTGCATTTTTTTTCCGGATTTTTCCGGGTTTTTTTTCTGGATTTTTTTTACCGGATTTTTTTTCTGGATTTTTTTTTCCGGATTTTTTTTCCCGGATTTTTTTTCCGGATTTTTTTTTCCGGATTTTTCCGGGTTTTTTTTCCTGATTTTTTTTCCTGATTTTTTTTTCCGGATTTTTTTTTCCGGATTTTTCCGGGTTTTTTTTCCTGATTTTTTTTCCGGATTTCTTTTCCCGGATTTTTTTTCTGGATTTTTTTTCCGGATTTTTCCCGATTTTTTTTTCCGGATTTTTTTTCCGGATTTTTCCGGATTTTTTTTCCGGATTTTTCCGGGTTTTTTTTCCGGATTTTTTTTCCGGATTTTTTTTTCCGGATTTCTTTCCGGATTTTTCCGGAGTTTTTTTTCCGGATTTTTTTTCCCGTATTTTTTTTCTGGATTTTTTTTCCGGATTTTTTTTTCCGGATTTTTTTTTCGGGTTTTTTTTCCGGATTTTTCCGGATTTTTTTCCGGAGTTCTTTTTCGGATTTTTTCTCCGGATTTTTCCGGATTTTTTTTTCGGATTTTTTTTTCTGCATTTTTTTTCCGGATTTTTTTTTCCGGATTTTTTTTCCAGATTTTTTTCCCGGATTTTTTTCCGATTTTTTTTCCCGGACTTTTTTTCTGGATTTTTTTTCCGGATTTTTTTTTTCCGGATTTTTTTTCCGGATTTTTTTTTCCGGAATTTTCCGGATTTTTTTTCCGGATTTTTCCGGGTTTTTTTTCTGGATTTTTTTTTCCGGATTTTTTTTCTGGATTTTTTTTTCCGGATTTTTTTTCCCGGATTTTTTTTCCGGATTTTTTTTTCCTGATTTTTTTTTCCGGATTTTTTTTCTGGATTTTTTTTTCCGGATTTTTTTTCCCGGATTTTTTTTCCGGATTTTTTTTCCGGATTTCTTTCCGGATTTTTCAGGAGTTTTTTTTCCGGATATTTTTTCCCGGATTTTTTTTCTGGATTTTTTTTTCCGGATTTTTTTTCCCGGATTTTTTTTCCGGATTTTTCTTTCCGGATTTTTCCGGGTTTTTTTTCCGGATTTCTTTCCGGATTTTTCCGGAGTTTTTTTCCGGATATTTTTTCCCGGATTTTTCCGGATTTTTTTTTCCGGATTTTTCCGGATTTTTTTTCCGGATTTTTCCGGGGTTTTTTTCCGGATTTTTTTTTCCGGATTTTTTTTTCCGGATTTTTTTTCCAGATTTTTCCGGATTTTTTTTTCCGGATTTTTTTTCCGGATTTTTTTTTTCCGGATTTTTCCGGATTTTTTTCCCCGGATTTTTTTTCTGGATTTTTTTTTCCGGATTTTTTTTCCCGGATTTTTTTTCTGGATTTTTTTTTCGGATTTTTTTTTCTGCATTTTTTTCCGATTTTTCTGCATTTTTTTTCCGGATTTTTTTTTCCGGAATTTTCCGGATTTTTTTTCCGGATTTTTCCGGGTTTTTTTTCTGGATTTTTTTTTCCGGATTTTTTTTCTGGATTTTTTTTTCCGGATTTTTTTTCCCGGATTTTTTTTCCGGATTTTTTTTTCCGGATTTTTCTCGGTTTTTTTTCCTGATTTTTTTTCCTGATTTTTTTTTCCGGATTTTTTTTCTGGATTTTTTTTTCCGGATTTTTTTTCCCGGATTTTTTTTCCGGATTTTTCCGGATTTTTTTTTCCGGATTTCTTTCCGGATTTTTCCGGAGTTTTTTTTCCGGATTTTTTTTCCGGATTTTTTTTTCCGGATTTCTTTCCGGATTTTTCCGGAGTTTTTTTTCCGGATTTTTTTTCCCGGATTTTTTTTCTGGATTTTTTTTCCGGATTTTTATTTCCGGATTTTTTTTTCGGGTTTTTTTTCCGGATTTTTTTCCCGGATTTTTTTTCTGGATTTTTTTTCCGGATTTTTCCGGATTTTTTTTTCCGGATTTTTTTTCCGGATTTTTCCGGATTTTTTTTCCGGATTTTTCCGGGTTTTTTTTCCGGATTTTTTTTCCGGATTTTTTTTTCCGGATTTCTTTCCGGATTTTTCCGGAGTTTTTTTTCCGGAGTTTTTTTTCCGGATTTTTTTTCCCGGATTTTTTTTCTGGATTTTTATTTCCGGATTTTTTTTTCGGGTTTTTTTTCCGGATTTTTCCGGATTTTTTTCCGGAGTTCTTTTTCGGATTTTTTTTCCGGGTTTTTTTTCCGGATTCTTCCGGATTTTTTTTCCGGATTTTATTTTCCAGATTTTTCCGGATTTTTTTTCCGGATTTTTTTTTCCGGATTTTTTTTCTGGATATTTTTTCCCGGATTTTTTTTCTGGATTTTTTTTTCCGGATTTTTTTTCCGGATTTTTTTTTCCGGATTTTTTTTCCGGATTTTTCCGAAGTTTTTTTTCCGGATTTTTTTCTGGATTTTTCCGGATTTTTTTTTCGGATTTTTCCGGATTTTTTTTCCGGATTTTTTTTTCCGGATTTTTTTTCTGGATATTTTTTCCCGGATTTTTTTTCCGGATTTTTCCGAAGTTTTTTTTCCGGATTTTTCCGGATTTTTTTTTCTGGATTTTTCCGGATTTTTTTTTCGGATTTTTCCGGATTTTTTTTCCGGATTTTTTTTCCGGATTTTTTTTCCGGATTTTTCCGAAGTTTTTTTTCCGGATTTTTCCGGATTTTTTTTCCGGAGTTCTTTTTCGGATTTTTTTTCCGGATTTTTCCGGATTTTTTTTCGGATTTTTTTTTCTGCATTTTTTTCCGGATTTCTTTCCGGATTTTTCCGGAGTTTTTTTTCCGGATTTTTTTTCCCGGATTTTTTTTCTGGATTTTTTTTCCGGATTTTTCCGGATTTTTTTTTCCGGATTCTTTTTCCGGATTTTTCCGGATTTTTTTTTCGGATTTTTTTTCTGGATTTTTTTTTTCAAGATTTTTTTTCCGGATTTTTTTTCCAGATTTTTCCGGATTTTTTTTTCCGGATTTTTTTTCCGGATTTTTTTTCCGGATTTTTCCGGATTTTTTTTCCGGATTTTTTTTCTGGATTTTTTTTTTCCGGATTTTTTTTCCGGATTTTTTTCAGGATTTTTCCGGAGTTTTTTTTCCGGATTTTTTTTTCCGGATTTTTTTTCAGGATTTTTTTTCCGGATTTTTCCGAAGTTTTTTTTACGGATTTTTCCGGATTTTTTTTCCGGAGTTCTTTTTCGGATTTTTTTTCCGGATTTTTCCGGATTTTTTTTCGGATTTTTTTTTCCGGATTTTTTTTCCGGATTTTTCCGGATTTTTTTTCCGGATTTTTCCGGATTTTTTTTCCGGATTTTTTTTCCGGATTTTTTTTTTCCGGATTTTTTTTCCCGGATTTTTTTTCTGGATTTTTTTTCCCGGATTTTTTTTCTGGATTTTTTTTCCGGATTTTTTTTTCTGCATTTTTTTTCCGGATTTTTTTTTCCGGAATTTTCCGGATTTTTTTTCCGGATTTTTCCGGGTTTTTTTTCTGGATTTTTTTTTCCGGATTTTTTTTCTGGATTTTTTTTTCCGGATTTTTTTTCCCGGATTTTTTTTCCGGATTTTTTTTTCCGGATTTTTCCGGGTTTTTTTTCCGGATTTCTTTCCGGATTTTTCCGGAGTTTTTTTCCGGATATTTTTTCCCGGATTTTTCCGGATTTTTTTTTCCGGATTTTTCCGGATTTTTTTTCCGGATTTTTCCGGGGTTTTTTTCCGGATTTTTTTTTCCGGATTTTTTTTTCCGGATTTTTTTTCCAGATTTTTCCGGATTTTTTTTTCCGGATTTTTTTTTCCGGATTTTTTTTCCGGATTTTTTTTCCGGATTTTTCCGGATTTTTTTTTTCCGGATTTTTTTCAGGATTTTTCCGGATTTTTTTTCCCGGATTTTTTTTCTGGATTTTTTTTTCCGGATTTTTTTTCCCGGATTTTTTTTCTGGATTTTTTTTTCGGATTTTTTTTTCTGCATTTTTTTCCGATTTTTCTGCATTTTTTTTCCGGATTTTTCCGGGTTTTTTTTCTGGATTTTTTTTTCCGGATTTTTTTTCTGGATTTTTTTTTCCGGATTTTTTTTCCCGGATTTTTTTTCCGGATTTTTTTTTCCGGATTTTTCCGGGTTTTTTTTCCTGATTTTTTTTCCTGATTTTTTTTTCCGGATTTTTTTTTCCGGATTTTTCCGGGTTTTTTTTCCTGATTTTTTTTCCGGATTTTTTTCCCGGATTTTTTTTCTGGATTTTTTTTCCGGATTTTTCCCGATTTTTTTTTCCGGATTTTTTTTCCGGATTTTTCCGGATTTTTTTTCCGGATTTTTCCGGGTTTTTTTTCCGGATTTTTTTTCCGGATTTTTTTTTCCGGATTTCTTTCCGGATTTTTCCGGAGTTTTTTTTCCGGATATTTTTTCCCGGATTTTTTTTCCGGATTTTTTTTTCCGGATTTTTCCGGATTTTTTTTCCGGATTTTTCCAGGTTTTTTTTTCCGGATTTTTTTTCCCGGATTTTTCCGTTTTTTTTTTTCGGGAGTTTTTTTCCGGAATTTTTTTTTTCTGATTTTTCCGGATTTCGTTTTTCCGGATTTTTTTTTCCGGATTTTTTTTCCAGATTTTTCCGGATTTTTTTTTCCGGATTTTTTTTCCGGATTTTTCCAGAGTTTTTTTCGGGTTTTTTTTTCCGGTTTTTTTTTTTCCGGATTTTTTTTCCGGATTTTTTTTTCCGGATTTTTTTTTCCAGATTTTTCCCGATTTTTTTTATGGATATTTTTTTCAAGATTTTTCCCGATTTTTTTTCCGGATTTTTCCGGATTTTTTTTCGGATTTTTTTTTCTGCATTTTTTTCCGGATTTCTTTCCGGATTTTTCCGGAGTTTTTTTTCCGTATTTTTTTTCCCGGATTTTTTTTCTGGATTTTTTTTCCGGATTTTTCCGGATTTTTTTTTCCGGATTTTTCCGGGTTTTTTTCCGGATTTTTTTTTCCGGATTTTTTTTTCCGGATTTTTTTTCCAGATTTTTCCGGATTTTTTTTTCCAGATTTTTTTTCCGGATTTTTTTTCCGGATTTTTCCGGATTTTTTTTCCGGATTTTTTTTTTCCGGATTTTTTTTCCGGATTTTTTTCAGGATTTTTTTCAGGATTTTTCCGGATTTTTTTTCCCGGATTTTTTTTCTGGATTTTTTTCCCGGATTTTTTTTCTGGATTTTTTTTCCGGATTTTTTTTTCTGCATTTTTTTTCCGGATTTTTTTTTCCGGAATTTTCCGGATTTTTTTTCCGGATTTTTCCGGGTTTTTTTTCTGGATTTTTTTTTCCGGATTTTTTTTCCGGATTTTTTTTTCCGGATTTTTTTTCCGGATTTTTACGAAGTTTTTTTTTCGGATTTCTTTCCAGATTTTTCCGGAGTTTTTTTTCCGGATTTTTTTTCCCGGATTTTTTTTCTGGATTTTTTTTTCCGGATTTTTTTTCCGGATTTTTTTTTCCAGATTTTTCCGAAGTTTTTTTTCCGGATTTTTTTCTAGATTTTTCCGGATTTTTTTTTCGGATTTTTCCGGATTTTTTTTCCGGATTTTTTTTTCCGGATTTTTTTTCTGGATATTTTTTCCCGGATTTTTTTTCTGGAATTTTTTTTCCGGATTTTTTTTTCCGGATTTTTTTTTCCGGATTTTTTTTCCGGATTTTTCCGAAGTTTTTTTTCCGGATTTTTCCGGATTTTTTTTCCGGAGTTCTTTTTCGGATTTTTTTTCCGGATTTTTCTGGATTTTTTTTCGGATTTTTTTTTCTGCATTTTTTTCCGGATTTCTTTCCGGATTTTTCCGGAGTTTTTTTTCCGGATTTTTTTCCCGGATTTTTTTTCTGGATTTTTTTTCCGGATTTTTCCCGATTTTTTTTTCCGGATTTTTTTTCCGGATTTTTCCGGATTTTTTTTCCGGATTTTTCCGGGTTTTTTTTCCGGATTTTTTTTCCGGATTTTTTTTTCCGGATTTCTTTCCGGATTTTTCCGGAGTTTTTTTTCCGGATTTTTTTTCCCGTATTTTTTTTCTGGATTTTTTTTCCGGATTTTTTTTTCCGGATTTTTTTTTCGGGTTTTTTTTCCGGATTTTTCCGGAGTTTTTTTTCGGATTTTTTTTTCCGGATTTTTCCAGATTTTTTTTTCGGATTTTTTTTTCTGCATTTTTTTTCCGGATTTTTTTTTCCGGATTTTTTTCCAGATTTTTTTCCCGGATTTTTTTCCGATTTTTTTTCCCGGACTTTTTTTCTGGATTTTTTTTCCGGATTTTTTTTTTCCGGATTTTTTTTCCGGATTTTTTTTTCCGGAATTTTCCGGATTTTTTTTCCGGATTTTTCCGGGTTTTTTTTCTGGATTTTTTTTTCCGGATTTTTTTTCTGGATTTTTTTTTCCGGATTTTTTTTCCCGGATTTTTTTTCCGGATTTTTTTTTCCTGATTTTTTTTTCCGGATTTTTTTTCTGGATTTTTTTTTCCGGATTTTTTTTCCCGGATTTTTTTCCGGATTTTTTTTCCGGATTTCTTTCCGGATTTTTCCGGAGTTTTTTTTCCGGATATTTTTTCCCGGATTTTTTTTCTGGATTTTTTTTTCCGGATTTTTTTTTCCGGAATTTTTTTTTTCTGATTTTTCCGGATTTCTTTTTTCCGGATTTTTTTTTCCGGATTTTTTGTCCAGATTTTTCCTGATTTTTTTTTCCGGATTTTTTTTCCGGATTTTTCCGGATTTTTTTTCCGGATTTTTTTTCTGGATTTTTTTTTTCCGGATTTTTTTTCCGGATTTTTTTCAGGATTTTTCCGGAGTTTTTTTTCCGGATTTTTTTTTCCGGATTTTTTTTCCGGATTTTTTTTCCGGATTTTTCCGAAGTTTTTTTTACGGATTTTTCCGGATTTTTTTTCCGGAGTTCTTTTTCGGATTTTTTTTCCGGATTTTTCCGGATTTTTTTTCGGATTTTTTTTTCTGCATTTTTTTCCGGATTTCTTTCCGGATTTTTCCGGAGTTTTTTTTCCGGATTTTTTTTCCCGGATTTTTTTTCTGGATTTTTTTTCCGGATTTTTCCGGATTTTTTTTTCCGGATTTTTTTTCCGGATTTTTCCGGATTTTTTTTCCGGATTTTTCCGGGTTTTTTTCCGGATTTTTTTTTCCGGATTTTTTTTTCCGGATTTTTTTTCCGGATTTTTTTTCCGGATTTTTCCGGATTTTTTTTCCGGATTTTTCCGGATTTTTTTTCCGGATTTTTTTTCCGGATTTTTTTTTTCCGGATTTTTTTTCCCGGATTTTTTTTCTGGATCTTTTTTCCCGGATTTTTTTTCTGGATTTTTTTTCCGGATTTTTTTTTCTGCATTTTTTTTCCGGATTTTTTTTTCCGGAATTTTCCGGATTTTTTTTCCGGATTTTTCCGGGTTTTTTTTCTGGATTTTTTTTTCCGGATTTTTTTTCTGGATTTTTTTTTCCGGATTTTTTTTCCCGGATTTTTTTTCCGGATTTTTTTTTCCGGATTTTTCCGGGTTTTTTTTCCGGATTTCTTTCCGGATTTTTCCGGAGTTTTTTTCCGGATATTTTTTCCCGGATTTTTCCGGATTTTTTTTTCCGGATTTTTCCGGATTTTTTTTCCGGATTTTTCCGGGGTTTTTTTTTCCGGATTTTTTTCAGGATTTTTCCGGATTTTTTTTCCCGGATTTTTTTTCTGGATTTTTTTTTCCGGATTTTTTTTCCCGGATTTTTTTTCTGGATTTTTTTTTCGGATTTTTTTTTCTGCATTTTTTTCCGATTTTTCTGCATTTTTTTTCCGGATTTTTCCGGGTTTTTTTTCTGGATTTTTTTTTCCGGATTTTTTTTCTGGATTTTTTTTTCCGGATTTTTTTTCCCGGATTTTTTTTTCCGGATTTTTTTTCCAGATTTTTCCGGATTTTTTTTTCCGGATTTTTTTTCCGGATTTTTCCGGATTTTTTTTTTCCGGATTTTTTTCAGGATTTTTCCGGATTTTTTTTCCCGGATTTTTTTTCTGGATTTTTTTTTCCGGATTTTTTTTCCCGGATTTTTTTTCTGGATTTTTTTTTCGGATTTTTTTTTCTGCATTTTTTTCCGATTTTTCTGCATTTTTTTTCCGGATTTTTCCGGGTTTTTTTTCTGGATTTTTTTTTCCGGATTTTTTTTCTGGATTTTTTTTTCCGGATTTTTTTTCCCGGATTTTTTTTCCGGATTTTTTTTTCCGGATTTTTCCGGGTTTTTTTTCCTGATTTTTTTTCCTGATTTTTTTTTCCGGATTTTTTTTTCCTGATTTTTCCGGGTTTTTTTTCCTGATTTTTTTTCCGGATTTTTTTCCCGGATTTTTTTTCTGGATTTTTTTTCCGGATTTTTCCCGATTTTTTTTTCCGGATTTTTTTTCCGGATTTTTCCGGATTTTTTTTCCGGATTTTTCCGGGTTTTTTTTCCGGATTTTTTTTCCGGATTTTTTTTTCCGGATTTCTTTCCGGATTTTTCCGGAGTTTTTTTTCCGGATATTTTTTCCCGGATTTTTTTTCCGGATTTTTTTTTCCGGATTTTTCCGGATTTTTTTTCCGGATTTTTCCAGGTTTTTTTTTCCGGATTTTTTTTCCCGGATTTTTCCGTTTTTTTTTTTCGGGAGTTTTTTTCCGGAATTTTTTTTTTCTGATTTTTCCGGATTTCTTTTTTCCGGATTTTTTTTTCCGGATTTTTTTTCCAGATTTTTCCGGATTTTTTTTTCCGGATTTTTTTTCCGGATTTTTCCAGAGTTTTTTTCGGGTTTTTTTTTCCGGTTTTTTTTTTTCCGGATTTTTTTTCCGGATTTTTTTTTCCAGATTTTTCCCGATTTTTTTTATGGATATTTTTTTCAAGATTTTTCCCGATTTTTTTTCCGGATTTTTCCGGATTTTTTTTCGGATTTTTTTTTCTGCATTTTTTTCCGGATTTCTTTCCGGATTTTTCCGGAGTTTTTTTTCCGTATTTTTTTTCCCGGATTTTTTTTCTGGATTTTTTTTCCGGATTTTTCCGGATTTTTTTTTCCGGATTTTTTTTCCGGATTTTTCCGGATTTTTTTTCCGGATTTTTCCGGGTTTTTTTCCGGATTTTTTTTTCCGGATTTTTTTTTCCGGATTTTTTTTCCAGATTTTTCCGGATTTTTTTTTCCAGATTTTTTTTCCGGATTTTTTTTCCGGATTTTTCCGGATTTTTTTTCCGGATTTTTCCGGATTTTTTTTCCGGATTTTTTTTTTCCGGATTTTTTTTCCGGATTTTTTTCAGGATTTTTTTCAGGATTTTTCCGGATTTTTTTTCCCGGATTTTTTTTCTGGATTTTTTTCCCGGATTTTTTTTCTGGATTTTTTTTCCGGATTTTTTTTTCTGCATTTTTTTTCCGGATTTTTTTTTCCGGAATTTTCCGGATTTTTTTTCCGGATTTTTCCGGGTTTTTTTTCTGGATTTTTTTTTCCGGATTTTTTTTCCGGATTTTTTTTTCCGGATTTTTTTTCCGGATTTTTACGAAGTTTTTTTTTCGGATTTCTTTCCAGATTTTTCCGGAGTTTTTTTTCCGGATTTTTTTTCCCGGATTTTTTTTCTGGATTTTTTTTTCCGGATTTTTTTTTCCGGATTTTTTTTCCGGATTTTTTTTTCCAGATTTTTCCGAAGTTTTTTTTCCGGATTTTTTTCTGGATTTTTCCGGATTTTTTTTTCGGATTTTTCCGGATTTTTTTTCCGGATTTTTTTTTCCGGATTTTTTTTCTGGATATTTTTTCCCGGATTTTTTTTCTGGAATTTTTTTTCCGGAGTTTTTTTTCCGGATTTTTTTTCCCGGATTTTTTTTCTGGATTTTTTTCCGGATTTTTTTTTCTGCATTTTTTTTCCGGATTTTTTTTTCCGGAATTTTCCGGATTTTTTTTCCGGATTTTTCCGGGTTTTTTTTCTGGATTTTTTTTTCCGGATTTTTTTTCTGGATTTTTTTTCCGGATTTTTTTTCCCGGATTTTTTTTCCGGATTTTTTTTTCCGGATTTTTCCGGGTTTTTTTTCCGGATTTCTTTCCGGATTTTTCCGGAGTTTTTTTCCGGATATTTTTTCCCGGATTTTTCCGGATTTTTTTTTCCGGATTTTTCCGGATTTTTTTTCCGGATTTTTCCGGGGTTTTTTTCCGGATTTTTTTTTCCGGATTTTTTTTTCCGGATTTTTTTTCCAGATTTTTCCGGATTTTTTTTTCCGGATTTTTTTTCCGGATTTTTTTTCCGGATTTTTTTTCCGGATTTTTTTTTTCCGGATTTTTTTCAGGATTTTTCCGGATTTTTTTTCCCGGATTTTTTTTCTGGATTTTTTTTTCCGGATTTTTTTTCCCGGATTTTTTTTCTGGATTTTTTTTTCGGATTTTTTTTTCTGCATTTTTTTCCGATTTTTCTGCATTTTTTTTCCGGATTTTTCCGGGTTTTTTTTCTGGATTTTTTTTTCCGGATTTTTTTTCTGGATTTTTTTTTCCGGATTTTTTTTCCCGGATTTTTTTTCCGGATTTTTTTTTCCGGATTTTTCCGGGTTTTTTTTCCTGATTTTTTTTCCTGATTTTTTTTTCCGGATTTTTCCGGGTTTTTTTTCCTGATTTTTTTTCCGGATTTTTTTCCCGGATTTTTTTTCTGGATTTTTTTTCCGGATTTTTCCCGATTTTTTTTTCCGGATTTTTTTTCCGGATTTTTCCGGATTTTTTTTCCGGATTTTTCCGGGTTTTTTTTCCGGATTTTTTTTCCGGATTTTTTTTTCCGGATTTCTTTCCGGATTTTTCCGGAGTTTTTTTTCCGGATATTTTTTCCCGGATTTTTTTTCCGGATTTTTTTTTCCGGATTTTTCCGGATTTTTTTTCCGGATTTTTCCAGGTTTTTTTTTCCGGATTTTTTTTCCCGGATTTTTCCGTTTTTTTTTTTCGGGAGTTTTTTTCCGGAATTTTTTTTTTCTGATTTTTCCGGATTTCTTTTTTCCGGATTTTTTTTTCCGGATTTTTTTTCCAGATTTTTCCGGATTTTTTTTTCCGGATTTTTTTTCCGGATTTTTCCAGAGTTTTTTTCGGGTTTTTTTTTCCGGTTTTTTTTTTTCCGGATTTTTTTTCCGGATTTTTTTTTCCGGATTTTTTTTTCCAGATTTTTCCCGATTTTTTTTATGGATATTTTTTTCAAGATTTTTCCCGATTTTTTTTCCGGATTTTTCCGGATTTTTTTTCGGATTTTTTTTTCTGCATTTTTTTCCGGATTTCTTTCCGGATTTTTCCGGAGTTTTTTTTCCGTATTTTTTTTCCCGGATTTTTTTTCTGGATTTTTTTTCCGGATTTTTTTTCCGGATTTTTCCGGATTTTTTTTCCGGATTTTTCCGGATTTTTTTTCCGGATTTTTTTTCCGGATTTTTTTTTTCCGGATTTTTTTTCCGGATTTTTTTCAGGATTTTTTTCAGGATTTTTCCGGATTTTTTTTCCCGGATTTTTTTTCTGGATTTTTTTCCCGGATTTTTTTTCTGGATTTTTTTTCCGGATTTTTTTTTCTGCATTTTTTTTCCGGATTTTTTTTTCCGGAATTTTCCGGATTTTTTTTCCGGATTTTTCCGGGTTTTTTTTCTGGATTTTTTTTTCCGGATTTTTTTTCCGGATTTTTTTTTCCGGATTTTTTTTCCGGATTTTTACGAAGTTTTTTTTTCGGATTTCTTTCCAGATTTTTCCGGAGTTTTTTTTCCGGATTTTTTTTCCCGGATTTTTTTTCTGGATTTTTTTTTCCGGATTTTTTTTTCCGGATTTTTTTTCCGGATTTTTTTTTCCAGATTTTTCCGAAGTTTTTTTTCCGGATTTTTTTCTGGATTTTTCCGGATTTTTTTTTCGGATTTTTCCGGATTTTTTTTCCGGATTTTTTTTTCCGGATTTTTTTTCTGGATATTTTTTCCCGGATTTTTTTTCTGGAATTTTTTTTCCGGAGTTTTTTTTCCGGATTTTTTTTCCCGGATTTTTTTTCTGGATTTTTTTCCGGATTTTTTTTTCTGCATTTTTTTTCCGGATTTTTTTTTCCGGAATTTTCCGGATTTTTTTTCCGGATTTTTCCGGGTTTTTTTTCTGGATTTTTTTTTCCGGATTTTTTTTCTGGATTTTTTTTCCGGATTTTTTTTCCCGGATTTTTTTTCCGGATTTTTTTTTCCGGATTTTTCCGGGTTTTTTTTCCGGATTTCTTTCCGGATTTTTCCGGAGTTTTTTTCCGGATATTTTTTCCCGGATTTTTCCGGATTTTTTTTTCCGGATTTTTCCGGATTTTTTTTCCGGATTTTTCCGGGGTTTTTTTCCGGATTTTTTTTTCCGGATTTTTTTTTCCGGATTTTTTTTCCAGATTTTTCCGGATTTTTTTTTCCGGATTTTTTTTCCGGATTTTTTTTCCGGATTTTTTTTCCGGATTTTTTTTTTCCGGATTTTTTTCAGGATTTTTCCGGATTTTTTTTCCCGGATTTTTTTTCTGGATTTTTTTTTCCGGATTTTTTTTCCCGGATTTTTTTTCTGGATTTTTTTTTCGGATTTTTTTTTCTGCATTTTTTTCCGATTTTTCTGCATTTTTTTTCCGGATTTTTCCGGGTTTTTTTTCTGGATTTTTTTTTCCGGATTTTTTTTCTGGATTTTTTTTTCCGGATTTTTTTTCCCGGATTTTTTTTCCGGATTTTTTTTTCCGGATTTTTCCGGGTTTTTTTTCCTGATTTTTTTTCCTGATTTTTTTTTCCGGATTTTTCCGGGTTTTTTTTCCTGATTTTTTTTCCGGATTTTTTTCCCGGATTTTTTTTCTGGATTTTTTTTCCGGATTTTTCCCGATTTTTTTTTCCGGATTTTTTTTCCGGATTTTTCCGGATTTTTTTTCCGGATTTTTCCGGGTTTTTTTTCCGGATTTTTTTTCCGGATTTTTTTTTCCGGATTTCTTTCCGGATTTTTCCGGAGTTTTTTTTCCGGATATTTTTTCCCGGATTTTTTTTCCGGATTTTTTTTTCCGGATTTTTCCGGATTTTTTTTCCGGATTTTTCCAGGTTTTTTTTTCCGGATTTTTTTTCCCGGATTTTTCCGTTTTTTTTTTTCGGGAGTTTTTTTCCGGAATTTTTTTTTTCTGATTTTTCCGGATTTCTTTTTTCCGGATTTTTTTTTCCGGATTTTTTTTCCAGATTTTTCCGGATTTTTTTTTCCGGATTTTTTTTCCGGATTTTTCCAGAGTTTTTTTCGGGTTTTTTTTTCCGGTTTTTTTTTTTCCGGATTTTTTTTCCGGATTTTTTTTTCCGGATTTTTTTTCCAGATTTTTCCCGATTTTTTTTATGGATATTTTTTTCAAGATTTTTCCCGATTTTTTTTCCGGATTTTTCCGGATTTTTTTTCGGATTTTTTTTTCTGCATTTTTTTCCGGATTTCTTTCCGGATTTTTCCGGAGTTTTTTTTCCGTATTTTTTTTCCCGGATTTTTTTTCTGGATTTTTTTTCCGGATTTTTCCGGATTTTTTTTTCCGGATTTTTTTTCCGGATTTTTCCGGATTTTTTTTCCGGATTTTTCCGGGTTTTTTTCCGGATTTTTTTTTCCGGATTTTTTTTTCCGGATTTTTTTTCCAGATTTTTCCGGATTTTTTTTTCCAGATTTTTTTTCCGGATTTTTTTTCCCGGATTTTTTTTCTGGATTTTTTTTCCGGATTTTTCCGGATTTTTTTTTCCGGATTTTTTTTCCGGATTTTTCCGGATTTTTTTTCCGGATTTTTCCGGGTTTTTTTCCGGATTTTTTTTTCCGGATTTTTTTTTCCGGATTTTTTTTCCAGATTTTTCCGGATTTTTTTTTCCAGATTTTTTTTCCGGATTTTTTTTTTCCGGATTTTTTTTCCGGATTTTTTTCAGGATTTTTTTCAGGATTTTTCCGGATTTTTTTTCCCGGATTTTTTTTCTGGATTTTTTTCCCGGATTTTTTTTCTGGATTTTTTTTCCGGATTTTTTTTTCTGCATTTTTTTTCCGGAATTTTTTTCCGGAATTTTCCGGATTTTTTTTCCGGATTTTTCCGGGTTTTTTTTCTGGATTTTTTTTTCCGGATTTTTTTTCCGGATTTTTTTTTCCGGATTTTTTTTCCGGATTTTTACGAAGTTTTTTTTTCGGATTTCTTTCCAGATTTTTCCGGAGTTTTTTTTCCGGATTTTTTTTCCCGGATTTTTTTTCTGGATTTTTTTTTCCGGATTTTTTTTTCCGGATTTTTTTTCCGGATTTTTTTTTCCAGATTTTTCCGAAGTTTTTTTTCCGGATTTTTTTCTGGATTTTTCCGGATTTTTTTTTCGTATTTTTCCGGATTTTTTTTCCGGATTTTTTTTTCCGGATTTTTTTTCTGGATATTTTTTCCCGGATTTTTTTTCTGGAATTTTTTTTCCGGATTTTTTTTTCCGGATTTTTTTTCCGGATTTTTCCGAAGTTTTTTTTCCGGATTTTTCCGGATTTTTTTTCCGGAGTTCTTTTTCGGATTTTTTTTCCGGATTTTTCCGGATTTTTTTTCGGATTTTTTTTTCTGCATTTTTTTCCGGATTTCTTTCCGGATTTTTCCGGAGTTTTTTTTCCGGATTTTTTTCCCGGATTTTTTTTCTGGATTTTTTTTCCGGATTTTTCCCGATTTTTTTTTCCGGATTTTTTTTCCGGATTTTTCCGGATTTTTTTTCCGGATTTTTCCGGGTTTTTTTTCCGGATTTTTTTTCCGGATTTTTTTTTCCGGATTTCTTTCCGGATTTTTCCGGAGTTTTTTTTCCGGATTTTTTTTTCTGCATTTTTTCTCCGGATTTTTCCGGATTTTTTTTTCGGATTTTTTTTTCTGCATTTTTTTTCCGGATTTTTTTTTCCGGATTTTTTTTCCAGATTTTTTTCCCGGATTTTTTTCCGATTTTTTTTCCCGGACTTTTTTTCTGGATTTTTTTTCCGGATTTTTTTTTTCCGGATTTTTTTTCCGGATTTTTTTTTCCGGAATTTTCCGGATTTTTTTTCCGGATTTTTCCGGGTTTTTTTTCTGGATTTTTTTTCCGGATTTTTTTTCTGGATTTTTTTTTCCGGATTTTTTTTCCCGGATTTTTTTTCCGGATTTTTTTTTCCTGATTTTTTTTTCCGGATTTTTTTTCTGGATTTTTTTTTCCGGATTTTTTTTCCCGGATTTTTTTTCCGGATTTTTTTTCCGGATTTCTTTCCGGATTTTTCCGGAGTTTTTTTTCCGGATATTTTTTCCCGGATTTTTTTTCTGGATTTTTTTTTCCGGATTTTTTTTTCCGGAATTTTTTTTTTCTGATTTTTCCGGATTTCTTTTTTCCGGATTTTTTTTTCCGGATTTTTTGTCCAGATTTTTCCTGATTTTTTTTTCCGGATTTTTTTTCCGGATTTTTCCGGAGTTTTTTTCGGATTTTTTTTTCCGGATTTTTTTTTTCCGGATTTTTCACGATTTTTTTTCCCGATTTTCTTTTCCGGATTTTTCCAATTTTTTTTTTCTGGGCTTTCTTTTCCAGATTTTTCCGGATTTTTTTTATGGATATTTTTTTCAAGATTTTTCCGGATTTTTTTTCCGGATTTTTTTTTCCGGATTTTTTTTTCCAGATTTTTCCCGATTTTTTTATGGATATTTTTTTCAAGATTTTTCCCGATTTTTTTTTACGGATTTTTTTTTCAAGATTTTTACGGATTTTTTTTTCCGGGTTTTTTTTCCGGATTCTTCCGGATTTTTTTTCCGGATTTTATTTTCCAGATTTTTCCGGATTTTTTTTCCGGATTTTTTTTCTGGATATTTTTTCCCGGATTTTTTTTCTGGATTTTTTTTTCCGGATTTTTTTTCCGGATTTTTTTTTCCGGATTTTTTTTCCGGATTTTTCCGAAGTTTTTTTTCCGGATTTTTTTCTGGATTTTTCTGGATTTTTTTTCCGGATTTTTTTTTCCGGATTTATTTCCGGATTTTTCCGAAGTTTTTTTTCCGGATTTTTCCGGATTTTTTTTCCGGAGTTCTTTTTCGGATTTTTTTTCCGGATTTTTCCGGATTTTTTTTCGGATTTTTTTTTCTGCATTTTTTTCCGGATTTCTTTCCGGATTTTTCCGGAGTTTTTTTTCCGGATTTTTTTCCCGGATTTTTTTTCTGGATTTTTTTTCCGGATTTTTCCGGATTTTTTTTTCCGGATTTTTTTTCCGGATTTTTCCGGAATTTTTTTCCGGATTTTTCCGGGTTTTTTTTCCGGATTTTTTTTCCGGATTTTTTTTTCCGGATTTCTTTCCGGATTTTTCCGGAGTTTTTTTTCCGGATTTTTTTTCCCGGATTTTTTTTCTGGATTTTTTTTCCGGATTTTTATTTCCGGATTTTTTTTTCGGGTTTTTTTTCCGGATTTTT
Source organism: Pelobates fuscus (assembly GCF_036172605.1). Classification (NCBI taxonomy): domain Eukaryota; kingdom Metazoa; phylum Chordata; class Amphibia; order Anura; family Pelobatidae; genus Pelobates; species Pelobates fuscus. The sequence goes on along the minus strand of NW_026961923.1, from coordinate 229,522 downwards.
CCGGATTTTTTTCCGGAGTTCTTTTTCGGATTTTTTTTCCGGGTTTTTTTTCCGGATTCTTCCGGATTTTTTTTCCGGATTTTATTTTCCAGATTTTTCCGGATTTTTTTTCCGGATTTTTTTTTCCGGATTTTTTTTCTGGATATTTTTTCCCGGATTTTTTTTCTGGATTTTTTTTTCCGGATTTTTTTTCCGGATTTTTTTTTCCGGATTTTTTTTCCGGATTTTTCCGAAGTTTTTTTTCCGGATTTTTTTCTGGATTTTTCCGGATTTTTTTTTCGGATTTTTCCGGATTTTTTTTCCGGATTTTTTTTTCCGGATTTTTTTTCTGGATATTTTTTCCCGGATTTTTTTTCCGGATTTTTCCGAAGTTTTTTTTCCGGATTTTTCCGGATTTTTTTTTCTGGATTTTTCCGGATTTTTTTTTCGGATTTTTCCGGATTTTTTTTCCGGATTGTTTTTCCGGATTTTTTTTCCGGATTTTTTTTTCCGGATTTTTTTTCCGGATTTTTCCGAAGTTTTTTTCCGGAGTTCTTTTTCGGATTTTTTTTCCGGATTTTTCCGGATTTTTTTTCGGATTTTTTTTTCTGCATTTTTTTCCGGATTTCTTTCCGGATTTTTCCGGAGTTTTTTTTCCGGATTTTTTTTCCCGGATTTTTTTTCTGGATTTTTTTTCCGGATTTTTCCGGATTTTTTTTTCCGGATTTTTTTTCCGGATTTTTCCGGATTTTTTTTTCGGATTTTTTTTCTGGATTTTTTTTTTCAAGATTTTTTTTCCGGATTTTTTTTCCAGATTTTTCCGGATTTTTTTTTCCGGATTTTTTTTCCGGATTTTTTTTCCGGATTTTTCCGGATTTTTTTTCCGGATTTTTTTTCTGGATTTTTTTTTTCCGGATTTTTTTTCCGGATTTTTTTCAGGATTTTTCCGGAGTTTTTTTTCCGGATTTTTTTTTCCGGATTTTTTTTCCGGATTTTTTTTCCGGATTTTTCCGAAGTTTTTTTTACGGATTTTTCCGGATTTTTTTTCCGGAGTTCTTTTTCGGATTTTTTTTCCGGATTTTTCCGGATTTTTTTTCGGATTTTTTTTTCTGCATTTTTTTCCGGATTTCTTTCCGGATTTTTCCGGAGTTTTTTTTCCGTATTTTTTTTCCCGGATTTTTTTTCTGGATTTTTTTTCCGGATTTTTCCGGATTTTTTTTTCCGGATTTTTTTTCCGGATTTTTCCGGATTTTTTTTCCGGATTTTTCCGGGTTTTTTTCCGGATTTTTTTTTCCGGATTTTTTTTTCCGGATTTTTTTTCCGGATTTTTTTTCCGGATTTTTCCGGATTTTTTTTCCGGATTTTTCCGGATTTTTTTTCCGGATTTTTTTTCCGGATTTTTTTTTTCCGGATTTTTTTTCCCGGATTTTTTTTCTGGATTTTTTTTCCCGGATTTTTTTTCTGGATTTTTTTTCCGGATTTTTTTTTCTGCATTTTTTTTCCGGATTTTTTTTCCGGAATTTTCTGGATTTTTTTTCCGGATTTTTCCGGGTTTTTTTTCTGGATTTTTTTTTCCGGATTTTTTTTCTGGATTTTTTTTTCCGGATTTTTTTTCCCGGATTTTTTTTCCGGATTTTTTTTTCCGGATTTTTCCGGGTTTTTTTTCCGGATTTCTTTCCGGATTTTTCCGGAGTTTTTTTCCGGATATTTTTTCCCGGATTTTTCCGGATTTTTTTTTTCCGGATTTTTTTCAGGATTTTTCCGGATTTTTTTTCCCGGATTTTTTTTCTGGATTTTTTTTTCGGATTTTTTTTTCTGCATTTTTTTCCGATTTTTCTGCATTTTTTTTCCGGATTTTTTTTTCCGGAATTTTCCGGATTTTTTTTCCGGATTTTTCCGGGTTTTTTTTCTGGATTTTTTTTTCCGGATTTTTCTGGTTTTTTTTTCCTGATTTTTTTTCCGGATTTTTTTTTCCGGATTTTTTTTCTGGATATTTTTTCCCGGATTTTTTTTCCGGATTTTTCCGAAGTTTTTTTTCCGGATTTTTCCGGATTTTTTTTTCTGGATTTTTCCGGATTTTTTTTTCGGATTTTTCCGGATTTTTTTTCCGGATTGTTTTTCCGGATTTTTTTTCCGGATTTTTTTTTCCGGATTTTTTTTCCGGATTTTTCCGAAGTTTTTTTCCGGAGTTCTTTTTCGGATTTTTTTTCCGGATTTTTCCGGATTTTTTTTCGGATTTTTTTTTCTGCATTTTTTTCCGGATTTCTTTCCGGATTTTTCCGGAGTTTTTTTTCCGGATTTTTTTTCCCGGATTTTTTTTCTGGATTTTTTTTCCGGATTTTTCCGGATTTTTTTTTCCGGATTTTTTTTCCGGATTTTTCCGGATTTTTTTTTCGGATTTTTTTTCTGGATTTTTTTTTTCAAGATTTTTTTTCCGGATTTTTTTTCCAGATTTTTCCGGATTTTTTTTTCCGGATTTTTTTTCCGGATTTTTTTTCCGGATTTTTCCGGATTTTTTTTCCGGATTTTTTTTCTGGATTTTTTTTTTCCGGATTTTTTTTCCGGATTTTTTTCAGGATTTTTCCGGAGTTTTTTTTCCGGATTTTTTTTTCCGGATTTTTTTTCCGGATTTTTTTTCCGGATTTTTCCGAAGTTTTTTTTACGGATTTTTCCGGATTTTTTTTCCGGAGTTCTTTTTCGGATTTTTTTTCCGGATTTTTCCGGATTTTTTTTCGGATTTTTTTTTCTGCATTTTTTTCCGGATTTCTTTCCGGATTTTTCCGGAGTTTTTTTTCCGTATTTTTTTTCCCGGATTTTTTTTCTGGATTTTTTTTCCGGATTTTTCCGGATTTTTTTTTCCGGATTTTTTTTCCGGATTTTTCCGGATTTTTTTTCCGGATTTTTCCGGGTTTTTTTCCGGATTTTTTTTTCCGGATTTTTTTTTCCGGATTTTTTTTCCGGATTTTTTTTCCGGATTTTTCCGGATTTTTTTTCCGGATTTTTCCGGATTTTTTTTCCGGATTTTTTTTCCGGATTTTTTTTTTCCGGATTTTTTTTCCCGGATTTTTTTTCTGGATTTTTTTTCCCGGATTTTTTTTCTGGATTTTTTTTCCGGATTTTTTTTTCTGCATTTTTTTTCCGGATTTTTTTTCCGGAATTTTCTGGATTTTTTTTCCGGATTTTTCCGGGTTTTTTTTCTGGATTTTTTTTTCCGGATTTTTTTTCTGGATTTTTTTTTCCGGATTTTTTTTCCCGGATTTTTTTTCCGGATTTTTTTTTCCGGATTTTTCCGGGTTTTTTTTCCGGATTTCTTTCCGGATTTTTCCGGAGTTTTTTTCCGGATATTTTTTCCCGGATTTTTCCGGATTTTTTTTTTCCGGATTTTTTTCAGGATTTTTCCGGATTTTTTTTCCCGGATTTTTTTTCTGGATTTTTTTTTCGGATTTTTTTTTCTGCATTTTTTTCCGATTTTTCTGCATTTTTTTTCCGGATTTTTTTTTCCGGAATTTTCCGGATTTTTTTTCCGGATTTTTCCGGGTTTTTTTTCTGGATTTTTTTTTCCGGATTTTTCTGGTTTTTTTTTCCTGATTTTTTTTCCTGATTTTTTTTTCCGGATTTTTTTTCTGGATTTTTTTTTCCGGATTTTTTTTCCCGGATTTTTTTTCCGGATTTTTTTTCGGGATTTCTTTCCGGATTTTTCCGGAGTTTTTTTTCCGGATATTTTTTCCCGGATTTTTTTTCCGGATTTTTTTTTCCGGATTTTTTTTTCCGGATTTTTCCGGATTTTTCCAGGTTTTTTTTTCCGGATTTTTTTTCCCGGATTTTTCCGTTTTTTTTTTTCGGGAGTTTTTTTCCGGAATTTTTTTTTTCTGATTTTTCCGGATTTCTTTTTTCCGGATTTTTTTTTCCGGATTTTTTTTTCCGGATTTTTTTTCCGGATTTTTTTTCCGGATTTTTCCGAAGTTTTTTTTACGGATTTTTCCGGATTTTTTTTCCGGAGTTCTTTTTCGGATTTTTTTTCCGGATTTTTCCGGATTTTTTTTCGGATTTTTTTTTCTGCATTTTTTTCCGGATTTCTTTCCGGATTTTTCCGGAGTTTTTTTTCCGTATTTTTTTTCCCGGATTTTTTTTCTGGATTTTTTTTCCGGATTTTTCCGGATTTTTTTTTCCGGATTTTTTTTCCGGATTTTTCCGGATTTTTTTTCCGGATTTTTCCGGGTTTTTTTCCGGATTTTTTTTTCCGGATTTTTTTTTCCGGATTTTTTTTCCGGATTTTTTTTCCGGATTTTTCCGGATTTTTTTTCCGGATTTTTCCGGATTTTTTTTCCGGATTTTTTTTCCGGATTTTTTTTTTCCGGATTTTTTTTCCCGGATTTTTTTTCTGGATTTTTTTTCCCGGATTTTTTTTCTGGATTTTTTTTCCGGATTTTTTTTTCTGCATTTTTTTTCCGGATTTTTTTTCCGGAATTTTCTGGATTTTTTTTCCGGATTTTTCCGGGTTTTTTTTCTGGATTTTTTTTTCCGGATTTTTTTTCTGGATTTTTTTTTCCGGATTTTTTTTCCCGGATTTTTTTTCCGGATTTTTTTTTCCGGATTTTTCCGGGTTTTTTTTCCGGATTTCTTTCCGGATTTTTCCGGAGTTTTTTTCCGGATATTTTTTCCCGGATTTTTCCGGATTTTTTTTTTCCGGATTTTTTTCAGGATTTTTCCGGATTTTTTTTCCCGGATTTTTTTTCTGGATTTTTTTTTCGGATTTTTTTTTCTGCATTTTTTTCCGATTTTTCTGCATTTTTTTTCCGGATTTTTTTTTCCGGAATTTTCCGGATTTTTTTTCCGGATTTTTCCGGGTTTTTTTTCTGGATTTTTTTTTCCGGATTTTTCTGGTTTTTTTTTCCTGATTTTTTTTCCTGATTTTTTTTTCCGGATTTTTTTTCTGGATTTTTTTTTCCGGATTTTTTTTCCCGGATTTTTTTTCCGGATTTTTTTTCGGGATTTCTTTCCGGATTTTTCCGGAGTTTTTTTTCCGGATATTTTTTCCCGGATTTTTTTTCCGGATTTTTTTTTCCGGATTTTTTTTTCCGGATTTTTCCGGATTTTTCCAGGTTTTTTTTTCCGGATTTTTTTTCCCGGATTTTTCCGTTTTTTTTTTTCGGGAGTTTTTTTCCGGAATTTTTTTTTTCTGATTTTTCCGGATTTTTTTTTTCCGGATTTTTTTTCTGGATATTTTTTCCCGGATTTTTTTTCCGGATTTTTCCGAAGTTTTTTTTCCGGATTTTTCCGGATTTTTTTTTCTGGATTTTTCCGGATTTTTTTTTCGGATTTTTCCGGATTTTTTTTCCGGATTGTTTTTCCGGATTTTTTTTCCGGATTTTTTTTTCCGGATTTTTTTTCCGGATTTTTCCGAAGTTTTTTTCCGGAGTTCTTTTTCGGATTTTTTTTCCGGATTTTTCCGGATTTTTTTTCGGATTTTTTTTTCTGCATTTTTTTCCGGATTTCTTTCCGGATTTTTCCGGAGTTTTTTTTCCGGATTTTTTTTCCCGGATTTTTTTTCTGGATTTTTTTTCCGGATTTTTCCGGATTTTTTTTTCCGGATTTTTTTTCCGGATTTTTCCGGATTTTTTTTTCGGATTTTTTTTCTGGATTTTTTTTTTCAAGATTTTTTTTCCGGATTTTTTTTCCAGATTTTTCCGGATTTTTTTTTCCGGATTTTTTTTCCGGATTTTTTTTCCGGATTTTTCCGGATTTTTTTTCCGGATTTTTTTTCTGGATTTTTTTTTTCCGGATTTTTTTTCCGGATTTTTTTCAGGATTTTTCCGGAGTTTTTTTTCCGGATTTTTTTTTCCGGATTTTTTTTCCGGATTTTTTTTCCGGATTTTTCCGAAGTTTTTTTTACGGATTTTTCCGGATTTTTTTTCCGGAGTTCTTTTTCGGATTTTTTTTCCGGATTTTTCCGGATTTTTTTTCGGATTTTTTTTTCTGCATTTTTTTCCGGATTTCTTTCCGGATTTTTCCGGAGTTTTTTTTCCGTATTTTTTTTCCCGGATTTTTTTTCTGGATTTTTTTTCCGGATTTTTCCGGATTTTTTTTTCCGGATTTTTTTTCCGGATTTTTCCGGATTTTTTTTCCGGATTTTTCCGGGTTTTTTTCCGGATTTTTTTTTCCGGATTTTTTTTTCCGGATTTTTTTTCCGGATTTTTTTTCCGGATTTTTCCGGATTTTTTTTCCGGATTTTTCCGGATTTTTTTTCCGGATTTTTTTTCCGGATTTTTTTTTTCCGGATTTTTTTTCCCGGATTTTTTTTCTGGATTTTTTTTCCCGGATTTTTTTTCTGGATTTTTTTTCCGGATTTTTTTTTCTGCATTTTTTTTCCGGATTTTTTTTCCGGAATTTTCTGGATTTTTTTTCCGGATTTTTCCGGGTTTTTTTTCTGGATTTTTTTTTCCGGATTTTTTTTCTGGATTTTTTTTTCCGGATTTTTTTTCCCGGATTTTTTTTCCGGATTTTTTTTTCCGGATTTTTCCGGGTTTTTTTTCCGGATTTCTTTCCGGATTTTTCCGGAGTTTTTTTCCGGATATTTTTTCCCGGATTTTTCCGGATTTTTTTTTTCCGGATTTTTTTCAGGATTTTTCCGGATTTTTTTTCCCGGATTTTTTTTCTGGATTTTTTTTTCGGATTTTTTTTTCTGCATTTTTTTCCGATTTTTCTGCATTTTTTTTCCGGATTTTTTTTTCCGGAATTTTCCGGATTTTTTTTCCGGATTTTTCCGGGTTTTTTTTCTGGATTTTTTTTTCCGGATTTTTCTGGTTTTTTTTTCCTGATTTTTTTTCCTGATTTTTTTTTCCGGATTTTTTTTCTGGATTTTTTTTTCCGGATTTTTTTTCCCGGATTTTTTTTCCGGATTTTTTTTCGGGATTTCTTTCCGGATTTTTCCGGAGTTTTTTTTCCGGATATTTTTTCCCGGATTTTTTTTCCGGATTTTTTTTTCCGGATTTTTTTTTCCGGATTTTTCCGGATTTTTCCAGGTTTTTTTTTCCGGATTTTTTTTCCCGGATTTTTCCGTTTTTTTTTTCCGGATTTTTTTTCGGGATTTCTTTCCGGATTTTTCCGGAGTTTTTTTTCCGGATATTTTTTCCCGGATTTTTTTTCCGGATTTTTTTTTCCGGATTTTTTTTTCCGGATTTTTCCGGATTTTTCCAGGTTTTTTTTTCCGGATTTTTTTTCCCGGATTTTTCCGTTTTTTTTTTTCGGGAGTTTTTTTCCGGAATTTTTTTTTTCTGATTTTTCCGGATTTCTTTTTTCCGGATTTTTTTTTCCGGATTTTTTTTCCAGATTTTTCCGGATTTTTTTTTCCGGATTTTTTTTTCCAGATTTTTCCCGATTTTTTTTATGGATTTTTTTTTCCAGATTTTTCCGATTTTTTTTTACGGATTTTTTTTTCCAGATTTTTCCGGATTTTTTTTTCTTTCCCGGATTTTTTTTCTGGATTTTTTTTTCCGGATTTTTTTTCCGGATTTTTTTTTCCGGATTTTTTTTCCGGATTTTTCTGAATTTTTTTTCCCGGATTTTTCCGGATTTTTTTTTCCGGATTTTTCCGGATTTTTTTTCCGGATTTTTTTTCCGGATTTTTTTTTTCCGGATTTTTTTTCCCGGATTTTTTTTCTGGATTTTTTTTCCCGGATTTTTTTTCTGGATTTTTTTTCCGGATTTTTTTTCCCGTATTTTTTTTCTGGATTTTTTTTCCGGATTTTTTTTTCCGGATTTTTTTTTCGGGTTTTTTTTCCGGATTTTTCCGGATTTTTTTCCGGAGTTCTTTTTCGGATTTTTTCTCCGGATTTTTCCGGATTTTTTTTTCGGATTTTTTTTTCTGCATTTTTTTTCCGGATTTTTTTTTCCGGATTTTTTTTCCAGATTTTTTTCCCGGATTTTTTTCCGATTTTTTTTCCCGGACTTTTTTTCTGGATTTTTTTTCCGGATTTTTTTTTTCCGGATTTTTTTTCCGGATTTTTTTTTCCGGAATTTTCCGGATTTTTTTTCCGGATTTTTCCGGGTTTTTTTTCTGGATTTTTTTTTCCGGATTTTTTTTCTGGATTTTTTTTTCCGGATTTTTTTTCCCGGATTTTTTTTCCGGATTTTTTTTTCCGGATTTTTTTTTCCGGATTTTTTTTCTGGATTTTTTTTTCCGGATTTTTTTTCCCGGATTTTTTTTCCGGATTTTTTTTCCGGATTTCTTTCCGGATTTTTCCGGAGTTTTTTTTCCGGATATTTTTTCCCGGATTTTTTTTCTGGATTTTTTTTTCCGGATTTTTTTTTCCGGAATTTTTTTTTCTGATTTTTCCGGATTTCTTTTTTCCGGATTTTTTTTTCCGGATTTTTTGTCCAGATTTTTCCTGATTTTTTTTTCCGGATTTTTTTTCCGGATTTTTTTTCCGGATTTTTTTTCCGGATTTTTTTTCCCGGATTTTTTTTCCGGATTTTTTTTCCGGATTTCTTTCCGGATTTTTCCGGAGTTTTTTTTCCGGATATTTTTTCCCGGATTTTTTTTCTGGATTTTTTTTTCCGGATTTTTTTTTCCGGAATTTTTTTTTCTGATTTTTCCGGATTTCTTTTTTCCGGATTTTTTTTTCCGGATTTTTTGTCCAGATTTTTCCTGATTTTTTTTTCCGGATTTTTTTTCCGGATTTTTCCGGATTTTTTTTCCGGATTTTTTTTCTGGATTTTTTTTTTCCGGATTTTTTTTCCGGATTTTTTTCAGGATTTTTCCGGAGTTTTTTTTCCGGATTTTTTTTTCCGGATTTTTTTTCCGGATTTTTTTCCGGATTTTTCCGAAGTTTTTTTTACGGATTTTTCCGGATTTTTTTTCCGGAGTTCTTTTTCGGATTTTTTTTCCGGATTTTTCCGGATTTTTTTTCGGATTTTTTTTTCTGCATTTTTTTCCGGATTTCTTTCCGGATTTTTCCGGAGTTTTTTTTCCGGATTTTTTTTCCCGGATTTTTTTTCTGGATTTTTTTTCCGGATTTTTCCGGATTTTTTTTTCCGGATTTTTTTTCCGGATTTTTCCGGATTTTTTTTCCGGATTTTTCCGGGTTTTTTTCCGGATTTTTTTTTCCGGATTTTTTTTCCGGATTTTTTTTCCGGATTTTTCCGGATTTTTTTTCCGGATTTTTCCGGATTTTTTTTCCGGATTTTTTTTCCGGATTTTTTTTTTCCGGATTTTTTTTCCCGGATTTTTTTTCTGGATTTTTTTTCCCGGATTTTTTTTCTGGATTTTTTTCCGGATTTTTTTTTCTGCATTTTTTTTCCGGATTTTTTTTTCCGGAATTTTCCGGATTTTTTTTCCGGATTTTTCCGGGTTTTTTTTCTGGATTTTTTTTTCCGGATTTTTTTTCTGGATTTTTTTTTCCGGATTTTTTTTCCCGGATTTTTTTTCCGGATTTTTTTTTCCGGATTTTTCCGGGTTTTTTTTCCGGATTTCTTTCCGGATTTTTCCGGAGTTTTTTTCCGGATATTTTTTCCCGGATTTTTCCGGATTTTTTTTTCCGGATTTTTCCGGATTTTTTTTCCGGATTTTTCCGGGGTTTTTTTCCGGATTTTTTTTTCCGGATTTTTTTTTCCGGATTTTTTTTCCAGATTTTTCCGGATTTTTTTTTCCGGATTTTTTTTCCGGATTTTTTTTCCGGATTTTTTTTCCGGATTTTTTTTTTCCGGATTTTTTTCAGGATTTTTCCGGATTTTTTTTCCCGGATTTTTTTTCTGGATTTTTTTTTCCGGATTTTTTTTCCCGGATTTTTTTTCTGGATTTTTTTTTCGGATTTTTTTTTCTGCATTTTTTTCCGATTTTTCTGCATTTTTTTTCCGGATTTTTCCGGGTTTTTTTTCTGGATTTTTTTTTCCGGATTTTTTTTCTGGATTTTTTTTTCCGGATTTTTTTTCCCGGATTTTTTTTCCGGATTTTTTTTTCCGGATTTTTCCGGGTTTTTTTTCCTGATTTTTTTTCCTGATTTTTTTTTCCGGATTTTTTTTTCCGGATTTTTCCGGGTTTTTTTTCCTGATTTTTTTTCCGGATTTTTTTCCCGGATTTTTTTTCTGGATTTTTTTTCCGGATTTTTCCCGATTTTTTTTTCCGGATTTTTTTTCCGGATTTTTCCGGATTTTTTTTCCGGATTTTTCCGGGTTTTTTTTCCGGATTTTTTTTCCGGATTTTTTTTTCCGGATTTCTTTCCGGATTTTTCCGGAGTTTTTTTTCCGGATATTTTTTCCCGGATTTTTTTTCCGGATTTTTTTTTCCGGATTTTTCCGGATTTTTTTTCCGGATTTTTCCAGGTTTTTTTTTCCGGATTTTTTTTCCCGGATTTTTCCGTTTTTTTTTTTCGGGAGTTTTTTTCCGGAATTTTTTTTTTCTGATTTTTCCGGATTTCTTTTTTCCGGATTTTTTTTTCCGGATTTTTTTTCCAGATTTTTCCGGATTTTTTTTTCCGGATTTTTTTTCCGGATTTTTCCAGAGTTTTTTTCGGGTTTTTTTTTCCGTTTTTTTTTTTTCCGGATTTTTTTTCCGGATTTTTTTTTCCGGATTTTTTTTTCCAGATTTTTCCCGATTTTTTTTATGGATATTTTTTTCAAGATTTTTCCCGATTTTTTTTCCGGATTTTTCCGGATTTTTTTTCGGATTTTTTTTTCTGCATTTTTTTCCGGATTTCTTTCCGGATTTTTCCGGAGTTTTTTTTCCGTATTTTTTTTCCCGGATTTTTTTTCTGGATTTTTTTTCCGGATTTTTCCGGATTTTTTTTTCCGGATTTTTTTTCCGGATTTTTCCGGATTTTTTTTCCGGATTTTTCCGGGTTTTTTTCCGGATTTTTTTTTCCGGATTTTTTTTTCCGGATTTTTTTTCCAGATTTTTCCGGATTTTTTTTTCCAGATTTTTTTTCCGGATTTTTTTTCCCGGATTTTTTTTCTGGATTTTTTTTCCGGATTTTTCCGGATTTTTTTTTCCGGATTTTTTTTCCGGATTTTTCCGGATTTTTTTTCCGGATTTTTCCGGGTTTTTTTCCGGATTTTTTTTTCCGGATTTTTTTTTCCGGATTTTTTTTCCAGATTTTTCCGGATTTTTTTTTCCAGATTTTTTTTCCGGATTTTTTTTTTCCGGATTTTTTTTCCGGATTTTTTTCAGGATTTTTTTCAGGATTTTTCCGGATTTTTTTTCCCGGATTTTTTTTCTGGATTTTTTTTCCGGATTTTTTTTTCTGCATTTTTTTTCCGGATTTTTTTTTCCGGAATTTTCCGGATTTTTTTTCCGGATTTTTCCGGGTTTTTTTTCTGGATTTTTTTTTCCGGATTTTTTTTCCGGATTTTTTTTTCCGGATTTTTTTTCCGGATTTTTACGAAGTTTTTTTTTCGGATTTCTTTCCAGATTTTTCCGGAGTTTTTTTTCCGGATTTTTTTTCCCGGATTTTTTTTCTGGATTTTTTTTTCCGGATTTTTTTTTCCGGATTTTTTTTCCGGATTTTTTTTTCCAGATTTTTCCGAAGTTTTTTTTCCGGATTTTTTTCTGGATTTTTCCGGATTTTTTTTTCGTATTTTTCCGGATTTTTTTTCCGGATTTTTTTTTCCGGATTTTTTTTCTGGATATTTTTTCCCGGATTTTTTTTCTGGAATTTTTTTTCCGGATTTTTTTTTCCGGATTTTTTTTCCGGATTTTTCCGAAGTTTTTTTTCCGGATTTTTCCGGATTTTTTTTCCGGAGTTCTTTTTCGGATTTTTTTTCCGGATTTTTCCGGATTTTTTTTCGGATTTTTTTTTCTGCATTTTTTTCCGGATTTCTTTCCGGATTTTTCCGGAGTTTTTTTTCCGGATTTTTTTCCCGGATTTTTTTTCTGGATTTTTTTTCCGGATTTTTCCCGATTTTTTTTTCCGGATTTTTTTTCCGGATTTTTTTTTCCGGATTTCTTTCCGGATTTTTCCGGAGTTTTTTTTCCGGATTTTTTTTCCCGTATTTTTTTTCTGGATTTTTTTTCCGGATTTTTTTTTCCGGATTTTTTTTTCGGGTTTTTTTTCCGGATTTTTCCGGATTTTTTTCCGGAGTTCTTTTTCGGATTTTTTCTCCGGATTTTTCCGGATTTTTTTTTCGGATTTTTTTTTCTGCATTTTTTTTCCGGATTTTTTTTTCCGGATTTTTTTTCCAGATTTTTTTCCCGGATTTTTTTCCGATTTTTTTTCCCGGACTTTTTTTCTGGATTTTTTTTCCGGATTTTTTTTTTCCGGATTTTTTTTCCGGATTTTTTTTTCCGGAATTTTCCGGATTTTTTTTCCGGATTTTTCCGGGTTTTTTTTCTGGATTTTTTTTCCGGATTTTTTTTCTGGATTTTTTTTTCCGGATTTTTTTTCCCGGATTTTTTTTCCGGATTTTTTTTTCCTGATTTTTTTTTCCGGATTTTTTTTCTGGATTTTTTTTTCCGGATTTTTTTTCCCGGATTTTTTTTCCGGATTTTTTTTCCGGATTTCTTTCCGGATTTTTCCGGAGTTTTTTTTCCGGATATTTTTTCCCGGATTTTTTTTCTGGATTTTTTTTTCCGGATTTTTTTTTCCGGAATTTTTTTTTTCTGATTTTTCCGGATTTCTTTTTTCCGGATTTTTTTTTCCGGATTTTTTGTCCAGATTTTTCCTGATTTTTTTTTCCGGATTTTTTTTCCGGATTTTTCCGGAGTTTTTTTCGGATTTTTTTTTCCGGATTTTTTTTTTCCGGATTTTTCACGATTTTTTTTCCCGATTTTCTTTTCCGGATTTTTCCAATTTTTTTTTTCTGGGCTTTCTTTTCCAGATTTTTCCGGATTTTTTTTATGGATATTTTTTTCAAGATTTTTCCGGATTTTTTTTCCGGATTTTTTTTTCCGGATTTTTTTTTCCAGATTTTTCCCGATTTTTTTATGGATATTTTTTTCAAGATTTTTCCCGATTTTTTTTTACGGATTTTTTTTTCAAGATTTTTACGGATTTTTTTTTCCGGGTTTTTTTTCCGGATTCTTCCGGATTTTTTTTCCGGATTTTATTTTCCAGATTTTTCCGGATTTTTTTTCCGGATTTTTTTTCTGGATATTTTTTCCCGGATTTTTTTTCTGGATTTTTTTTTCCGGATTTTTTTTCCGGATTTTTTTTTCCGGATTTTTTTTCCGGATTTTTCCGAAGTTTTTTTTCCGGATTTTTTTCTGGATTTTTCTGGATTTTTTTTCCGGATTTTTTTTTCCGGATTTATTTCCGGATTTTTCCGAAGTTTTTTTTCCGGATTTTTCCGGATTTTTTTTCCGGAGTTCTTTTTCGGATTTTTTTTCCGGATTTTTTTTCGGATTTTTTTTTCTGCATTTTTTTCCGGATTTCTTTCCGGATTTTTCCGGAGTTTTTTTTCCGGATTTTTTTCCCGGATTTTTTTTCTGGATTTTTTTTCCGGATTTTTCCGGATTTTTTTTTCCGGATTTTTTTTCCGGATTTTTCCGGATTTTTTTTCCGGATTTTTCCGGGTTTTTTTTCCGGATTTTTTTTCCGGATTTTTTTTTCCGGATTTCTTTCCGGATTTTTCCGGAGTTTTTTTTCCGGATTTTTTTTCCCGGATTTTTTTTCTGGATTTTTTTTCCGGATTTTTATTTCCGGATTTTTTTTTCGGGTTTTTTTTACGGATTTTTTTCCCGGATTTTTTTTCTGGATTTTTTTTCCGGATTTTTCCGGATTTTTTTTTCCGGATTTTTTTTCCGGATTTTTCCGGATTTTTTTTCCGGATTTTTCCGGGTTTTTTTTCCGGAGTTTTTTTTCCGGATTTTTTTTCCCGGATTTTTTTTCTGGATTTTTATTTCCGGATTTTTTTTCCGGATTTTTCCGGATTTTTTTTCCGGATTTTTCCGGAGTTTTTTTTCCGGAGTTTTTTTTCCGGATTTTTTTTCCCGGATTTTTTTTCTGGATTTTTATTTCCGGATTTTTTTTTCGGGTTTTTTTTCCGGATTTTTCCGGATTTTTTTCCGGAGTTCTTTTTCGGATTTTTTTTCCGGGTTTTTTTTCCGGATTCTTCCGGATTTTTTTTCCGGATTTTATTTTCCAGATTTTTCCGGATTTTTTTTCCGGATTTTTTTTTCCGGATTTTTTTTCTGGATATTTTTTCCCGGATTTTTTTTCTGGATTTTTTTTTCCGGATTTTTTTTCCGGATTTTTTTTTCCGGATTTTTTTTCCGGATTTTTCCGAAGTTTTTTTTCCGGATTTTTTTCTGGATTTTTCCGGATTTTTTTTCCGGATTTTTTTTTCCGGATTTTTTTTCTGGATATTTTTTCCCGGATTTTTTTTCCGGATTTTTCCGAAGTTTTTTTTCCGGATTTTTCCGGATTTTTTTTTCTGGATTTTTCCGGATTTTTTTTTCGGATTTTTCCGGATTTTTTTTCCGGATTTTTTTTCCGGATTTTTTTTCCGGATTTTTTTTTCCGGATTTTTTTTCCGGATTTTTCCGAAGTTTTTTTCCGGAGTTCTTTTTCGGATTTTTTTTCCGGATTTTTCCGGATTTTTTTTCGGATTTTTTTTTCTGCATTTTTTTCCGGATTTCTTTCCGGATTTTTCCGGAGTTTTTTTTCCGGATTTTTTTTCCCGGATTTTTTTTCTGGATTTTTTTTCCGGATTTTTCCGGATTTTTTTTTCCGGATTTTTTTTCCGGATTTTTCCGGATTTTTTTTTCGGATTTTTTTTCTGGATTTTTTTTTTCAAGATTTTTTTTCCGGATTTTTTTTCCAGATTTTTCCGGATTTTTTTTTCCGGATTTTTTTTCCGGATTTTTTTTCCGGATTTTTCCGGATTTTTTTTCCGGATTTTTTTTCTGGATTTTTTTTTTCCGGATTTTTTTTCCGGATTTTTTTCAGGATTTTTCCGGAGTTTTTTTTCCGGATTTTTTTTTCCGGATTTTTTTTCCGGATTTTTTTTCCGGATTTTTCCGAAGTTTTTTTTACGGATTTTTCCGGATTTTTTTTCCGGAGTTCTTTTTCGGATTTTTTTTCCGGATTTTTCCGGAGTTTTTTTTTCGGATTTTTTTTTCTGCATTTTTTTCTGGATTTTTTTTCCGGATTTTTCCGGATTTTTTTTTCCGGATTTTTTTTCCGGATTTTTCCGGATTTTTTTTCCGGATTTTTCCGGGTTTTTTTCCGGATTTTTTTTTCCGGATTTTTTTTTCCGGATTTTTTTTCCGGATTTTTTTTCCGGATTTTTCCGGATTTTTTTTCCGGATTTTTCCGGATTTTTTTTCCGGATTTTTTTTCCGGATTTTTTTTTTCCGGATTTTTTTTCCCGGATTTTTTTTCTGGATTTTTTTTCCCGGATTTTTTTTCTGGATTTTTTTTCCGGATTTTTTTTTCTGCATTTTTTTTCCGGATTTTTTTTCCGGAATTTTCTGGATTTTTTTTCCGGATTTTTCCGGGTTTTTTTTCTGGATTTTTTTTTCCGGATTTTTTTTCTGGATTTTTTTTTCCGGATTTTTTTTCCCGGATTTTTTTTCCGGATTTTTTTTTCCGGATTTTTCCGGGTTTTTTTTCCGGATTTCTTTCCGGATTTTTCCGGAGTTTTTTTCCGGATATTTTTTCCCGGATTTTTCCGGATTTTTTTTTTCCGGATTTTTTTCAGGATTTTTCCGGATTTTTTTTCCCGGATTTTTTTTCTGGATTTTTTTTTCGGATTTTTTTTTCTGCATTTTTTTCCGATTTTTCTGCATTTTTTTTCCGGATTTTTTTTTCCGGAATTTTCCGGATTTTTTTTCCGGATTTTTCCGGGTTTTTTTTCTGGATTTTTTTTTCCGGATTTTTCTGGTTTTTTTTTCCTGATTTTTTTTCCTGATTTTTTTTTCCGGATTTTTTTTCTGGATTTTTTTTTCCGGATTTTTTTTCCCGGATTTTTTTTCCGGATTTTTTTTCGGGATTTCTTTCCGGATTTTTCCGGAGTTTTTTTTCCGGATATTTTTTCCCGGATTTTTTTTCCGGATTTTTTTTTCCGGATTTTTTTTTCCGGATTTTTCCGGATTTTTCCAGGTTTTTTTTTCCGGATTTTTTTTCCCGGATTTTTCCGTTTTTTTTTTTCGGGAGTTTTTTTCCGGAATTTTTTTTTTCTGATTTTTCCGGATTTCTTTTTTCCGGATTTTTTTTTCCGGATTTTTTTTCCAGATTTTTCCGGATTTTTTTTTCCGGATTTTTTTTCCGGATTTTTCCGGAGTTTTTTTCGGTTTTTTTTTTCCGGTTTTTTTTTTTCCGGATTTTTTTTCCGGATTTTTTTTTCCGGATTTTTTTTTCCAGATTTTTCCCGATTTTTTTTATGGATATTTTTTTCAAGATTTTCCCGATTTTTTTTTACGGATTTTTTTTTCCAGATTTTTCCGGATTTTTTTTTCTTTCCCGGATTTTTTTTCTGGATTTTTTTTTCCGGATTTTTTTTCCGGATTTTTTTTTCCGGATTTTTTTTCCGGATTTTTCCGAATTTTTTTTCCCGGATTTTTCCGGATTTTTTTTTCCGGATTTTTCCGGATTTTTTTTCCGGATTTTTTTTCCGGATTTTTTTTTTCCGGATTTTTTTTCCCGGATTTTTTTTCTGGATTTTTTTTCCCGGATTTTTTTTCTGGATTTTTTTTCCGGATTTTTTTTTCTGCATTTTTTTTCCGGATTTTTTTTTCCGGAATTTTCCGGATTTTTTTTCCGGATTTTTCCGGGTTTTTTTTCTGGATTTTTTTTTCCGGATTTTTTTTCTGGATTTTTTTTTCCGGATTTTTTTTCCCGGATTTTTTTTCCGGATTTTTTTTTCCGGATTTTTCCGGGTTTTTTTTCCGGATTTCTTTCCGGATTTTTCCGGAGTTTTTTCCGGATATTTTTTCCCGGATTTTTCCGGATTTTTTTTTCCGGATTTTTCCGGATTTTTTTTCCGGATTTTTCCGGGGTTTTTTTCCGGATTTTTTTTTCCGGATTTTTTTTTCCGGATTTTTTTTCCAGATTTTTCCGGATTTTTTTTTCCGGATTTTTTTTCCGGATTTTTTTTCCGGATTTTTCCGGATTTTTTTTTCCGGATTTTTTTCAGGATTTTTCCGGATTTTTTTTCCCGGATTTTTTTTCTGGATTTTTTTTTCCGGATTTTTTTTCCCGGATTTTTTTTCTGGATTTTTTTTTCGGATTTTTTTTTCTGCATTTTTTTCCGATTTTTCTGCATTTTTTTTCCGGATTTTTCCGGGTTTTTTTTCTGGATTTTTTTTTCCGGATTTTTTTTCTGGATTTTTTTTTCCGGATTTTTTTTCCCGGATTTTTTTTCCGGATTTTTTTTTCCGGATTTTTCCGGGTTTTTTTTCCTGATTTTTTTTCCTGATTTTTTTTTCCGGATTTTTTTTCTGGATTTTTTTTTCCGGATTTTTTTTCCGGATTTTTTTTTCCGGATTTTTCCGGATTTTTTTTCCGGATTTTTCCAGGTTTTTTTTTCCGGATTTTTTTTCCCGGATTTTTCCGTTTTTTTTTTTCGGGAGTTTTTTTCCGGAATTTTTTTTTTCTGATTTTTCCGGATTTCTTTTTTCCGGATTTTTTTTTCCGGATTTTTTTTCCAGATTTTTCCGGATTTTTTTTTCAGGATTTTTTTTCCGGATTTTTCCAGAGTTTTTTTCGGGTTTTTTTTTCCGGTTTTTTTTTTTCCGGATTTTTTTTCCGGATTTTTTTTTCCGGATTTTTTTTTCCAGATTTTTCCCGATTTTTTTTATGGATATTTTTTTCAAGATTTTTCCCGATTTTTTTTCCGGATTTTTCCGGATTTTTTTTCGGATTTTTTTTTCTGCATTTTTTTCCGGATTTCTTTCCGGATTTTTCCGGAGTTTTTTTTCCGTATTTTTTTTCCCGGATTTTTTTTCTGGATTTTTTTTCCGGATTTTTCCGGATTTTTTTTTCCGGATTTTTTTTCCGGATTTTTCCGGATTTTTTTTCCGGATTTTTCCGGGTTTTTTTCCGGATTTTTTTTTCCGGATTTTTTTTCCAGATTTTTCCGGATTTTTTTTTCCGGATTTTTTTTCCGGATTTTTTTTCCGGATTTTTCCGGATTTTTTTTCCGGATTTTTCCGGATTTTTTTTCCGGATTTTTTTTCCGGATTTTTTTTTTCCGGATTTTTTTTCCGGATTTTTTTCAGGAATTTTTTTTAAGGATTTTTCCGGATTTTTTTTCCCGGATTTTTTTTCTGGATTTTTTTCCCGGATTTTTTTTCTGGATTTTTTTTCCGGATTTTTTTTTCTGCATTTTTTTTCCGGATTTTTTTTTCCGGAATTTTCCGGATTTTTTTTCCGGATTTTTCCGGGTTTTTTTTCTGGATTTTTTTTTCCGGATTTTTTTTCTGGATTTTTTTTTCCGGATTTTTTTTCCCGGATTTTTTTTCCGGATTTTTTTTTCCGGATTTTTCTGGGTTTTTTTTCCGGATTTCTTTCCGGATTTTTCCGGAGTTTTTTTCCGGATATTTTTTCCCGGATTTTTCCGGATTTTTTTTTCCGGATTTTTCCGGATTTTTTTTCCGGATTTTTCCGGGGTTTTTTTCCGGATTTTTTTTTCCGGATTTTTTTTTCCGGATTTTTTTTCCAGATTTTTCCGGATTTTTTTTTCCGGATTTTTTTTTCCGGATTTTTTTTTTCCGGATTTTTCCGGATTTTTCCAGGTTTTTTTTTCCGGATTTTTTTTCCCGGATTTTTCCGTTTTTTTTTTTCGGGAGTTTTTTTCCGGAATTTTTTTTTTCTGATTTTTCCGGATTTCTTTTTTCCGGATTTTTTTTTCCGGATTTTTTTTCCAGATTTTTCCGGATTTTTTTTTCCGGATTTTTTTTCCGGATTTTTCCGGAGTTTTTTTCGGTTTTTTTTTTCCGGTTTTTTTTTTCCGGATTTTTTTTCCGGATTTTTTTTTCCGGATTTTTTTTTCCAGATTTTTCCCGATTTTTTTTATGGATATTTTTTTCAAGATTTTCCCGATTTTTTTTTACGGATTTTTTTTTCCAGATTTTTCCGGATTTTTTTTTCTTTCCCGGATTTTTTTTCTGGATTTTTTTTTCCGGATTTTTTTTCCGGATTTTTTTTTCCGGATTTTTTTTCCGGATTTTTCCGAAGTTTTTTTTCCGGATTTTTTTCTGGATTTTTCCGGATTTTTTTTTCGGATTTTTCCGGATTTTTTTTCCGGATTTTTTTTTCCGGATTTTTTTTCTGGATATTTTTTCCCGGATTTTTTTTCTGGAATTTTTTTTCCGGATTTTTTTTCCGGATTTTTTTTTCCGGATTTTTTTTCCGGATTTTTCCGAAGTTTTTTTTCCGGATTTTTCCGGATTTTTTTTTCTGCATTTTTTTCCGGATTTCTTTCCGGATTTTTCCGGAGTTTTTTTTCCGGATTTTTTTCCCGGATTTTTTTTCTGGATTTTTTTTCCGGATTTTTCCGGATTTTTTTTTCCGGATTTTTTTTCCGGATTTTTCCGGATTTTTTTTCCGGATTTTTCCGGGTTTTTCTTCCGGATTTTTTTTCCGGATTTTTTTTTCCGGATTTTTTTTCCCGGATTTTTTTTCTGGATTTTTTTTTCGGATTTTTTTTTCTGCATTTTTTTCCGATTTTTCTGCATTTTTTTCCGATTTTTTTTCCCGGACTTTTTTTCTGGATTTTTTTTCCGGATTTTTTTTTTCCGGATTTTTTTTCCGGATTTTTTTTCCGGATTTTTTTTTCCGGATTTTTTTTCCGGATTTTTCCGGATTTTTTTTCCGGATTTTTCCGGGTTTTTCTTCCGGATTTTTTTTCCGGATTTTTTTTTCCGGATTTTTTTTCCCGGATTTTTTTTCTGGATTTTTTTTTCGGATTTTTTTTTCTGCATTTTTTTCCGATTTTTCTGCATTTTTTTCCGATTTTTTTTCCCGGACTTTTTTTCTGGATTTTTTTTCCGGATTTTTTTTTTCCGGATTTTTTTTCCGGATTTTTTTTCCGGATTTTTTTTCGGGTTTTTTTTCCCGATTTTTCCGGTTTTTTTTCCGGAGTTCTTTTTCAGATTTTTTCTCTGGATTTTTCCGGATTTTTTTTTCCGGATTTTTTTTCCAGATTTTTTTTCCCGGATTTTTTTTCCGGATTTTTTTTCTGGATTTTTTTTTCCGGATTTTTTTCCGGATTTTTTTTCCGGATTTATTTTCCGGATTTTTACGAAGTTTTTTTTTCTGATTTTTTTTCCGGATTTTTTTTTCCGGATTTTTTTTCCAGATTTTTTTTCCCGGATTTTTTTTACGGGTTTTTCCGAAGTTTTTTTTTCGGATTTTTTTTCAGGATTTTTTTTTCCGTGTTTTTTTTTCGGGATTTTTTTTTTCGGATTTCTTTCCGGATTTTCCCGGAGTTTTTTTTCCGGATTTTTTTTCCGGAGTTCTTTTTCGGATTTTTTTTCCTGATTTTTCCGGATTTTTTTTCCGGATTTTTTTTCCAGATTTTTTTTTCCCGGATTTTTTTTCTGGATTTTTTTTCCGGATTTTTTTTCCGGATTTTTTTTCTGGATTTTTTTTTTCCGGATTTTTTTTCCGGATTTTTTTCAGTATTTTTCCGGAGTTTTTTTTCCGGATTTTTTTTTCCGGATTTTTTTTCCGGATTTTTACGAAGTTTTTTTTTCGGATTTCTTTCCAGATTTTTCCGGAGTTTTTTTTCCGGATTTTTTTTCCCGGATTTTTTTTCTGGATTTTTTTTTCCGGATTTTTTTTTTCCGGATTTTTTTTCCGGATTTTTTTTTCCAGATTTTTCCGAAGTTTTTTTTCCGGATTTTTTTCTGGATTTTTCCGGATTTTTTTTTCGGATTTTTCCGGATTTTTTTTCCGGATTTTTTTTCCCGGATTTTTTTTCTGGATATTTTTTCCCGGATTTTTTTTCTGGAATTTTTTTTCCGGATTTTTTTTTCCGGATTTTTTTTCCGGATTTTTCCGAAGTTTTTTTTCCGGATTTTTCCGGATTTTTTTTCCGGAGTTCTTTTTCGGATTTTTTTTCCGGATTTTTCCGGATTTTTTTTCGGATTTTTTTTTTCTGCATTTTTTTCCGGATTTCTTTCCGGATTTTTCCGGATTTTTTTTCCGGATTTTTTTTCCGGATTTTTTTTTCCGGATTTTTTTTCCGGATTTTTTTTCGGGTTTTTTTTCCCGATTTTTCCGGTTTTTTTTCCGCAGTTCTTTTTCGGATTTTTTCTCTGGATTTTTCCGGATTTTTATTTCGGATTTTTTTTTCTGCATTTTTTTTCCGGATTTTTTTTTCCGGATTTTTTTTCCAGATTTTTTTTCCCGGATTTTTTTTCCGGATTTTTTTTCTGGATTTTTTTTTTCCGGATTTTTTTCCGGATTTTTTTTCCGGATTTATTTTCCGGATTTTTACGAAGTTTTTTTTTCGGATTTTTTTTCCGGATTTTTTTTTCCGGATTTTTTTTCCAGATTTTTTTTCCCGGATTTTTTTTCTGGATTTTTTTTTTCGGATTTTTTTTTCCGGATTTTTTTTTCCGGATTTTTTTTCCGGATTTTTTTTTCCGGATTTTTCCGGATTTTTTTTTCCGGATTTTTTTTTCCAGATTTTTCACGATTTTTTTTCCCGATTTTCTTTTCCGTTTTTTTCCAATTTTTTTTTTCTGGGCTTTCTTTTCCAGATTTTTCCGGATTTTTTTTATGGATATTTTTTTCAAGAATTTTCCGGATTTTTTTTCCGGATTTTTTTTTCCGGATTTTTTTTTCCAGATTTTTCCCGATTTTTTTTATGGATATTTTTTTCAAGATTTTTACCGATTTTTTCTTACGGATTTTTTTTTCCAGATTTTTCCGGATTTTTTTTTCTTTCCCGGATTTTTTTTCTGGATTTTTTTTTCCGGATTTTTTTTCCGGATTTTTTTTTCCGGATTTTTTTTCCGGATTTTTCCGAAGTTTTTTTTCCGGATTTTTTTCTGGATTTTTCCGGATTTTTTTTTCGGATTTTTCCGGATTTTTTTTCCGGATTTTTTTTTCCGGATTTTTTTTCTGGATATTTTTTCCCGGATTTTTTTTCCGGATTTTTTTTTCCGGATTTTTTTTCCGGATTTTTTTTTCCGGATTTTTTTTCCGGATTTTTCCGAAGTTTTTTTTCCGGATTTTTCCGGATTTTTTTTCGGATTTTTTTTTCTGCATTTTTTTCCGGATTTCTTTCCAAATTTTTCCGGAGTTTTTTTTCCGGATTTTTTTCCCGGATTTTTTTTCTGGATTTTTTTTCCGGATTTTTCCGGATTTTTTTTTCCGGATTTTTTTTCCGGATTTTTCCGGGTTTTTCTTCCGGATTTTTTTTCCGGATTTTTTTTTCCGGATTTTTTTTCCCGGATTTTTTTTCTGGATTTTTTTTTCGGA
Organism: Pelobates fuscus; assembly: GCF_036172605.1. Classification (NCBI taxonomy): domain Eukaryota; kingdom Metazoa; phylum Chordata; class Amphibia; order Anura; family Pelobatidae; genus Pelobates; species Pelobates fuscus. The sequence goes on along the minus strand of NW_026961923.1, from coordinate 207,179 downwards.
TTTTTTTTTCTGCATTTTTTCCGATTTTTCTGCATTGTTTTCCGATTTTTTTTCCCGGACTTTTTTTCTGAATTTTTTTTCCGGATTTTTTTTTTCCGGATTTTTTTTCCGGATTTTTTTTCGGGTTTTTTTTCCGGATTTTTCCGGTTTTTTTTCCGGAGTTCTTTTTCGGATTTTTTCTCTGGATTTTTCCGGATTTTTTTTTCGGATTTTTTTTTCTGCATTTTTTTTCCGGATTTTTTTTTCCGGATTTTTTTTTCCGGATTTTTACGAAGTTTTTTTTTCGGATTTCTTTCCAGATTTTTCCGGAGTTTTTTTTCCGGATTTTTTTTCCCGGATTTTTTTTCTGGATTTTTTTTTCCGGATTTTTTTTTTCCGGATTTTTTTTCCGGATTTTTTTTTCCAGATTTTTCCGAAGTTTTTTTTCCGGATTTTTTTCTGGATTTTTCCGGATTTTTTTTTCGGATTTTTCCGGATTTTTTTTTCCGGATTTTTTTCTGGATATTTTTTCCCGGATTTTTTTTCTGGAATTTTTTTTCCGGATTTTTTTTTCCGGATTTTTTTTCCGGATTTTTCCGAAGTTTTTTTTCCGGATTTTTCCGGATTTTTTTTCCGGAGTTCTTTTTCGGATTTTTTTTCCGGATTTTTCCGGCTTTTTTTTCGGATTTTTTTTTCTGCATTTTTTTCCGGATTTCTTTCCGGATTTTTCCGGAGTTTTTTTTCCGGATTTTTTTCCCGGATCTTTTTTCTGGATTTTTTTTCCGGATTTTTCCGGATTTTTTTTTCCGGATTTTTTTTCCGGATTTTTCCGGGTTTTTTTTCCGGATTTTTTTTCCGGATTTTTTTTTCCGGATTTCTTTCCGGAGTTTTCCGGAGTTTTTTTTCCGGATTTTTTTTCCCGTATTTTTTTTCTGGATTTTTTTTCCGGATTTTTTTTTCCGGATTTTTTTTTCGGGTTTTTTTTCCGGATTTTTCCGGATTTTTTTCCGGAGTTCTTTTTCGGATTTTTTCTCCGGATTTTTCCGGATTTTTTTTTCGGATTTTTTTTTTCTGCATTTTTTTTCCGGATTTTTTTTTCCGGATTTTTTTTCCAGATTTCTTTTCCCGGATTTTTTTTCCGGATTTTTTTTCTGGATTTTTTTTTTCCGGATTTTTTTCCGGATTTTTTTTTCCGGGTTTTTTTTTTCCGGATTTTTTTTTCCGTGTTTCTTTCCGGATTTTTTTTTCCGGATTTTTTTTCCAGATTTTTTTTCCCGGATTTTTTTTCCGGATTTTTTTTCTGGATTTTTTTTTTCCGGATTTTTTTCCGGATTTTTTTTCCGGATTTATTTTCCGGATTTTTACGAAGTTTTTTTTTCGGATTTTTTTTCCGGATTTTTTTTTCCGGATTTTTTTTCCAGATTTTTTTTCCCGGATTTTTTTTACGGGTTTTTCCGAAGTTTTTTTTTCGGATTTTTTTTCAGGATTTTTTTTTCCGTGTTTTTTTTTCGGGATTTTTTTTTTCGGATTTCTTTCCGGATTTTCCCGGAGTTTTTTTCCGGATTTTTTTTCCGGAGTTCTTTTTCGGATTTTTTTTCCTGATTTTTCCGGATTTTTTTTCCGGATTTTTTTTCCAGATTTTTTTTTCCCGGATTTTTTTTCTGGATTTTTTTTCCGGATTTTTTTTCCGGATTTTTTTTCTGGATTTTTTTTTTCCGGATTTTTTTTCCGGATTTTTTTCAGTATTTTTCCGGAGTTTTTTTTCCGGATTTTTTTTTCCGGATTTTTTTTCCGGATTTTTACGAAGTTTTTTTTTCGGATTTCTTTCCAGATTTTTCCGGAGTTTTTTTTCCGGATTTTTTTTCCCGGATTTTTTTTCTGGATTTTTTTTTCCGGATTTTTTTTTTCCGGATTTTTTTTCCGGATTTTTTTTTCCAGATTTTTCCGAAGTTTTTTTTCCGGATTTTTTTCTGGATTTTTCCGGATTTTTTTTTCGGATTTTTCCGGATTTTTTTTCCGGATTTTTTTTCCCGGATTTTTTTTCTGGATATTTTTTCCCGGATTTTTTTTCTGGAATTTTTTTTCCGGATTTTTTTTTCCGGATTTTTTTTCCGGATTTTTCCGAAGTTTTTTTTCCGGATTTTTCCGGATTTTTTTTCCGGAGTTCTTTTTCGGATTTTTTTTCCGGATTTTTCCGGATTTTTTTTCGGATTTTTTTTTTCTGCATTTTTTTCCGGATTTCTTTCCGGATTTTTCCGGATTTTTTTTCCGGATTTTTTTTCCGGATTTTTTTTTTCCGGATTTTTTTTCCGGATTTTTTTTCGGGTTTTTTTTCCCGATTTTTCCGGTTTTTTTTCCGCAGTTCTTTTTCGGATTTTTTCTCTGGATTTTTCCGGATTTTTTTTTCGGATTTTTTTTTCTGCATTTTTTTTCCGGATTTTTTTTTCCGGATTTTTTTTCCAGATTTTTTTTCCCGGATTTTTTTTCCGGATTTTTTTTCTGGATTTTTTTTTTCCGGATTTTTTTCCGGATTTTTTTTCCGGATTTATTTTCCGGATTTTTACGAAGTTTTTTTTTCGGATTTTTTTTCCGGATTTTTTTTTCCGGATTTTTTTTCCAGATTTTTTTTCCCGGATTTTTTTTCTGGATTTTTTTTTTCGGATTTTTTTTTCCGGATTTTTTTTTCCGGATTTTTTTTCCGGATTTTTTTTTCCGGATTTTTCCGGATTTTTTTTTCCGGATTTTTTTTTCCAGATTTTTCACGATTTTTTTTCCCGATTTTCTTTTCCGTTTTTTTCCAATTTTTTTTTTCTGGGCTTTCTTTTCCAGATTTTTCCGGATTTTTTTTATGGATATTTTTTTCAAGAATTTTCCGGATTTTTTTTCCGGATTTTTTTTTCCGGATTTTTTTTTCCAGATTTTTCCCGATTTTTTTTATGGATATTTTTTTCAAGATTTTTACCGATTTTTTCTTACGGATTTTTTTTTCCAGATTTTTCCGGATTTTTTTTTCTTTCCCGGATTTTTTTTCTGGATTTTTTTTTCCGGATTTTTTTTCCGGATTTTTTTTTCCGGATTTTTTTTCCGGATTTTTTTCTGGATTTTTCCGGATTTTTTTTTCGGATTTTTCCGGATTTTTTTTCCGGATTTTTTTTTCCGGATTTTTTTTCTGGATATTTTTTCCCGGATTTTTTTTCCGGATTTTTTTTTCCGGATTTTTTTTCCGGATTTTTTTTTCCGGATTTTTTTTCCGGATTTTTCCGAAGTTTTTTTTCCGGATTTTTCCGGATTTTTTTTCGGATTTTTTTTTCTGCATTTTTTTCCGGATTTCTTTCCAAATTTTTCCGGAGTTTTTTTTCCGGATTTTTTTCCCGGATTTTTTTTCTGGATTTTTTTTCCGGATTTTTCCGGATTTTTTTTTCCGGATTTTTTTTCCGGATTTTTCCGGGTTTTTCTTCCGGATTTTTTTTCCGGATTTTTTTTTCCGGATTTTTTTTCCCGGATTTTTTTTCTGGATTTTTTTTTCGGATTTTTTTTTCTGCATTTTTTCCGATTTTTCTGCATTGTTTTCCGATTTTTTTTCCCGGACTTTTTTTCTGAATTTTTTTTCCGGATTTTTTTTTTCCGGATTTTTTTTCCGGATTTTTGTTCGGGTTTTTTTTCCGGATTTTTCCGGTTTTTTTTCCGGAGTTCTTTTTCGGATTTTTTCTCTGGATTTTTCCGGATTTTTTTTTCGGATTTTTTTTTCTGCATTTTTTTTCCGGATTTTTTTTTCCGGATTTTTTTTTCCGGATTTTTACGAAGTTTTTTTTTCGGATTTCTTTCCAGATTTTTCCGGAGTTTTTTTTCCGGATTTTTTTTCCCGGATTTTTTTTCTGGATTTTTTTTTCCGGATTTTTTTTTTCCGGATTTTTTTTCCGGATTTTTTTTTCCAGATTTTTCCGAAGTTTTTTTTCCGGATTTTTTTCTGGATTTTTCCGGATTTTTTTTTCGGATTTTTCCGGATTTTTTTTTCCGGATTTTTTTCTGGATATTTTTTCCCGGATTTTTTTTCTGGAATTTTTTTTCCGGATTTTTTTTTCCGGATTTTTTTTCCGGATTTTTCCGAAGTTTTTTTTCCGGATTTTTCCGGATTTTTTTTCCGGAGTTCTTTTTCGGATTTTTTTTCCGGATTTTTCCGGCTTTTTTTTCGGATTTTTTTTTCTGCATTTTTTTCCGGATTTCTTTCCGGATTTTTCCGGAGTTTTTTTTCCGGATTTTTTTCCCGGATCTTTTTTCTGGATTTTTTTTCCGGATTTTTCCGGATTTTTTTTTCCGGATTTTTTTTCCGGATTTTTCCGGGTTTTTTTTCCGGATTTTTTTTTCCGGATTTCTTTCCGGAGTTTTCCGGAGTTTTTTTTCCGGATTTTTTTTCCCGTATTTTTTTTCTGGATTTTTTTTCCGGATTTTTTTTTCCGGATTTTTTTTTCGGGTTTTTTTTCCGGATTTTTCCGGATTTTTTTCCGGAGTTCTTTTTCGGATTTTTTCTCCGGATTTTTCCGGATTTTTTTTTCGGATTTTTTTTTTCTGCATTTTTTTTCCGGATTTTTTTTTCCGGATTTTTTTTCCAGATTTCTTTTCCCGGATTTTTTTTCCGGATTTTTTTTCTGGATTTTTTTTTTCCGGATTTTTTTCCGGATTTTTTTTTCCGGGTTTTTTTTTTCCGGATTTTTTTTTCCGTATTTCTTTCCGGATTTTTTTTTCCGGATTTTTTTTCCAGATTTTTTTTCCCGGATTTTTTTTCCGGATTTTTTTTCTGGATTTTTTTTTTCCGGATTTTTTTCCGGATTTTTTTTCCGGATTTATTTTCCGGATTTTTACGAAGTTTTTTTTTCGGATTTTTTTTCCGGATTTTTTTTTCCGGATTTTTTTTCCAGATTTTTTTTCCCGGATTTTTTTTCTGGATTTTTTTTTTCGGATTTTTTTTTCCGGATTTTTTTTTCCGGATTTTTTTTCCGGATTTTTTTTTCCGGATTTTTCCGGATTTTTTTTTCCGGATTTTTTTTTCCAGATTTTTCACGATTTTTTTTCCCGATTTTCTTTTCCGTTTTTTTCCAATTTTTTTTTTCTGGGCTTTCTTTTCCAGATTTTTCCGGATTTTTTTTATGGATATTTTTTTCAAGATTTTTCCGGATTTTTTTTCCGGATTTTTTTTTCCGGATTTTTTTTTCCAGATTTTTCCCGATTTTTTTTATGGATATTTTTTTCAAGATTTTTACCGATTTTTTCTTACGGATTTTTTTTTCCAGATTTTTCCGGATTTTTTTTTCTTTCCCGGATTTTTTTTCTGGATTTTTTTTTCCGGATTTTTTTTCCGGATTTTTTTTTCCGGATTTTTTTTCCGGATTTTTCCGAAGTTTTTTTTCCGGATTTTTTTCTGGATTTTTCCGGATTTTTTTTTCGGATTTTTCCGGATTTTTTTTCCGGATTTTTTTTTCCGGATTTTTTTTCTGGATATTTTTTCCCGGATTTTTTTTCCGGATTTTTTTTTCCGGATTTTTTTTCCCGGATTTTTTTTCTGGATTTTTTTTTCCGGATTTTTTTTTTCCGGATTTTTTTTCCGGATTTTTTTTTCCAGATTTTTCCGAAGTTTTTTTTCCGGATTTTTTTCTGGATTTTTCCGGATTTTTTTTTCGGATTTTTCCGGATTTTTTTTTCCGGATTTTTTTTCTGGATATTTTTTCCCGGATTTTTTTTCTGGAATTTTTTTTCCGGATTTTTTTTCCGGATTTTTCCGAAGTTTTTTTTCCGGATTTTTCCGGATTTTTTTTCCGGAGTTCTTTTTCGGATTTTTTTTCCGGATTTTTCCGGCTTTTTTTTCGGATTTTTTTTTCTGCATTTTTTTCCGGATTTCTTTCCGGATTTTTCCAGAGTTTTTTTTCCGGATTTTTTTCCCGGATCTTTTTTCTGGATTTTTTTTCCGGATTTTTCCGGATTTTTTTTTCCGGAGTTTTTTTTCCGGATTTTTTTTCCCGTATTTTTTTTCTGGATTTTTTTTCCGGATTTTTCCGGATTTTTTTTTCCGGATTTTTTTTCCGGATTTTTCCGGGTTTTTCTTCCGGATTTTTTTTCCGGATTTCTTTTCCCGGATTTTTTTTCCGGATTTTTTTTCTGGATTTTTTTTTTCCGGATTTTTTTCCGGATTTTTTTTTCCGGGTTTTTTTTTTCCGGATTTTTTTTTCTGCATTTTTTTTCCGGATTTTTTTTTCCGGATTTTTTTTCCAGATTTTTTTTCCCGGATTTTTTTTCCCGATTTTTTTTCTGGATTTTTTTTTTCCGGATTTTTTTCCGGATTTTTTTTCCGGATTTATTTTCCGGATTTTTACGAAGTTTTTTTTTCGGATTTTTTTTCCGGATTTTTTTTTCCGGATTTTTTTTCCAGATTTTTTTTCCCGGATTTTTATTCTGGATTTTTTTTTTCGGATTTTTTTTTCCGGATTTTTTTTCTGGATATTTTTTCCCGGATTTTTTTTCTGGATTTTTTTTTTCGGATTTTTTTTTCCGGATTTTTTTTTCCGGATTTTTTTTCCGGATTTTTTTTTCCGGATTTTTCCGGATTTTTTTTTCCGGATTTTTTTTTCCAGATTTTTCACGATTTTTTTTCCCGATTTTCTTTTCCGTTTTTTTCCAATTTTTTTTTTCTGGGCTTTCTTTTCCAGATTTTTCCGGATTTTTTTTATGGATATTTTTTTCAAGATTTTTCCGGATTTTTTTTCCGGATTTTTTTTTCCGGATTTTTTTTTCCAGATTTTTCCCGATTTTTTTTATGGATATTTTTTTCAAGATTTTTACCGATTTTTTCTTACGGATATTTTTTTCAAGATTTTTACCGATTTTTTCTTACGGATTTTTTTTTCCAGATTTTTCCGGATTTTTTTTTCTTTCCCGGATTTTTTTTCTGGATTTTTTTTTCCGGATTTTTTTTCCGGATTTTTTTTTCCGGATTTTTTTTCCGGATTTTTCCGAAGTTTTTTTTCCGGATTTTTTTCTGGATTTTTCCGGATTTTTTTTTCGGATTTTTCCGGATTTTTTTTCCGGATTTTTTTTTCCGGATTTTTTTTCTGGATATTTTTTCCCGGATTTTTTTTCCGGATTTTTTTTTCCGGATTTTTTTTCCGGATTTTTTTTTCCGGATTTTTTTTCCGGATTTTTCCGAAGTTTTTTTTCCGGATTTTTCCGGATTTTTTTTCGGATTTTTTTTTCTGCATTTTTTTCCGGATTTCTTTCCAAATTTTTCCGGAGTTTTTTTTCCGGATTTTTTTCCCGGATTTTTTTTCTGGATTTTTTTTCCGGATTTTTCCGGATTTTTTTTTCCGGATTTTTTTTCCGGATTTTTCCGGGTTTTTCTTCCGGATTTTTTTTCCGGATTTTTTTTTCCGGATTTTTTTTCCCGGATTTTTTTTCTGGATTTTTTTTTCGGATTTTTTTTTCTGCATTTTTTTCCGATTTTTCTGCATTGTTTTCCGATTTTTTTTCCCGGACTTTTTTTCTGGATTTTTTTTCCGGATTTTTTTTTTCCGGATTTTTTTTCCGGATTTTTTTTCGGGTTTTTTTTCCGGATTTTTCCGGTTTTTTTTCCGGAGTTCTTTTTCGGATTTTTTCTCTGGATTTTTCCGGATTTTTTTTTCGGATTTTTTTTTCTGCATTTTTTTTCCGGATTTTTTTTTCCGGATTTTTTTTCCAGATTTTTTTTCCCGGATTTTTTTTCCGGATTTTTTTTCTGGATTTTTTTTTTCCGGATTTTTTTCCGGATTTTTTTTTCCGGATTTATTTTCCGGATTTTTACGAAGTTTTTTTTTCGGATTTTTTTTCCGGATTTTTTTTTCCGGATTTTTTTTCCAGATTTTTTTTCCCGGATTTTTTTTCTGGATTTTTTTTTTCTTCATTTTTTTTTTACCGATTTTTTTTTCCGGATTTTTTTTCCGGATTTTTCCGAAGTTTTTTTTTCAATTTTTTTTCAGGATTTTTTTTTCCGTGTTTTTTTTTCCGGATTTTTTTTTTCGGATTTCTTTCCGGATTTTCCCGGAGTTTTTTTTCTGGATTTTTTTTCCGGATGTTTTTTTCTGGATTTTTTTCCCGGATTTTTTTTCCAGAGTTCTTTTTCGGATTTTTTTTCCGGATTTTTCCGGATTTTTTTTCCGGATTTTTTTTCCAGATTTTTTTTTCCCGGATTTTTTTTCTGGATTTTTTTTTCCCGGATTTTTTTTCTGGATTTTTTTTCCGGATTTTTTTTCCAGATTTTTTTTCTGGATTTTTTTCTGGATTTTTCCGGATTTTTTTCTGGATTTTTCCGGATTTTTTTTTTCGGATTTCTTTCCGGATTTTCCCGGAGTTTTTTTTCCGGATTTTTTTCCCGGAGTTCTTTTTCGGATTTTTTTTCCTGATTTTTCCGGATTTTTTTTCCGGATTTTTTTTCCAGATTTTTTTTTCCCGGATTTTTTTTCTGGATTTTTTTTCCGGATTTTTTTTCCGGATTTTTTTTCTGGATTTTTTTTTTCCGGATTTTTTTTCCGGATTTTTTTCAGTATTTTTCCGGAGTTTTTTTTCCGGATTTTTTTTTCCGGATTTTTTTTCCGGATTTTTACGAAGTTTTTTTTTCGGATTTCTTTCCAGATTTTTCCGGAGTTTTTTTTCCGGATTTTTTTTCCCGGATTTTTTTTCTGGATTTTTTTTTCCGGATTTTTTTTTTCCGGATTTTTTTTCCGGATTTTTTTTTCCAGATTTTTCCGAAGTTTTTTTTCCGGATTTTTTTCTGGATTTTTCCGGATTTTTTTTTAGGATTTTTCCGGATTTTTTTTCCGGATTTTTTTTCCCGGATTTTTTTTCTGGATATTTTTTCCCGGATTTTTTTTCTGGAATTTTTTTTCCGGATTTTTTTTTCCGGATTTTTTTTCCGGATTTTTCCGAAGATTTTTTTCCGGATTTTTCCGGATTTTTTTTCCGGAGTTCTTTTTCGGATTTTTTTTCCGGATTTTTCCGGATTTTTTTTCGGATTTTTTTTTCTGCATTTTTTTCCGGATTTCTTTCCGGATTTTTCCGGATTTTTTTTCCGGATTTTTTTTCCGGATTTTTTTTTTCCGGATTTTTTTTCCGGATTTTTTTTCGGGTTTTTTTTCCCGATTTTTCCGGTTTTTTTTCCGGAGTTCTTTTTCGGATTTTTTCTCTGGATTTTTCCGGATTTTTTTTTCGGATTTTTTTTTCTGCATTTTTTTTCCGGATTTTTTTTTCCGGATTTTTTTTCTGGATTTTTTTTTTCCGGATTTTTTTCCGGATTTTTTTTCCGGATTTATTTTCCGGATTTTTACGAAGTTTTTTTTTCGGATTTTTTTTCCGGATTTTTTTTTCCGGATTTTTTTTCCAGATTTTTTTTCCCGGATTTTTTTTCTGGATTTTTTTTTTCGGATTTTTTTTTCCGGATTTTTTTTTCCGGATTTTTTTTCCGGATTTTTTTTTCCGGATTTTTCCGGATTTTTTTTTCCGGATTTTTTTTTCCAGATTTTTCACGATTTTTTTTCCCGATTTTCTTTTCCGGTTTTTTCCAATTTTTTTTTTCTGGGCTTTCTTTTCCAGATTTTTCCGGATTTTTTTTATGGATATTTTTTTCAAGATTTTTCCGGATTTTTTTTCCGGATTTTTTTTTCCGGATTTTTTTTTCCAGATTTTTCCCGATTTTTTTATGGATATTTTTTTCAAGATTTTTACCGATTTTTTCTTACGGATTTTTTTTTCCAGATTTTTCCGGATTTTTTTTTCTTTCCCGGATTTTTTTTCTGGATTTTTTTTTCCGGATTTTTTTTCCGGATTTTTTTTTCCGGATTTTTTTTCCGGATTTTTCCGAAGTTTTTTTTCCGGATTTTTTTCTGGATTTTTCCGGATTTTTTTTTCGGATTTTTCCGGATTTTTTTTCCGGATTTTTTTTTCCGGATTTTTTTTCTGGATATTTTTTCCCGGATTTTTTTTCCGGATTTTTTTTTCCGGATTTTTTTTCCGGATTTTTTTTTCCGGATTTTTTTTCCGGATTTTTCCGAAGTTTTTTTTCCGGATTTTTCCGGATTTTTTTTCGGATTTTTTTTTCTGCATTTTTTTCCGGATTTCTTTCCAAATTTTTCCGGAGTTTTTTTTCCGGATTTTTTTCCCGGATTTTTTTTCTGGATTTTTTTTCCGGATTTTTCCGGATTTTTTTTTCCGGATTTTTTTTCCGGATTTTTCCGGGTTTTTCTTCCGGATTTTTTTTCCGGATTTTTTTTTCCGGATTTTTTTTCCCGGATTTTTTTTCTGGATTTTTTTTTCGGATTTTTTTTTCTGCATTTTTTTCCGATTTTTCTGCATTGTTTTCCGATTTTTTTTCCCGGACTTTTTTTCTGGATTTTTTTTCCGGATTTTTTTTTTCCGGATTTTTTTTCCGGATTTTTTTTCGGGTTTTTTTTCCGGATTTTTCCGGTTTTTTTTCCGGAGTTCTTTTTCGGATTTTTTCTCTGGATTTTTCCGGATTTTTTTTTCGGATTTTTTTTTCTGCATTTTTTTTCCGGATTTTTTTTTCCGGATTTTTTTTTCCGGATTTTTACGAAGTTTTTTTTTCGGATTTCTTTCCAGATTTTTCCGGAGTTTTTTTTCCGGATTTTTTTTCCCGGATTTTTTTTCTGGATTTTTTTTTCCGGATTTTTTTTTTCCGGATTTTTTTTCCGGATTTTTTTTTCCAGATTTTTCCGAAGTTTTTTTTCCGGATTTTTTTCTGGATTTTTCCGGATTTTTTTTTTCGGATTTTTCCGGATTTTTTTTTCCGGATTTTTTTTCTGGATATTTTTTCCCGGATTTTTTTTCTGGAATTTTTTTTCCGGATTTTTTTTTCCGGATTTTTTTTCCGGATTTTTCCGAAGTTTTTTTTCCGGATTTTTCCGGATTTTTTTTCCGGAGTTCTTTTTCGGATTTTTTTTCCGGATTTTTCCGGCTTTTTTTTCGGATTTTTTTTTCTGCATTTTTTTCCGGATTTCTTTCCGGATTTTTCCGGAGTTTTTTTTCCGGATTTTTTTCCCGGATCTTTTTTCTGGATTTTTTTTCCGGATTTTTCCGGATTTTTTTTTCCGGATTTTTTTTCCGGATTTTTCCGGGTTTTTTTTCCGGATTTTTTTTCCGGAGTTTTTTTTCCGGATTTTTTTTCCCGTATTTTTTTTCTTGATTTTTTTTCCGGATTTTTTTTTCCGGATTTTTTTTTCGGGTTTTTTTTCCGGATTTTTCCGGATTTTTTTCCGGAGTTCTTTTTCGGATTTTTTTTCCGGATTTTTCCGGCTTTTTTTTCCGGATTTTTTTTTCCGGATTTTTTTTCCAGATTTCTTTTCCCGGATTTTTTTTCCGGATTTTTTTTCTGGATTTTTTTTTCCGGATTTTTTTCCGGATTTTTTTTTCCGGGTTTTTTTTTTCCGGATTTTTTTTTCCGTATTTCTTTCCGGATTTTTCCGGAGTTTTTTTTCCGGATTTTTTTTCCCGGAGTTTTTTTCTGGATTTTTTTTCCGGATTTTTTTTCCGGTTTTTTTTTCCGGGTTTTTTTTCCGGATTTTTCCGGATTTTTTTTTCGGATTTTTTTTCTGCATTTTTTTTCCGGATTTTTTTTTCCGGATTTTTTTTCCAGATTTTTTTTCCCGGATTTTTTTTCTGGATTTTTTTTTTCTGGATTTTTTTTTCCGGATTTTTTTTTCCGGATTTTTTTTCTGGATTTTTCCGAAGTTTTTTGTTCGGATTTTTTTTCTGGATTTTTTTTTCGGATTTTTTTTTCTGCATTTTTTTCCGATTTTTCTGCATTTTTTTCCGATTTTTTTTCCCGGACTTTTTTTCTGGATTTTTTTTTCCGGAATTTTCCGGATTTTTTTTCCGGATTTTTCCGGGTTTTTTTTCTGGATTTTTTTTTCCGGATTTTTTTTCTGGATTTTTTTTTTCGGATTTTTTTTTCCGGATTTTTTTTTTCCGGATTTTTTTTCCGGATTTTTTTTTCCGGATTTTTCCGGATTTTTTTTTCCGGATTTTTTTTTCCAGATTTTTCACGATTTTTTTTCCCGATTTTCTTTTCCGGATTTTTCCAATTTTTTTTTCTGGGGTTTCTTTTCCAGATTTTTCCGGATTTTTTTTATGGATATTTTTTTCAAGATTTTTCCGGATTTTTTTTCCGGATTTTTTTTTCCGGATTTTTTTTTCCAGATTTTTCCCGATTTTTTTTATGGATATTTTTTTCAAGATTTTTACCGATTTTTTCTTACGGATTTTTTTTTCCAGATTTTTCCGGATTTTTTTTTCTTTCCCGGATTTTTTTTCTGGATTTTTTTTTCCGGATTTTTTTTCCGGATTTTTTTTTCCGGATTTTTTTTCCGGATTTTTCTGAAGTTTTTTTTCCGGATTTTTTTCTGGATTTTTCCGGATTTTTTTTTCGGATTTTTCCGGATTTTTTTTCCGGATTTTTTTTTCCGGATTTTTTTTCTGGATATTTTTTCCCGGATTTTTTTTCCGGATTTTTTTTTCCGGATTTTTTTTCCGGATTTTTTTTTCCGGATTTTTTTTCCGGATTTTTCCGAAGTTTTTTTTCCGGATTTTTCCGGATTTTTTTTCGGATTTTTTTTTCTGCATTTTTTTCCGGATTTCTTTCCAAATTTTTCCGGAGTTTTTTTTCCGGATTTTTTTCCCGGATTTTTTTTCTGGATTTTTTTTCCGGATTTTTCCGGATTTTTTTTTCCGGATTTTTTTTCCGGATTTTTCCGGGTTTTTCTTCCGGATTTTTTTTCCGGATTTTTTTTTCCGGATTTTTTTTCCCGGATTTTTTTTCTGGATTTAATTTTTCGGATTTTTTTTTCTGCATTTTTTTCCGATTTTTCTGCATTGTTTTCCGATTTTTTTTCCCGGACTTTTTTTCTGGATTTTTTTTCCGGATTTTTTTTTTCCGGATTTTTTTTCCGGATTTTTTTTCGGGTTTTTTTTCCGGATTTTTCCGGTTTTTTTTCCGGAGTTCTTTTTCGGATTTTTTTCTCTGGATTTTTCCGGATTTTTTTTTCGGATTTTTTTTTCTGCATTTTTTTTCCGGATTTTTTTTTCCGGATTTTTTTTCCAGATTTTTTTTCCCGGATTTTTTTTCCGGATTTTTTTTCTGGATTTTTTTTTTCCGGATTTTTTTCCGGATTTTTTTTTCCGGATTTATTTTCCGGATTTTTACGAAGTTTTTTTTTCGGATTTTTTTTCCGGATTTTTTTTTCCGGATTTTTTTTCCAGATTTTTTTTCCCGGATTTTTTTTCTGGATTTTTTTTTTCTTCATTTTTTTTTTACCGATTTTTTTTTCCGGATTTTTTTCCGGATTTTTCCGAAGTTTTTTTTTCAATTTTTTTTCAGGATTTTTTTTTCCGTGTTTTTTTTTCCGGATTTTTTTTTTCGGATTTCTTTCCGGATTTTCCCGGAGTTTTTTTTCTGGATTTTTTTTCCGGATGTTTTTTTCTGGATTTTTTTTCCGGATTTTTTTTCCAGAGTTCTTTTTCGGATTTTTTTTCCGGATTTTTCCGGATTTTTTTTCCGGATTTTTTTTCCAGATTTTTTTTTCCCGGATTTTTTTTCTGGATTTTTTTTTCCCGGATTTTTTTTCTGGATTTTTTTTCCGGATTTTTTTTCCAGATTTTTTTTCTGGATTTTTTTTTTGGAATTTTTCCGGATTTTTTTTCCGGATTTTTTTCTGGATTTTTCCGGATTTTTTTTTCGGATTTTTCCGGATTTTTTTTCCGGATTTTTTTTTCCGGATTTTTTTTCTGGATATTTTTTCCCGGATTTTTTTTCTGGAATTTTTTTTCCGGATTTTTTTTTCCGGATTTTTTTTCCGGATTTTTCCGAAGTTTTTTTTCCGGATTTTTCCGGATTTTTTTTCCGGAGTTCTTTTTCGGATTTTTTTTCCGGATTTTTCCGGATTTTTTTTAGGATTTTTTTTTCTGCATTTTTTTCCGGATTTCTTTCCGGATTTTTCCGGAGTTTTTTTTCCGGATTTTTTTCCCGGATTTTTTTTCTGGATTTTTTTTTCCGGATTTTTCCGGATTTTTTTTTCCGGATTTTTTTTCCGGATTTTTTTTCCGGATTTTTCCGGGTTTTTTTTCCGGATTTTTTTTCCGGATTTTTTTTTCCGGATTTTTTTTCTGGATTTTTTTTTTCCGGATTTTTTTTCCGGATTTTTTTCAGGATTTTTCCGGAGTTTTTTTTCCGGATTTTTTTTTCCGGATTTTTTTTCCGGATTTTTACGAAGTTTTTTTTTCGGATTTCTTTCCAGATTTTTCCGGAGTTTTTTTTCCGGATTTTTTTTCCCGGATTTTTTTTTCCGGATTTTTTTTTTCCGGATTTTTTTTCCGGATTTTTTTTTCCAGATTTTTCCGAAGTTTTTTTTCCGGATTTTTTTCTGGATTTTTCCGGATTTTTTTTTCGGATTTTTCCGGATTTTTTTTCCGGATTTTTTTTTCCGGATTTTTTTTCTGGATATTTTTTCCCGGATTTTTTTTCTGGAATTTTTTTTCCGGATTTTTTTTTCCAGATTTTTTTTCCGGATTTTTCCGAAGTTTTTTTTCCGGATTTTTCCGGATTTTTTTTCCGGAGTTCTTTTTCGGATTTTTTTTCCGGATTTTTCCGGATTTTTTTTCGGATTTTTTTTTCTGCATTTTTTTCCGGATTTCTTTCCGGATTTTTCCGGAGTTTTTTTTCCGGATTTTTTTCCCGGATTTTTTTTCTGGATTTTTTTTTCCGGATTTTTCCGGATTTTTTTTTCCGGATTTTTTTCCCGGATTTTTCCGGATTTTTTTTCCGGATTTTTCCGGGTTTTTTTTCCGGATTTTTTTTCCGGATTTTTTTTTCCGGATTTCTTTCCGGATTTTTCCGGAGTTTTTTTTCCGGATTTTTTTTCCCGTATTTTTTTTCTGGATTTTTTATCCCGAATTTTTTTTTCCGGATTTTTTTTTCGGGTTTTTTTTCCGGATTTTTCCGGATTTTTTTCCGGAGTTCTTTTTCGGATTTTTTCTCCGGATTTTTCCGGATTTTTTTTTCGGATTTTTTTTTTGCATTTTTTTTCCGGATTTTTTTTTCCGGATTTTTTTTCCAAATTTTTTTTCCCGGATTTTTTTTCCGGATTTTTTTTCTGGATTTTTTTTTTCCGGATTTTTTTCCGGATTTTTTTTTCCGGGTTTTTTTTTTCCGGATTTTTTTTTCCGTATTTCTTTCCGGATTTTTCCGGAGTTTTTTTTCCGGATTTTTTTTCCCGGAGTTTTTTTCTGGATTTTTTTTCCGGATTTTTTTTCCGGATTTTTTTTCCGGGTTTTTTTTCCGGATTTTTCCGGATTTTTTTTTCGGATTTTTTTTCTGCATTTTTTTTCCGGATTTTTTTTTCCGGATTTTTTTTCCAGATTTTTTTTCCCGGATTTTTTTTCTGGATTTTTTTTTTTCTGGATTTTTTTTTCCGGATTTTTTTTTTCGGATTTTTTTTCCGGATTTTTCCGAAGTTTTTTGTTCGGATTTTTTTTCAGGATTTTTTTTTCCGTGTTTTTTTTTCCGGATTTTTTTTTTCGGATTTCTTTCCGGATTTTCCCGGAGTTTTTTTTCCGGATTTTTTTTCCCGGATTTTTTTTCTGGATTTTTTTTCCGGATGTTTTTTTCCGGATTTTTTTTCTGGATTTTTTTTCCGGATGTTCTTTTTCGGATTTTTTTTCCGGATTTTTCCGGATTTTTTTTCCGGATTTTTTTTCCAGATTTTTTTTCCCGGATTTTTTTTCTGGATTTTTTTTTCCGGATTTTTTTTCCAGATTTTTCCGGATTTTTTTTCCGGATTTTTTTTCCGGATTTTTCCGGATTTTTTTTCCGGATTTTTTTTCTGGATTTTTTATTTCCGGATTTTTTTTCCGGATTTTTTTCAGGATTTTTCCGGATTTTTTTTTCCGGATTTTTTTTTCGGATTTCTTTCCAGATTTTTCCGGAGTTTTTTTTCCGGATTTTTTTTCCCGGATTTTTTTTCTGGATTTTTTTTTCCGGATTTTTTTTCCCGGATTTTTTTTCTGGATTTTTTTTTCGGATTTTTTTTTCTGCATTTTTTTCCGATTTTTCTGCATTTTTTTCCGATTTTTTTTCCCGGACTTTTTTTCTGGATTTTTTTTCCGGATTTTTTTTTTCCGGATTTTTTTTCCGGATTTTTTTTTCGGATTTTTCCGGGTTTTTTTTCCGGATTTTTCCGGGTTTTTTTTCCGGATTTTTTTTCCGGATTTTTTTTCCCGGATTTTTTTTCCGGATTTTTTTTTCCGGATTTTTCCGGATTTTTTTCCGGATTTTTCCGGATTTTTTTCCGGATTTTTCCAGGTTTTTTTTTCCGGATATTTTTTCCCGGATTTTTCCGTTTTTTTTTTTCGGGAGTTTTTTTCCGGATTTTTTTTTCCGGAATTTTTTTTTTCGGATTTTTCCGGATTTCTTTTTTCCGGATTTTTTTTTCCGGATTTTTTTTCCAGATTTTTCCGGATTTTTTTTTCCGGATTTTTTTTCCGGATTTTTCCGGAGTTTTTTTCGGATTTTTTTTTCCGGATTTTTTTTTTCCGGATTTTTTTTCCGGATTTTTTTTTTCGGATTTTTCCAGATTTTTTTTTCCGGATTTTTTTTTCCAGATTTTTCACGATTTTTTTTCCCGATTTTCTTTTCCGGATTTTTCCAATTTTTTTTTTCTGGGTTTTCTTTTCCAGATTTTTCCGGATTTTTTTTATGGATATTTTTTTCAAGATTTTTCCGGATTTTTTTTTACGGATTTTTTTTTCCAGATTTTTCCGGATTTTTTTTTCTGGGTTTTTTTTCCGGATTCTTCCGGATTTTTTTTCCGGATTTTATTTTCCAGATTTTTCCGGATTTTTTTTCCGGATTTTTTTTTCCGGATTTTTTTTCTGGATATTTTTTCCCGGATTTTTTTTCTGGATTTTTTTTTCTGGATTTTTTTTCCGGATTTTTTTTTCCGGATTTTTTTTCCGGATTTTTCCGAAGTTTTTTTCCGGATTTTTCCGGATTTTTTTTTCTGGATTTTTCCGGATTTTTTTTTCGGATTTTTCCGGATTTTTTTTCTGGATTTTTTTTTCCAGATTTTTTTTCTGGATATTTTTTCCCGGATTTTTTTTCTGGAATTTTTTTTCCGGATTTTTTTTCCAGATTTTTCACGATTTTTTTTCCCGATTTTCTTTTCCGGATTTTTCCAATTTTTTTTTTCTGGGCTTTCTTTTCCAGATTTTTCCGGATTTTTTTTATGGATATTTTTTTCAAGATTTTTCCGGATTTTTTTTCCGGATTTTTTTTTCCGGATTTTTTTTCTGGATATTTTTTCCCGGATTTTTTTTCCGGATTTTTTTCTGGATTTTTCCGGATTTTTTTTCCGGATTTTTTTTTCCGGATTTTTTTTCCGGATTTTTTTTTCCGGATTTTTTTTCTGGATATTTTTTCCCGGATTTTTTTTCCGGATTTTTTTCTGGATTTTTCCGGATTTTTTTTTCGGATTTTTCCGGATTTTTTTTCTGGATATTTTTTCCCGGATTTTTTTTCTGGAATTTTTTTTCCGGATTTTTTTTTCCGGATTTTTTTTTCCGGATTTTTTTTCTGGATTTTTCCGAAGTTTTTTTTTCCGGATTTTTTTTCCTGATTTTTTTCCCGGATTTTTTTTCTGGATTTTTTTTCCGGATTTTTCCGGATTTTTTTTTCCGGATTTTTTTTCCGGATTTTTCCGGGTTTTTCTTCCGGATTTTTTTTCCGGATTTTTTTTTCCGGATTTTTTTTCCCGGATTTTTTTTCTGGATTTTTTTTTCGGATTTTTTTTTCTGCATTTTTTTCCGATTTTTCTGCATTGTTTTCCGATTTTTTTTCCCGGACTTTTTTTCTGGATTTTTTTTCCGGATTTTTTTTTTCCGGATTTTTTTTCCGGATTTTTTTTCGGGTTTTTTTTCCGGATTTTTCCGGGTTTTTTTCCGGAGTTCTTTTTCGGATTTTTTCTCTGGATTTTTCCGGATTTTTTTTTCGGATTTTTTTTTCTGCATTTTTTTTCCGGATTTTTTTTTCCGGATTTTTCCGAAGTTTTTTTTCCGGATTTTTTTCTGGATTTTTCCGGATTTTTTTTTCGGATTTTTCCGGATTTTTTTTCCGGATTTTTTTTTCCGGATTTTTTTTCTGGATATTTTTTCCCGGATTTTTTTTCTGGAATTTTTTTTCCGGATTTTTTTTTCCGGATTTTTTTTCCGGATTTTTCCGAAGTTTTTTTTCCGGATTTTTCCGGATTTTTTTTCCGGAGTTCTTTTTCGGATTTTTTTTCCGGATTTTTCCGGCTTTTTTTTCGGATTTTTTTTTCTGCATTTTTTTCCGGATTTCTTTCCGGATTTTTCCGGAGTTTTTTTTCCGGATTTTTTTCCCGGATCTTTTTTCTGGATTTTTTTTCCGGATTTTTCCGGATTTTTTTTTCCGGATTTTTTTTCCGGATTTTTCCGGGTTTTTTTTCCGGATTTTTTTTCCGGATTTTTTTTTCCGGATTTCTTTCCGGAGTTTTCCGGAGTTTTTTTTCCGGATTTTTTTTCCCGTATTTTTTTTCTGGATTTTTTTTCCGGATTTTTTTTTCCGGATTTTTTTTTCGGGTTTTTTTTCCGGATTTTTCCGGATTTTTTTCCGGAGTTCTTTTTCGGATTTTTTCTCCGGATTTTTCCGGATTTTTTTTTCGGATTTTTTTTTTCTGCATTTTTTTTCCGGATTTTTTTTTCCGGATTTTTTTTCCAGATTTCTTTTCCCGGATTTTTTTTCCGGATTTTTTTTCTGGATTTTTTTTTTCCGGATTTTTTTCCGGATTTTTTTTTCCGGGTTTTTTTTTTCCGGATTTTTTTTTCCGGATTTCTTTCCGGATTTTTCCGGAGTTTTTTTTCCGGATTTTTTTTCCCGGAGTTTTTTTCTGGATTTTTTTTCCGGATTTTTTTTCCGGATTTTTTTTCCGGGTTTTTTTTCCGGATTTTTCCGGATTTTTTTTTCGGATTTTTTTTTCTGCATTTTTTTCCGATTTTTCTGCATTGTTTTCCGATTTTTTTTCCCGGACTTTTTTTCTGGATTTTTTTTCCGGATTTTTTTTTTCCGGATTTTTTTTCCGGATTTTTTTTCGGGTTTTTTTTCCGGATTTTTCCGGTTTTTTTTCCGGAGTTCTTTTTCGGATTTTTTCTCTGGATTTTTCCGGATTTTTTTTTCGGATT
Organism: Pelobates fuscus; assembly: GCF_036172605.1. Lineage (NCBI taxonomy): Eukaryota > Metazoa > Chordata > Amphibia > Anura > Pelobatidae > Pelobates > Pelobates fuscus. The sequence goes on along the minus strand of NW_026961923.1, from coordinate 187,925 downwards.
TTTTTTTCTGCATTTTTTTTCCGGATTTTTTTTTCCGGATTTTTTTTCCAGATTTTTTTTCCCGGATTTTTTTTCCGGATTTTTTTTCTGGATTTTTTTTTTCCGGATTTTTTTCCGGATTTTTTTTTCCGGATTTATTTTCCGGATTTTTACGAAGTTTTTTTTTCGGATTTTTTTTCCGGATTTTTTTTTCCGGATTTTTTTTCCAGATTTTTTTTCCCGGATTTTTTTTCTGGATTTTTTTTTTCTTCATTTTTTTTTTACCGATTTTTTTTTCCGGATTTTTTTTCCGGATTTTTCCGAAGTTTTTTTTTCAATTTTTTTTCAGGATTTTTTTTTCCGTGTTTTTTTTTCCGGATTTTTTTTTTCGGATTTCTTTCCGGATTTTCCCGGAGTTTTTTTTCTGGATTTTTTTTCCGGATGTTTTTTTCTGGATTTTTTTTCCGGATTTTTTTTCCAGAGTTCTTTTTCGGATTTTTTTTCCGGATTTTTCCGGCTTTTTTTTCGGATTTTTTTTTCTGCATTTTTTTCCGGATTTCTTTCCGGATTTTTCCGGAGTTTTTTTTCCGGATTTTTTTCCCGGATCTTTTTTCTGGATTTTTTTTCCGGATTTTTCCGGATTTTTTTTTCCGGATTTTTTTTCCGGATTTTTCCGGGTTTTTTTTCCGGATTTTTTTTCCGGATTTTTTTTTCCGGATTTCTTTCCGGAGTTTTCCGGAGTTTTTTTTCCGGATTTTTTTTCCCGTATTTTTTTTCTGGATTTTTTTTCCGGATTTTTTTTTCCGGATTTTTTTTTCGGGTTTTTTTTCCGGATTTTTCCGGATTTTTTTCCGGAGTTCTTTTTCGGATTTTTTCTCCGGATTTTTCCGGATTTTTTTTTCGGATTTTTTTTTTCTGCATTTTTTTTCCGGATTTTTTTTTCCGGATTTTTTTTCCAGATTTCTTTTCCCGGATTTTTTTTCCGGATTTTTTTTCTGGATTTTTTTTTTCCGGATTTTTTTCCGGATTTTTTTTTCCGGGTTTTTTTTTTCCGGATTTTTTTTTCCGGATTTCTTTCCGGATTTTTCCGGAGTTTTTTTTCCGGATTTTTTTTCCGGGTTTTTTTTCCGGATTTTTCCGGATTTTTTTTTCGGATTTTTTTTTCTGCATTTTTTTCCGATTTTTCTGCATTGTTTTCCGATTTTTTTTCCCGGACTTTTTTTCTGGATTTTTTTTCCGGATTTTTTTTTTCCGGATTTTTTTTCCGGATTTTTTTTCGGGTTTTTTTTCCGGATTTTTCCGGTTTTTTTTCCGGAGTTCTTTTTCGGATTTTTTCTCTGGATTTTTCCGGATTTTTTTTTCGGATTTTTTTTTCTGCATTTTTTTTCCGGATTTTTTTTTCCGGATTTTTTTTCCAGATTTTTTTTCCCGGATTTTTTTTCCGGATTTTTTTTCGGGTTTTTTTTCCGGATTTTTCCGGTTTTTTTTCCGGAGTTCTTTTTCGGATTTTTTCTCTGGATTTTTCCGGATTTTTTTTTCGGATTTTTTTTTCTGCATTTTTTTTCCGGATTTTTTTTTCCGGATTTTTTTTCCAGATTTTTTTTCCCGGATTTTTTTTCTGGATTTTTTTTTTCTTCATTTTTTTTTTACCGATTTTTTTTTCCGGATTTTTTTTCCGGATTTTTCCGAAGTTTTTTTTTCAATTTTTTTTCAGGATTTTTTTTTCCGTGTTTTTTTTTCCGGATTTTTTTTTTCGGATTTCTTTCCGGATTTTCCCGGAGTTTTTTTTCTGGATTTTTTTTCCGGATGTTTTTTTCTGGATTTTTTTTCCGGATTTTTTTTCCAGAGTTCTTTTTCGGATTTTTTTTCCGGATTTTTCCGGCTTTTTTTTCGGATTTTTTTTTCTGCATTTTTTTCCGGATTTCTTTCCGGATTTTTCCGGAGTTTTTTTTCCGGATTTTTTTCCCGGATCTTTTTTCTGGATTTTTTTTCCGGATTTTTCCGGATTTTTTTTTCCGGATTTTTTTTCCGGATTTTTCCGGGTTTTTTTTCCGGATTTTTTTTCCGGATTTTTTTTTCGGGTTTTTTTTCCGGATTTTTCCGGATTTTTTTCCGGAGTTCTTTTTCGGATTTTTTCTCCGGATTTTTCCGGATTTTTTTTTCGGATTTTTTTTTTCTGCATTTTTTTTCCGGATTTTTTTTTCCGGATTTTTTTTCCAGATTTCTTTTCCCGGATTTTTTTTCCGGATTTTTTTTCTGGATTTTTTTTTTCCGGATTTTTTTCCGGATTTTTTTTTCCGGGTTTTTTTTTTCCGGATTTTTTTTTCCGGATTTCTTTCCGGATTTTTCCGGAGTTTTTTTTCCGGATTTTTTTTCCCGGAGTTTTTTTCTGGATTTTTTTTCCGGATTTTTTTTCCGGATTTTTTTTCCGGGTTTTTTTTCCGGATTTTTCCGGATTTTTTTTTCGGATTTTTTTTTCTGCATTTTGTTCCGATTTTTCTGCATTGTTTTCCGATTTTTTTTCCCGGACTTTTTTTCTGGATTTTTTTTCCGGATTTTTTTTTTCCGGATTTTTTTTCCGGATTTTTTTTCGGGTTTTTTTTCCGGATTTTTCCGTTTTTTTTTCCGGAGTTCTTTTTCGGATTTTTTCTCTGGATTTTTCCGGATTTTTTTTTCGGATTTTTTTTTCTGCATTTTTTTTCCGGATTTTTTTTTCCGGATTTTTTTTCCAGATTTTTTTTCCCGGATTTTTTTTCCGGATTTTTTTTCTGGATTTTTTTTTTCCGGATTTTTTTCCGGATTTTTTTTTCCGGATTTATTTTCCGGATTTTTACGAAGTTTTTTTTTCGGATTTTTTTTCCGGATTTTTTTTTCCGGATTTTTTTTCCAGATTTTTTTTCCCGGATTTTTTTTCTGGATTTTTTTTTTCTTCATTTTTTTTTTACCGATTTTTTTTTCCGGATTTTTTTTCCGGATTTTTCCGAAGTTTTTTTTTCAATTTTTTTTCAGGATTTTTTTTTCCGTGTTTTTTTTTCCGGATTTTTTTTTTCGGATTTCTTTCCGGATTTTCCCGGAGTTTTTTTTCTGGATTTTTTTTCCGGATGTTTTTTTCTGGATTTTTTTTCCGGATTGTTTTCCAGAGTTCTTTTTCGGATTTTTTTTCCGGATTTTTCCGGATTTTTTTTCCGGATTTTTTTTCCAGATTTTTTTTTCCCGGATTTTTTTTCTGGATTTTTTTATCCCGGATTTTTTTTCTGGATTTTTTTTCCGGATTTTTTTTCCAGATTTTTTTTCTGGATTTTTTTTTTGGAATTTTTCCGGATTTTTTTTCCGGATTTTTTTCTGGATTTTTCCGGATTTTTTTTTCGGATTTTTCCGGATTTTTTTCCGGAGTTCTTTTTCGGATTTTTTCTCCGGATTTTTCCGGATTTTTTTTTCGGATTTTTTTTTTCTGCATTTTTTTTCCGGATTTTTTTTTCCGGATTTTTTTTCCAGATTTCTTTTCCCGGATTTTTTTTCCGGATTTTTTTTCTGGATTTTTTTTTTCCGGATTTTTTTCCGGATTTTTTTTTCCGGGTTTTTTTTTTCCGGATTTTTTTTTCCGGATTTCTTTCCGGATTTTTCCGGAGTTTTTTTTCCGGATTTTTTTTCCGGGTTTTTTTTCCGGATTTTTCCGGATTTTTTTTTCGGATTTTTTTTTCTGCATTTTTTTCCGATTTTTCTGCATTGTTTTCCGATTTTTTTTCCCGGACTTTTTTTCTGGATTTTTTTTCCGGATTTTTTTTTTCCGGATTTTTTTTCCGGATTTTTTTTCGGGTTTTTTTTCCGGATTTTTCCGTTTTTTTTTCCGGAGTTCTTTTTCGGATTTTTTCTCTGGATTTTTCCGGATTTTTTTTTCGGATTTTTTTTTCTGCATTTTTTTTCCGGATTTTTTTTTCCGGATTTTTTTTCCAGATTTTTTTTCCCGGATTTTTTTTCCGGATTTTTTTTCGGGTTTTTTTTCCGGATTTTTCCGTTTTTTTTTCCGGAGTTCTTTTTCGGATTTTTTCTCTGGATTTTTCCGGATTTTTTTTTCGGATTTTTTTTTCTGCATTTTTTTTCCGGATTTTTTTTTCCGGATTTTTTTTCCAGATTTTTTTTCCCGGATTTTTTTTCTGGATTTTTTTTTTCTTCATTTTTTTTTTACCGATTTTTTTTTCCGGATTTTTTTTCCGGATTTTTCCGAAGTTTTTTTTTCAATTTTTTTTCAGGATTTTTTTTTCCGTGTTTTTTTTTCCGGATTTTTTTTTTCGGATTTCTTTCCGGATTTTCCCGGAGTTTTTTTTCTGGATTTTTTTTCCGGATGTTTTTTTCTGGATTTTTTTTCCGGATTTTTTTTCCAGAGTTCTTTTTCGGATTTTTTTTCCGGATTTTTCCGGATTTTTTTTCCGGATTTTTTTTCCAGATTTTTTTTTCCCGGATTTTTTTTCTGGATTTTTTTTTCCCGGATTTTTTTTCTGGATTTTTTTTCCGGATTTTTTTTCCAGATTTTTTTTCTGGATTTTTTTTTGGGAATTTTTCCGGATTTTTTTTCCGGATTTTTTTCTGGATTTTTCCGGATTTTTTTTTCGGATTTTTCCGGATTTTTTTTCCGGATTTTTTTTTCCGGATTTTTTTTCTGGATATTTTTTCCCGGATTTTTTTTCTGGAATTTTTTTTCCGGATTTTTTTTTCCGGATTTTTTTTCCGGATTTTTCCGAAGTTTTTTTTCCGGATTTTTCCGGATTTTTTTTCCGGAGTTCTTTTTCGGATTTTTTTTCCGGATTTTTCCGGATTTTTTTTAGGATTTTTTTTTCTGCATTTTTTTCCGGATTTCTTTCCGGATTTTTCCGGAGTTTTTTTTCCGGATTTTTTTCCCGGATTTTTTTTCTGGATTTTTTTTTCCGGATTTTTCCGGATTTTTTTTTCCGGATTTTTTTTCCGGATTTTTTTTCCGGATTTTTCCGGGTTTTTTTTCCGGATTTTTTTTCCGGATTTTTTTTTCCGGATTTTTTTTCTGGATTTTTTTTTTCCGGATTTTTTTTCCGGATTTTTTTCAGGATTTTTCCGGAGTTTTTTTTCCGGATTTTTTTTTCCGGATTTTTTTTCCGGATTTTTACGAAGTTTTTTTTTCGGATTTCTTTCCAGATTTTTCCGGAGTTTTTTTTCCGGATTTTTTTTCCCGGATTTTTTTTTCCGGATTTTTTTTTTCCGGATTTTTTTTCCGGATTTTTTTTTCCAGATTTTTCCGAAGTTTTTTTTCCGGATTTTTTTCTGGATTTTTCCGGATTTTTTTTTCGGATTTTTCCGGATTTTTTTTCCGGATTTTTTTTTCCGGATTTTTTTTCTGGATATTTTTTCCCGGATTTTTTTTCTGGAATTTTTTTTCCGGATTTTTTTTTCCAGATTTTTTTTCCGGATTTTTCCGAAGTTTTTTTTCCGGATTTTTCCGGATTTTTTTTCCGGAGTTCTTTTTCGGATTTTTTTTCCGGATTTTTCCGGATTTTTTTTCGGATTTTTTTTTCTGCATTTTTTTCCGGATTTCTTTCCGGATTTTTCCGGAGTTTTTTTTCCGGATTTTTTTCCCGGATTTTTTTTCTGGATTTTTTTTTCCGGATTTTTCCGGATTTTTTTTTCCGGATTTTTTTCCCGGATTTTTCCGGATTTTTTTTCCGGATTTTTCCGGGTTTTTTTTCCGGATTTTTTTTCCGGATTTTTTTTTCCGGATTTCTTTCCGGATTTTTCCGGAGTTTTTTTTCCGGATTTTTTTTCCCGTATTTTTTTTCTGGATTTTTTATCCCGAATTTTTTTTTCCGGATTTTTTTTTCGGGTTTTTTTTCCGGATTTTTCCGGATTTTTTTCCGGAGTTCTTTTTCGGATTTTTTCTCCGGATTTTTCCGGATTTTTTTTTCGGATTTTTTTTTTGCATTTTTTTTCCGGATTTTTTTTTCCGGATTTTTTTTCCAGATTTTTTTTCCCGGATTTTTTTTCCGGATTTTTTTTCTGGATTTTTTTTTTCCGGATTTTTTTCCGGATTTTTTTTTCCGGGTTTTTTTTTTCCGGATTTTTTTTTCCGTATTTCTTTCCGGATTTTTCCGGAGTTTTTTTTCCGGATTTTTTTTCCCGGAGTTTTTTTCTGGATTTTTTTTCCGGATTTTTTTTCCGGATTTTTTTTCCGGGTTTTTTTTCCGGATTTTTCCGGATTTTTTTTTCGGATTTTTTTTCTGCATTTTTTTTCCGGATTTTTTTTTCCGGATTTTTTTTCCAGATTTTTTTTCCCGGATTTTTTTTCTGGATTTTTTTTTTTCTGGATTTTTTTTTCCGGATTTTTTTTCCAGATTTTTTTTCCCGGATTTTTTTTCTGGATTTTTTTTTTTCTGGATTTTTTTTTCCGGATTTTTTTTTTCGGATTTTTTTTCCGGATTTTTCCGAAGTTTTTTGTTCGGATTTTTTTTCAGGATTTTTTTTTCCGTGTTTTTTTTTCCGGATTTTTTTTTTCGGATTTCTTTCCGGATTTTCCCGGAGTTTTTTTTCCGGATTTTTTTTCCCGGATTTTTTTTCTGGATTTTTTTTCCGGATGTTTTTTTCCGGATTTTTTTTCTGGATTTTTTTTCCGGATGTTCTTTTTCGGATTTTTTTTCCGGATTTTTCCGGATTTTTTTTCCGGATTTTTTTTCCAGATTTTTTTTCCCGGATTTTTTTTCTGGATTTTTTTTTCCGGATTTTTTTTCCAGATTTTTCCGGATTTTTTTTCCGGATTTTTTTTCCGGATTTTTCCGGATTTTTTTTCCGGATTTTTTTTCTGGATTTTTTTTTTCCGGATTTTTTTTCCGGATTTTTTTCAGGATTTTTCCGGAGTTTTTTTTCCGGATTTTTTTTTCGGATTTCTTTCCAGATTTTTCCGGAGTTTTTTTTCCGGATTTTTTTTCCCGGATTTTTTTTCTGGATTTTTTTTTCCGGATTTTTTTTCCCGGATTTTTTTTCTGGATTTTTTTTTCGGATTTTTTTTTCTGCATTTTTTTCCGATTTTTCTGCATTTTTTTCCGATTTTTTTTCCCGGACTTTTTTTCTGGATTTTTTTTCCGGATTTTTTTTTTCCGGATTTTTTTTCCGGATTTTTTTTTCGGATTTTTCCGGGTTTTTTTTCCGGATTTTTCCGGGTTTTTTTTCCGGATTTTTTTTCCGGATTTTTTTTCCCGGATTTTTTTTCCGGATTTTTTTTTCCGGATTTTTCCGGATTTTTTTACCGGATTTTTTTTTCCGGATTTTTCCGGATTTTTTTCCGGATTTTTCCGGATTTTTTTCCGGATTTTTCCAGGTTTTTTTTTCCGGATATTTTTTCCCGGATTTTTCCGTTTTTTTTTTTCGGGAGTTTTTTTCCGGATTTTTCCGGATTTCTTTTTTCCGGATTTTTTTTTCCGGATTTTTTTTCCAGATTTTTCCGGATTTTTTTTTCCGGATTTTTTTTCCGGATTTTTCCGGAGTTTTTTTCGGATTTTTTTTTCCGGATTTTTTTTTTCCGGATTTTTTTTCCGGATTTTTTTCTGGATTTTTCCGGATTTTTTTTTCGGATTTTTCCGGATTTTTTTTCCGGATTTTTTTTTCCGGATTTTTTTTCTGGATATTTTTTCCCGGATTTTTTTTCTGGAATTTTTTTTCCGGATTTTTTTTTCCGGATTTTTTTTCCGGATTTTTCCGAAGTTTTTTTTCCGGATTTTTCCGGATTTTTTTTCCGGAGTTCTTTTTCGGATTTTTTTTCCGGATTTTTCCGGATTTTTTTTAGGATTTTTTTTTCTGCATTTTTTTCCGGATTTCTTTCCGGATTTTTCCGGAGTTTTTTTTCCGGATTTTTTTCCCGGATTTTTTTTCTGGATTTTTTTTTCCGGATTTTTCCGGATTTTTTTTTCCGGATTTTTTTTCCGGATTTTTTTTCCGGATTTTTCCGGGTTTTTTTTCCGGATTTTTTTTCCGGATTTTTTTTTCCGGATTTTTTTTCTGGATTTTTTTTTTCCGGATTTTTTTTCCGGATTTTTTTCAGGATTTTTCCGGAGTTTTTTTTCCGGATTTTTTTTTCCGGATTTTTTTTCCGGATTTTTACGAAGTTTTTTTTTCGGATTTCTTTCCAGATTTTTCCGGAGTTTTTTTTCCGGATTTTTTTTCCCGGATTTTTTTTTCCGGATTTTTTTTTTCCGGATTTTTTTTCCGGATTTTTTTTTCCAGATTTTTCCGAAGTTTTTTTTCCGGATTTTTTTCTGGATTTTTCCGGATTTTTTTTTCGGATTTTTCCGGATTTTTTTTCCGGATTTTTTTTTCCGGATTTTTTTTCTGGATATTTTTTCCCGGATTTTTTTTCTGGAATTTTTTTTCCGGATTTTTTTTTCCAGATTTTTTTTCCGGATTTTTCCGAAGTTTTTTTTCCGGATTTTTCCGGATTTTTTTTCCGGAGTTCTTTTTCGGATTTTTTTTCCGGATTTTTCCGGATTTTTTTTCGGATTTTTTTTTCTGCATTTTTTTCCGGATTTCTTTCCGGATTTTTCCGGAGTTTTTTTTCCGGATTTTTTTCCCGGATTTTTTTTCTGGATTTTTTTTTCCGGATTTTTCCGGATTTTTTTTTCCGGATTTTTTTCCCGGATTTTTCCGGATTTTTTTTCCGGATTTTTCCGGGTTTTTTTTCCGGATTTTTTTTCCGGATTTTTTTTTCCGGATTTCTTTCCGGATTTTTCCGGAGTTTTTTTTCCGGATTTTTTTTCCCGTATTTTTTTTCTGGATTTTTTATCCCGAATTTTTTTTTCCGGATTTTTTTTTCGGGTTTTTTTTCCGGATTTTTCCGGATTTTTTTCCGGAGTTCTTTTTCGGATTTTTTCTCCGGATTTTTCCGGATTTTTTTTTCGGATTTTTTTTTTGCATTTTTTTTCCGGATTTTTTTTTCCGGATTTTTTTTCCAAATTTTTTTTCCCGGATTTTTTTTCCGGATTTTTTTTCTGGATTTTTTTTTTCCGGATTTTTTTCCGGATTTTTTTTTCCGGGTTTTTTTTTTCCGGATTTTTTTTTCCGTATTTCTTTCCGGATTTTTCCGGAGTTTTTTTTCCGGATTTTTTTTCCCGGAGTTTTTTTCTGGATTTTTTTTCCGGATTTTTTTTCCGGATTTTTTTTCCGGGTTTTTTTTCCGGATTTTTCCGGATTTTTTTTTCGGATTTTTTTTCTGCATTTTTTTTCCGGATTTTTTTTTCCGGATTTTTTTTCCAGATTTTTTTTCCCGGATTTTTTTTCTGGATTTTTTTTTTTCTGGATTTTTTTTTCCGGATTTTTTTTTTCGGATTTTTTTTCCGGATTTTTCCGAAGTTTTTTGTTCGGATTTTTTTTCAGGATTTTTTTTTCCGTGTTTTTTTTTCCGGATTTTTTTTTTCGGATTTCTTTCCGGATTTTCCCGGAGTTTTTTTTCCGGATTTTTTTTCCCGGATTTTTTTTCTGGATTTTTTTTCCGGATGTTTTTTTCCGGATTTTTTTTCTGGATTTTTTTTCCGGATGTTCTTTTTCGGATTTTTTTTCCGGATTTTTCCGGATTTTTTTTCCGGATTTTTTTTCCAGATTTTTTTTCCCGGATTTTTTTTCTGGATTTTTTTTTCCGGATTTTTTTTCCAGATTTTTCCGGATTTTTTTTCCGGATTTTTTTTCCGGATTTTTCCGGATTTTTTTTCCGGATTTTTTTTCTGGATTTTTTTTTTCCGGATTTTTTTTCCGGATTTTTTTCAGGATTTTTCCGGATTTTTTTTTCCGGATTTTTTTTTCGGATTTCTTTCCAGATTTTTCCGGAGTTTTTTTTCCGGATTTTTTTTCCCGGATTTTTTTTCTGGATTTTTTTTTCCGGATTTTTTTTCCCGGATTTTTTTTCTGGATTTTTTTTTCGGATTTTTTTTTCTGCATTTTTTTCCGATTTTTCTGCATTTTTTTCCGATTTTTTTTCCCGGACTTTTTTTCTGGATTTTTTTTCCGGATTTTTTTTTTCCGGATTTTTTTTCCGGATTTTTTTTTCGGATTTTTCCGGGTTTTTTTTCCGGATTTTTCCGGGTTTTTTTTCCGGATTTTTTTTCCGGATTTTTTTTCCCGGATTTTTTTTCCGGATTTTTTTTTCCGGATTTTTCCGGATTTTTTTCCGGATTTTTCCGGATTTTTTTCCGGATTTTTCCAGGTTTTTTTTTCCGGATATTTTTTCCCGGATTTTTCCGTTTTTTTTTTTCGGGAGTTTTTTTCCGGATTTTTTTTTCCGGAATTTTTTTTTTCGGATTTTTCCGGATTTCTTTTTTCCGGATTTTTTTTTCCGGATTTTTTTTCCAGATTTTTCCGGATTTTTTTTTCCGGATTTTTTTTCCGGATTTTTCCGGAGTTTTTTTCGGATTTTTTTTTCCGGATTTTTTTTTTCCGGATTTTTTTTCCGGATTTTTTTTTTCGGATTTTTCCAGATTTTTTTTTCCGGATTTTTTTTTCCAGATTTTTCACGATTTTTTTTCCCGATTTTCTTTTCCGGATTTTTCCAATTTTTTTTTTCTGGGTTTTCTTTTCCAGATTTTTCCGGATTTTTTTTATGGATATTTTTTTCAAGATTTTTCCGGATTTTTTTTTACGGATTTTTTTTTCCAGATTTTTCCGGATTTTTTTTTCTGGGTTTTTTTTCCGGATTCTTCCGGATTTTTTTTCCGGATTTTATTTTCCAGATTTTTCCGGATTTTTTTTCCGGATTTTTTTTTCCGGATTTTTTTTCTGGATATTTTTTCCCGGATTTTTTTTCTGGATTTTTTTTTCTGGATTTTTTTTCCGGATTTTTTTTTCCGGATTTTTTTTCCGGATTTTTCCGAAGTTTTTTTCCGGATTTTTCCGGATTTTTTTTTCTGGATTTTTCCGGATTTTTTTTTCGGATTTTTCCGGATTTTTTTTCTGGATTTTTTTTTCCAGATTTTTTTTCTGGATATTTTTTCCCGGATTTTTTTTCTGGAATTTTTTTTCCGGATTTTTTTTCCAGATTTTTCACGATTTTTTTTCCCGATTTTCTTTTCCGGATTTTTCCAATTTTTTTTTTCTGGGCTTTCTTTTCCAGATTTTTCCGGATTTTTTTTATGGATATTTTTTTCAAGATTTTTCCGGATTTTTTTTCCGGATTTTTTTTTCCGGATTTTTTTTCTGGATATTTTTTCCCGGATTTTTTTTCCGGATTTTTTTCTGGATTTTTCCGGATTTTTTTTCCGGATTTTTTTTTCCGGATTTTTTTTCCGGATTTTTTTTTCCGGATTTTTTTTCTGGATATTTTTTCCCGGATTTTTTTTCCGGATTTTTTTCTGGATTTTTCCGGATTTTTTTTTCGGATTTTTCCGGATTTTTTTTCTGGATATTTTTTCCCGGATTTTTTTTCTGGAATTTTTTTTCCGGATTTTTTTTTCCGGATTTTTTTTTCCGGATTTTTTTTCTGGATTTTTCCGAAGTTTTTTTTTCCGGATTTTTTTTCCTGATTTTTTTCCCGGATTTTTTTTCTGGATTTTTTTTCCGGATTTTTCCGGATTTTTTTTTCCGGATTTTTTTTCCGGATTTTTCCGGGTTTTTCTTCCGGATTTTTTTTCCGGATTTTTTTTTCCGGATTTTTTTTCCCGGATTTTTTTTCTGGATTTTTTTTTCGGATTTTTTTTTCTGCATTTTTTTCCGATTTTTCTGCATTGTTTTCCGATTTTTTTTCCCGGACTTTTTTTCTGGATTTTTTTTCCGGATTTTTTTTTTCCGGATTTTTTTTCCGGATTTTTTTTCGGGTTTTTTTTCCGGATTTTTCCGGGTTTTTTTCCGGAGTTCTTTTTCGGATTTTTTCTCTGGATTTTTCCGGATTTTTTTTTCGGATTTTTTTTTCTGCATTTTTTTTCCGGATTTTTTTTTCCGGATTTTTCCGAAGTTTTTTTTCCGGATTTTTTTCTGGATTTTTCCGGATTTTTTTTTCGGATTTTTCCGGATTTTTTTTCCGGATTTTTTTTTCCGGATTTTTTTTCTGGATATTTTTTCCCGGATTTTTTTTCTGGAATTTTTTTTCCGGATTTTTTTTTCCGGATTTTTTTTCCGGATTTTTCCGAAGTTTTTTTTCCGGATTTTTCCGGATTTTTTTTCCGGAGTTCTTTTTCGGATTTTTTTTCCGGATTTTTCCGGCTTTTTTTTCGGATTTTTTTTTCTGCATTTTTTTCCGGATTTCTTTCCGGATTTTTCCGGAGTTTTTTTTCCGGATTTTTTTCCCGGATCTTTTTTCTGGATTTTTTTTCCGGATTTTTCCGGATTTTTTTTTCCGGATTTTTTTTCCGGATTTTTCCGGGTTTTTTTTCCGGATTTTTTTTCCGGATTTTTTTTTCCGGATTTCTTTCCGGAGTTTTCCGGAGTTTTTTTTCCGGATTTTTTTTCCCGTATTTTTTTTCTGGATTTTTTTTCCGGATTTTTTTTTCCGGATTTTTTTTTCGGGTTTTTTTTCCGGATTTTTCCGGATTTTTTTCCGGAGTTCTTTTTCGGATTTTTTCTCCGGATTTTTCCGGATTTTTTTTTCGGATTTTTTTTTTCTGCATTTTTTTTCCGGATTTTTTTTTCCGGATTTTTTTTCCAGATTTCTTTTCCCGGATTTTTTTTCCGGATTTTTTTTCTGGATTTTTTTTTTCCGGATTTTTTTCCGGATTTTTTTTTCCGGGTTTTTTTTTTCCGGATTTTTTTTTCCGGATTTCTTTCCGGATTTTTCCGGAGTTTTTTTTCCGGATTTTTTTTCCCGGAGTTTTTTTCTGGATTTTTTTTCCGGATTTTTTTTCCGGATTTTTTTTCCGGGTTTTTTTTCCGGATTTTTCCGGATTTTTTTTTCGGATTTTTTTTTCTGCATTTTTTTCCGATTTTTCTGCATTGTTTTCCGATTTTTTTTCCCGGACTTTTTTTCTGGATTTTTTTTCCGGATTTTTTTTTTCCGGATTTTTTTTCCGGATTTTTTTTCGGGTTTTTTTTCCGGATTTTTCCGGTTTTTTTTCCGGAGTTCTTTTTCGGATTTTTTCTCTGGATTTTTCCGGATTTTTTTTTCGGATTTTTTTTTCTGCATTTTTTTTCCGGATTTTTTTTTCCGGATTTTTTTTCCAGATTTTTTTTCCCGGATTTTTTTTCCGGATTTTTTTTCTGGATTTTTTTTTTCCGGATTTTTTTCCGGATTTTTTTTTCCGGATTTATTTTCCGGATTTTTACGAAGTTTTTTTTTCGGATTTTTTTTCCGGATTTTTTTTTCCGGATTTTTTTTCCAGATTTTTTTTCCCGGATTTTTTTTCTGGATTTTTTTTTTCTTCATTTTTTTTTTACCGATTTTTTTTTCCGGATTTTTTTTCCGGATTTTTCCGAAGTTTTTTTTTCAATTTTTTTTCAGGATTTTTTTTTCCGTGTTTTTTTTTCCGGATTTTTTTTTTCGGATTTCTTTCCGGATTTTCCCGGAGTTTTTTTTCTGGATTTTTTTTCCGGATGTTTTTTTCTGGATTTTTTTTCCGGATTTTTTTTCCAGAGTTCTTTTTCGGATTTTTTTTCCGGATTTTTCCGGCTTTTTTTTCGGATTTTTTTTTCTGCATTTTTTTCCGGATTTCTTTCCGGATTTTTCCGGAGTTTTTTTTCCGGATTTTTTTCCCGGATCTTTTTTCTGGATTTTTTTTCCGGATTTTTCCGGATTTTTTTTTCCGGATTTTTTTTCCGGATTTTTCCGGGTTTTTTTTCCGGATTTTTTTTCCGGATTTTTTTTTCCGGATTTCTTTCCGGAGTTTTCCGGAGTTTTTTTTCCGGATTTTTTTTCCCGTATTTTTTTTCTGGATTTTTTTTCCGGATTTTTTTTTCCGGATTTTTTTTTCGGGTTTTTTTTCCGGATTTTTCCGGATTTTTTTCCGGAGTTCTTTTTCGGATTTTTTCTCCGGATTTTTCCGGATTTTTTTTTCGGATTTTTTTTTTCTGCATTTTTTTTCCGGATTTTTTTTTCCGGATTTTTTTTCCAGATTTCTTTTCCCGGATTTTTTTTCCGGATTTTTTTTCTGGATTTTTTTTTTCCGGATTTTTTTCCGGATTTTTTTTTCCGGGTTTTTTTTTTCCGGATTTTTTTTTCCGGATTTCTTTCCGGATTTTTCCGGAGTTTTTTTTCCGGATTTTTTTTCCGGGTTTTTTTTCCGGATTTTTCCGGATTTTTTTTTCGGATTTTTTTTTCTGCATTTTTTTCCGATTTTTCTGCATTGTTTTCCGATTTTTTTTCCCGGACTTTTTTTCTGGATTTTTTTTCCGGATTTTTTTTTTCCGGATTTTTTTTCCGGATTTTTTTTCGGGTTTTTTTTCCGGATTTTTCCGGTTTTTTTTCCGGAGTTCTTTTTCGGATTTTTTCTCTGGATTTTTCCGGATTTTTTTTTCGGATTTTTTTTTCTGCATTTTTTTTCCGGATTTTTTTTTCCGGATTTTTTTTCCAGATTTTTTTTCCCGGATTTTTTTTCCGGATTTTTTTTCGGGTTTTTTTTCCGGATTTTTCCGGTTTTTTTTCCGGAGTTCTTTTTCGGATTTTTTCTCTGGATTTTTCCGGATTTTTTTTTCGGATTTTTTTTTCTGCATTTTTTTTCCGGATTTTTTTTTCCGGATTTTTTTTCCAGATTTTTTTTCCCGGATTTTTTTTCTGGATTTTTTTTTTCTTCATTTTTTTTTTACCGATTTTTTTTTCCGGATTTTTTTTCCGGATTTTTCCGAAGTTTTTTTTTCAATTTTTTTTCAGGATTTTTTTTTCCGTGTTTTTTTTTCCGGATTTTTTTTTTCGGATTTCTTTCCGGATTTTCCCGGAGTTTTTTTTCTGGATTTTTTTTCCGGATGTTCTTTTCTGGATTTTTTTTCCGGATTTTTTTTCCAGAGTTCTTTTTCGGATTTTTTTTCCGGATTTTTCCGGCTTTTTTTTCGGATTTTTTTTTCTGCATTTTTTTCCGGATTTCTTTCCGGATTTTTCCGGAGTTTTTTTTCCGGATTTTTTTCCCGGATCTTTTTTCTGGATTTTTTTTCCGGATTTTTCCGGATTTTTTTTTCCGGATTTTTTTTCCGGATTTTTCCGGGTTTTTTTTCCGGATTTTTTTTCCGGATTTTTTTTTCGGGTTTTTTTTCCGGATTTTTCCGGATTTTTTTCCGGAGTTCTTTTTCGGATTTTTTCTCCGGATTTTTCCGGATTTTTTTTTCGGATTTTTTTTTTCTGCATTTTTTTTCCGGATTTTTTTTTCCGGATTTTTTTTCCAGATTTCTTTTCCCGGATTTTTTTTCCGGATTTTTTTTCTGGATTTTTTTTTTCCGGATTTTTTTCCGGATTTTTTTTTCCGGGTTTTTTTTTTCCGGATTTTTTTTTCCGGATTTCTTTCCGGATTTTTCCGGAGTTTTTTTTCCGGATTTTTTTTCCCGGAGTTTTTTTCTGGATTTTTTTTCCGGATTTTTTTTCCGGATTTTTTTTCCGGGTTTTTTTTCCGGATTTTTCCGGATTTTTTTTTCGGATTTTTTTTTCTGCATTTTGTTCCGATTTTTCTGCATTGTTTTCCGATTTTTTTTCCCGGACTTTTTTTCTGGATTTTTTTTCCGGATTTTTTTTTTCCGGATTTTTTTTCCGGATTTTTTTTCGGGTTTTTTTTCCGGATTTTTCCGTTTTTTTTTCCGGAGTTCTTTTTCGGATTTTTTCTCTGGATTTTTCCGGATTTTTTTTTCGGATTTTTTTTTCTGCATTTTTTTTCCGGATTTTTTTTTCCGGATTTTTTTTCCAGATTTTTTTTCCCGGATTTTTTTTCCGGATTTTTTTTCTGGATTTTTTTTTTCCGGATTTTTTTCCGGATTTTTTTTTCCGGATTTATTTTCCGGATTTTTACGAAGTTTTTTTTTCGGATTTTTTTTCCGGATTTTTTTTTCCGGATTTTTTTTCCAGATTTTTTTTCCCGGATTTTTTTTCTGGATTTTTTTTTTCTTCATTTTTTTTTTACCGATTTTTTTTTCCGGATTTTTTTTCCGGATTTTTCCGAAGTTTTTTTTTCAATTTTTTTTCAGGATTTTTTTTTCCGTGTTTTTTTTTCCGGATTTTTTTTTTCGGATTTCTTTCCGGATTTTCCCGGAGTTTTTTTTCTGGATTTTTTTTCCGGATGTTTTTTTCTGGATTTTTTTTCCGGATTGTTTTCCAGAGTTCTTTTTCGGATTTTTTTTCCGGATTTTTCCGGATTTTTTTTCCGGATTTTTTTTCCAGATTTTTTTTTCCCGGATTTTTTTTCTGGATTTTTTTATCCCGGATTTTTTTTCTGGATTTTTTTTCCGGATTTTTTTTCCAGATTTTTTTTCTGGATTTTTTTTTTGGAATTTTTCCGGATTTTTTTTCCGGATTTTTTTCTGGATTTTTCCGGATTTTTTTTTCGGATTTTTCCGGATTTTTTTCCGGAGTTCTTTTTCGGATTTTTTCTCCGGATTTTTCCGGATTTTTTTTTCGGATTTTTTTTTTCTGCATTTTTTTTCCGGATTTTTTTTTCCGGATTTTTTTTCCAGATTTCTTTTCCCGGATTTTTTTTCCGGATTTTTTTTCTGGATTTTTTTTTTCCGGATTTTTTTCCGGATTTTTTTTTCCGGGTTTTTTTTTTCCGGATTTTTTTTTCCGGATTTCTTTCCGGATTTTTCCGGAGTTTTTTTTCCGGATTTTTTTTCCGGGTTTTTTTTCCGGATTTTTCCGGATTTTTTTTTCGGATTTTTTTTTCTGCATTTTTTTCCGATTTTTCTGCATTGTTTTCCGATTTTTTTTCCCGGACTTTTTTTCTGGATTTTTTTTCCGGATTTTTTTTTTCCGGATTTTTTTTCCGGATTTTTTTTCGGGTTTTTTTTCCGGATTTTTCCGTTTTTTTTTCCGGAGTTCTTTTTCGGATTTTTTCTCTGGATTTTTCCGGATTTTTTTTTCGGATTTTTTTTTCTGCATTTTTTTTCCGGATTTTTTTTTCCGGATTTTTTTTCCAGATTTTTTTTCCCGGATTTTTTTTCCGGATTTTTTTTCGGGTTTTTTTTCCGGATTTTTCCGTTTTTTTTTCCGGAGTTCTTTTTCGGATTTTTTCTCTGGATTTTTCCGGATTTTTTTTTCGGATTTTTTTTTCTGCATTTTTTTTCCGGATTTTTTTTTCCGGATTTTTTTTCCAGATTTTTTTTCCCGGATTTTTTTTCTGGATTTTTTTTTTCTTCATTTTTTTTTTACCGATTTTTTTTTCCGGATTTTTTTTCCGGATTTTTCCGAAGTTTTTTTTTCAATTTTTTTTCAGGATTTTTTTTTCCGTGTTTTTTTTTCCGGATTTTTTTTTTCGGATTTCTTTCCGGATTTTCCCGGAGTTTTTTTTCTGGATTTTTTTTCCGGATGTTTTTTTCTGGATTTTTTTTCCGGATTTTTTTTCCAGAGTTCTTTTTCGGATTTTTTTTCCGGATTTTTCCGGCTTTTTTTTCGGATTTTTTTTTCTGCATTTTTTTCCGGATTTCTTTCCGGATTTTTCCGGAGTTTTTTTTCCGGATTTTTTTCCCGGATCTTTTTTCTGGATTTTTTTTCCGGATTTTTCCGGATTTTTTTTTCCGGATTTTTTTTCCGGATTTTTCCGGGTTTTTTTTCCGGATTTTTTTTCCGGATTTTTTTTTCCGGATTTCTTTCCGGAGTTTTCCGGAGTTTTTTTTCCGGATTTTTTTTCCCGTATTTTTTTTCTGGATTTTTTTTCCGGATTTTTTTTTCCGGATTTTTTTTTCGGGTTTTTTTTCCGGATTTTTCCGGATTTTTTTCCGGAGTTCTTTTTCGGATTTTTTCTCCGGATTTTTCCGGATTTTTTTTTCGGATTTTTTTTTTCTGCATTTTTTTTCCGGATTTTTTTTTCCGGATTTTTTTTCCAGATTTCTTTTCCCGGATTTTTTTTCCGGATTTTTTTTCTGGATTTTTTTTTTCCGGATTTTTTTCCGGATTTTTTTTTCCGGGTTTTTTTTTTCCGGATTTTTTTTTCCGGATTTCTTTCCGGATTTTTCCGGAGTTTTTTTTCCGGATTTTTTTTCCCGGAGTTTTTTTCTGGATTTTTTTTCCAGATTTTTTTTCCGGATTTTTTTTCCGGGTTTTTTTTCCGGATTTTTCCGGATTTTTTTTTCGGATTTTTTTTTCTGCATTTTGTTCCGATTTTTCTGCATTGTTTTCCGATTTTTTTTCCCGGACTTTTTTTCTGGATTTTTTTTCCGGATTTTTTTTTTCCGGATTTTTTTTCCGGATTTTTTTTCGGGTTTTTTTTCCGGATTTTTCCGTTTTTTTTTCCGGAGTTCTTTTTCGGATTTTTTCTCTGGATTTTTCCGGATTTTTTTTTCGGATTTTTTTTTCTGCATTTTTTTTCCGGATTTTTTTTTCCGGATTTTTTTTCCGGATTTTTTTTTCCGGATTTTTTTTCCGGATTTTTCCGAAGTTTTTTTTCCGGATTTTTCCGGATTTTTTTTCGGATTTTTTTTTCTGCATTTTTTTCCGGATTTCTTTCCAAATTTTTCCGGAGTTTTTTTTCCGGATTTTTTTCCCGGATTTTTTTTCTGGATTTTTTTTCCGGATTTTTCCGGATTTTTTTTTCCGGATTTTTTTTCCGGATTTTTCCGGGTTTTTCTTCCGGATTTTTTTTCCGGATTTTTTTTTCCGGATTTTTTTTCCCGGATTTTTTTTCTGGATTTTTTTTTCGGATTTTTTTTTCTGCATTTTTTTCCGATTTTTCTGCATTGTTTTCCGATTTTTTTTCCCGGACTTTTTTTCTGGATTTTTTTTCCGGATTTTTTTTTTCCGGATTTTTTTTCCGGATTTTTTTTCGGGTTTTTTTTCCGGATTTTTCCGGTTTTTTTTCCGGAGTTCTTTTTCGGATTTTTTCTCTGGATTTTTCCGGATTTTTTTTTCGGATTTTTTTTTCTGCATTTTTTTTCCGGATTTTTTTTTCCGGATTTTTTTTTCCGGATTTTTACGAAGTTTTTTTTTCGGATTTCTTTCCAGATTTTTCCGGAGTTTTTTTTCCGGATTTTTTTTCCCGGATTTTTTTTCTGGATTTTTTTTTCCGGATTTTTTTTTTCCGGATTTTTTTTCCGGATTTTTTTTTCCAGATTTTTCCGAAGTTTTTTTTCCGGATTTTTTTCTGGATTTTTCCGGATTTTTTTTTTCGGATTTTTCCGGATTTTTTTTTCCGGATTTTTTTTCTGGATATTTTTTCCCGGATTTTTTTTCTGGAATTTTTTTTCCGGATTTTTTTTTCCGGATTTTTTTTCCGGATTTTTCCGAAGTTTTTTTTCCGGATTTTTCCGGATTTTTTTTCCGGAGTTCTTTTTCGGATTTTTTTTCCGGATTTTTCCGGCTTTTTTTTCGGATTTTTTTTTCTGCATTTTTTTCCGGATTTCTTTCCGGATTTTTCCGGAGTTTTTTTTCCGGATTTTTTTCCCGGATCTTTTTTCTGGATTTTTTTTCCGGATTTTTCCGGATTTTTTTTTCCGGATTTTTTTTCCGGATTTTTCCGGGTTTTTTTTCCGGATTTTTTTTCCGGAGTTTTTTTTCCGGATTTTTTTTCCCGTATTTTTTTTCTTGATTTTTTTTCCGGATTTTTTTTTCCGGATTTTTTTTTCGGGTTTTTTTTCCGGATTTTTCCGGATTTTTTTCCGGAGTTCTTTTTCGGATTTTTTCTCCGGATTTTTCCGGATTTTTTTTTCGGATTTTTTTTTTCTGCATTTTTTTTCCGGATTTTTTTTTCCGGATTTTTTTTCCAGATTTCTTTTCCCGGATTTTTTTTCCGGATTTTTTTTCTGGATTTTTTTTTCCGGATTTTTTTCCGGATTTTTTTTTCCGGGTTTTTTTTTTCCGGATTTTTTTTTCCGTATTTCTTTCCGGATTTTTCCGGAGTTTTTTTTCCGGATTTTTTTTCCCGGAGTTTTTTTCTGGATTTTTTTTCCGGATTTTTTTTCCGGTTTTTTTTTCCGGGTTTTTTTTCCGGATTTTTCCGGATTTTTTTTTCGGATTTTTTTTCTGCATTTTTTTTCCGGATTTTTTTTTCCGGATTTTTTTTCCAGATTTTTTTTCCCGGATTTTTTTTCTGGATTTTTTTTTTCTGGATTTTTTTTTCCGGATTTTTTTTTCCGGATTTTTTTTCTGGATTTTTCCGAAGTTTTTTGTTCGGATTTTTTTTCTGGATTTTTTTTTCGGATTTTTTTTTCTGCATTTTTTTCCGATTTTTCTGCATTTTTTTCCGATTTTTTTTCCCGGACTTTTTTTCTGGATTTTTTTTCCGGATTTTTTTTTCCGGATTTTTTTTCTGGATTTTTTTTTCCGGAATTTTCCGGATTTTTTTTCCGGATTTTTCCGGGTTTTTTTTCTGGATTTTTTTTTCCGGATTTTTTTTCTGGATTTTTTTTTTCGGATTTTTTTTTCCGGATTTTTTTTTTCCGGATTTTTTTTCCGGATTTTTTTTTCCGGATTTTTCCGGATTTTTTTTTCCGGATTTTTTTTTCCAGATTTTTCACGATTTTTTTTCCCGATTTTCTTTTCCGGATTTTTCCAATTTTTTTTTCTGGGGTTTCTTTTCCAGATTTTTCCGGATTTTTTTTATGGATATTTTTTTCAAGATTTTTCCGGATTTTTTTTCCGGATTTTTTTTTCCGGATTTTTTTTTCCAGATTTTTCCCGATTTTTTTTATGGATATTTTTTTCAAGATTTTTACCGATTTTTTCTTACGGATTTTTTTTTCCAGATTTTTCCGGATTTTTTTTTCTTTCCCGGATTTTTTTTCTGGATTTTTTTTTCCGGATTTTTTTTCCGGATTTTTTTTTCCGGATTTTTTTTCCGGATTTTTCTGAAGTTTTTTTTCCGGATTTTTTTCTGGATTTTTCCGGATTTTTTTTTCGGATTTTTCCGGATTTTTTTTCCGGATTTTTTTTTCCGGATTTTTTTTCTGGATATTTTTTCCCGGATTTTTTTTCCGGATTTTTTTTTCCGGATTTTTTTTCCGGATTTTTTTTTCCGGATTTTTTTTCCGGATTTTTCCGAAGTTTTTTTTCCGGATTTTTCCGGATTTTTTTTCGGATTTTTTTTTCTGCATTTTTTTCCGGATTTCTTTCCAAATTTTTCCGGAGTTTTTTTTCCGGATTTTTTTCCCGGATTTTTTTTCTGGATTTTTTTTCCGGATTTTTCCGGATTTTTTTTTCCGGATTTTTTTTCCGGATTTTTCCGGGTTTTTCTTCCGGATTTTTTTTCCGGATTTTTTTTTCCGGATTTTTTTTCCCGGATTTTTTTTCTGGATTTTTTTTTCGGATTTTTTTTTCTGCATTTTTTTCCGATTTTTCTGCATTGTTTTCCGATTTTTTTTCCCGGACTTTTTTTCTGGATTTTTTTTCCGGATTTTTTTTTTCCGGATTTTTTTTCCGGATTTTTTTTCGGGTTTTTTTTCCGGATTTTTCCGGTTTTTTTTCCGGAGTTCTTTTTCGGATTTTTTCTCTGGATTTTTCCGGATTTTTTTTTCGGATTTTTTTTTCTGCATTTTTTTTCCGGATTTTTTTTTCCGGATTTTTTTTCCAGATTTTTTTTCCCGGATTTTTTTTCCGGATTTTTTTTCTGGATTTTTTTTTTCCGGATTTTTTTCCGGATTTTTTTTTCCGGATTTATTTTCCGGATTTTTACGAAGTTTTTTTTTCGGATTTTTTTTCCGGATTTTTTTTTCCGGATTTTTTTTCCAGATTTTTTTTCCCGGATTTTTTTTCTGGATTTTTTTTTTCTTCATTTTTTTTTTACCGATTTTTTTTTCCGGATTTTTTTTCCGGATTTTTCCGAAGTTTTTTTTTCAATTTTTTTTCAGGATTTTTTTTTCCGTGTTTTTTTTTCCGGATTTTTTTTTTCGGATTTCTTTCCGGATTTTCCCGGAGTTTTTTTTCTGGATTTTTTTTCCGGATGTTTTTTTCTGGATTTTTTTTCCGGATTTTTTTTCCAGAGTTCTTTTTCGGATTTTTTTTCCGGATTTTTCCGGATTTTTTTTCCGGATTTTTTTTCCAGATTTTTTTTTCCCGGATTTTTTTTCTGGATTTTTTTTTCCCGGATTTTTTTTCTGGATTTTTTTTCCGGATTTTTTTTCCAGATTTTTTTTCTGGATTTTTTTTTGGGAATTTTTCCGGATTTTTTTTCCGGATTTTTTTCTGGATTTTTCCGGATTTTTTTTTCGGATTTTTCCGGATTTTTTTTCCGGATTTTTTTTTCCGGATTTTTTTTCTGGATATTTTTTCCCGGATTTTTTTTCTGGAATTTTTTTTCCGGATTTTTTTTTCCGGATTTTTTTTCCGGATTTTTCCGAAGTTTTTTTTCCGGATTTTTCCGGATTTTTTTTCCGGAGTTCTTTTTCGGATTTTTTTTCCGGATTTTTCCGGATTTTTTTTAGGATTTTTTTTTCTGCATTTTTTTCCGGATTTCTTTCCGGATTTTTCCGGAGTTTTTTTTCCGGATTTTTTTCCCGGATTTTTTTTCTGGATTTTTTTTTCCGGATTTTTCCGGATTTTTTTTTCCGGATTTTTTTTCCGGATTTTTTTTCCGGATTTTTCCGGGTTTTTTTTCCGGATTTTTTTTCCGGATTTTTTTTTCCGGATTTTTTTTCTGGATTTTTTTTTTCCGGATTTTTTTTCCGGATTTTTTTCAGGATTTTTCCGGAGTTTTTTTTCCGGATTTTTTTTTCCGGATTTTTTTTCCGGATTTTTACGAAGTTTTTTTTTCGGATTTCTTTCCAGATTTTTCCGGAGTTTTTTTTCCGGATTTTTTTTCCCGGATTTTTTTTTCCGGATTTTTTTTTTCCGGATTTTTTTTCCGGATTTTTTTTTCCAGATTTTTCCGAAGTTTTTTTTCCGGATTTTTTTCTGGATTTTTCCGGATTTTTTTTTCGGATTTTTCCGGATTTTTTTTCCGGATTTTTTTTTCCGGATTTTTTTTCTGGATATTTTTTCCCGGATTTTTTTTCTGGAATTTTTTTTCCGGATTTTTTTTTCCAGATTTTTTTTCCGGATTTTTCCGAAGTTTTTTTTCCGGATTTTTCCGGATTTTTTTTCCGGAGTTCTTTTTCGGATTTTTTTTCCGGATTTTTCCGGATTTTTTTTCGGATTTTTTTTTCTGCATTTTTTTCCGGATTTCTTTCCGGATTTTTCCGGAGTTTTTTTTCCGGATTTTTTTCCCGGATTTTTTTTCTGGATTTTTTTTTCCGGATTTTTCCGGATTTTTTTTTCCGGATTTTTTTCCCGGATTTTTCCGGATTTTTTTTCCGGATTTTTCCGGGTTTTTTTTCCGGATTTTTTTTCCGGATTTTTTTTTCCGGATTTCTTTCCGGATTTTTCCGGAGTTTTTTTTCCGGATTTTTTTTCCCGTATTTTTTTTCTGGATTTTTTATCCCGAATTTTTTTTTCCGGATTTTTTTTTCGGGTTTTTTTTCCGGATTTTTCCGGATTTTTTTCCGGAGTTCTTTTTCGGATTTTTTCTCCGGATTTTTCCGGATTTTTTTTTCGGATTTTTTTTTTGCATTTTTTTTCCGGATTTTTTTTTCCGGATTTTTTTTCCAGATTTTTTTTCCCGGATTTTTTTTCCGGATTTTTTTTCTGGATTTTTTTTTTCCGGATTTTTTTCCGGATTTTTTTTTCCGGGTTTTTTTTTTCCGGATTTTTTTTTCCGTATTTCTTTCCGGATTTTTCCGGAGTTTTTTTTCCGGATTTTTTTTCCCGGAGTTTTTTTCTGGATTTTTTTTCCGGATTTTTTTTCCGGATTTTTTTTCCGGGTTTTTTTTCCGGATTTTTCCGGATTTTTTTTTCGGATTTTTTTTCTGCATTTTTTTTCCGGATTTTTTTTTCCGGATTTTTTTTCCAGATTTTTTTTCCCGGATTTTTTTTCTGGATTTTTTTTTTTCTGGATTTTTTTTTCCGGATTTTTTTTCCAGATTTTTTTTCCCGGATTTTTTTTCTGGATTTTTTTTTTTCTGGATTTTTTTTTCCGGATTTTTTTTTTCGGATTTTTTTTCCGGATTTTTCCGAAGTTTTTTGTTCGGATTTTTTTTCAGGATTTTTTTTTCCGTGTTTTTTTTTCCGGATTTTTTTTTTCGGATTTCTTTCCGGATTTTCCCGGAGTTTTTTTTCCGGATTTTTTTTCCCGGATTTTTTTTCTGGATTTTTTTTCCGGATGTTTTTTTCCGGATTTTTTTTCTGGATTTTTTTTCCGGATGTTCTTTTTCGGATTTTTTTTCCGGATTTTTCCGGATTTTTTTTCCGGATTTTTTTTCCAGATTTTTTTTCCCGGATTTTTTTTCTGGATTTTTTTTTCCGGATTTTTTTTCCAGATTTTTCCGGATTTTTTTTCCGGATTTTTTTTCCGGATTTTTCCGGATTTTTTTTCCGGATTTTTTTTCTGGATTTTTCCGGATTTTTTTTCCGGATTTTTTTTCCGGATTTTTCCGGATTTTTTTTCCGGATTTTTTTTTCGGATTTTTTTTTCTGCATTTTTTTCCGATTTTTCTGCATTGTTTTCCGATTTTTTTTCCCGGACTTTTTTTCTGGATTTTTTTTCCGGATTTTTTTTTTCCGGATTTTTTTTCCGGATTTTTTTTCGGGTTTTTTTTCCGGATTTTTCCGTTTTTTTTTCCGGAGTTCTTTTTCGGATTTTTTCTCTGGATTTTTCCGGATTTTTTTTTCGGATTTTTTTTTCTGCATTTTTTTTCCGGATTTTTTTTTCCGGATTTTTTTTCCAGATTTTTTTTCCCGGATTTTTTTTCCGGATTTTTTTTCGGGTTTTTTTTCCGGATTTTTCCGTTTTTTTTTCCGGAGTTCTTTTTCGGATTTTTTCTCTGGATTTTTCCGGATTTTTTTTTCGGATTTTTTTTTCTGCATTTTTTTTCCGGATTTTTTTTTCCGGATTTTTTTTCCAGATTTTTTTTCCCGGATTTTTTTTCTGGATTTTTTTTTTCTTCATTTTTTTTTTACCGATTTTTTTTTCCGGATTTTTTTTCCGGATTTTTCCGAAGTTTTTTTTTCAATTTTTTTTCAGGATTTTTTTTTCCGTGTTTTTTTTTCCGGATTTTTTTTTTCGGATTTCTTTCCGGATTTTCCCGGAGTTTTTTTTCTGGATTTTTTTTCCGGATGTTTTTTTCTGGATTTTTTTTCCGGATTTTTTTTCCAGAGTTCTTTTTCGGATTTTTTTTCCGGATTTTTCCGGCTTTTTTTTCGGATTTTTTTTTCTGCATTTTTTTCCGGATTTCTTTCCGGATTTTTCCGGAGTTTTTTTTCCGGATTTTTTTCCCGGATCTTTTTTCTGGATTTTTTTTCCGGATTTTTCCGGATTTTTTTTTCCGGATTTTTTTTCCGGATTTTTCCGGGTTTTTTTTCCGGATTTTTTTTCCGGATTTTTTTTTCCGGATTTCTTTCCGGAGTTTTCCGGAGTTTTTTTTCCGGATTTTTTTTCCCGTATTTTTTTTCTGGATTTTTTTTCCGGATTTTTTTTTCCGGATTTTTTTTTCGGGTTTTTTTTCCGGATTTTTCCGGATTTTTTTCCGGAGTTCTTTTTCGGATTTTTTCTCCGGATTTTTCCGGATTTTTTTTTCGGATTTTTTTTTTCTGCATTTTTTTTCCGGATTTTTTTTTCCGGATTTTTTTTCCAGATTTCTTTTCCCGGATTTTTTTTCCGGATTTTTTTTCTGGATTTTTTTTTTCCGGATTTTTTTCCGGATTTTTTTTTCCGGGTTTTTTTTTTCCGGATTTTTTTTTCCGGATTTCTTTCCGGATTTTTCCGGAGTTTTTTTTCCGGATTTTTTTTCCCGGAGTTTTTTTCTGGATTTTTTTTCCGGATTTTTTTTCCGGATTTTTTTTCCGGGTTTTTTTTCCGGATTTTTCCGGATTTTTTTTTCGGATTTTTTTTTCTGCATTTTGTTCCGATTTTTCTGCATTGTTTTCCGATTTTTTTTCCCGGACTTTTTTTCTGGATTTTTTTTCCGGATTTTTTTTTTCCGGATTTTTTTTCCGGATTTTTTTTCGGGTTTTTTTTCCGGATTTTTCCGTTTTTTTTTCCGGAGTTCTTTTTCGGATTTTTTCTCTGGATTTTTCCGGATTTTTTTTTCGGATTTTTTTTTCTGCATTTTTTTTCCGGATTTTTTTTTCCGGATTTTTTTTCCGGATTTTTTTTTCCGGATTTTTTTTCCGGATTTTTCCGAAGTTTTTTTTCCGGATTTTTCCGGATTTTTTTTCGGATTTTTTTTTCTGCATTTTTTTCCGGATTTCTTTCCAAATTTTTCCGGAGTTTTTTTTCCGGATTTTTTTCCCGGATTTTTTTTCTGGATTTTTTTTCCGGATTTTTCCGGATTTTTTTTTCCGGATTTTTTTTCCGGATTTTTCCGGGTTTTTCTTCCGGATTTTTTTTCCGGATTTTTTTTTCCGGATTTTTTTTCCCGGATTTTTTTTCTGGATTTTTTTTTCGGATTTTTTTTTCTGCATTTTTTTCCGATTTTTCTGCATTGTTTTCCGATTTTTTTTCCCGGACTTTTTTTCTGGATTTTTTTTCCGGATTTTTTTTTTCCGGATTTTTTTTCCGGATTTTTTTTCGGGTTTTTTTTCCGGATTTTTCCGGTTTTTTTTCCGGAGTTCTTTTTCGGATTTTTTCTCTGGATTTTTCCGGATTTTTTTTTCGGATTTTTTTTTCTGCATTTTTTTTCCGGATTTTTTTTTCCGGATTTTTTTTTCCGGATTTTTACGAAGTTTTTTTTTCGGATTTCTTTCCAGATTTTTCCGGAGTTTTTTTTCCGGATTTTTTTTCCCGGATTTTTTTTCTGGATTTTTTTTTCCGGATTTTTTTTTTCCGGATTTTTTTTCCGGATTTTTTTTTCCAGATTTTTCCGAAGTTTTTTTTCCGGATTTTTTTCTGGATTTTTCCGGATTTTTTTTTTCGGATTTTTCCGGATTTTTTTTTCCGGATTTTTTTTCTGGATATTTTTTCCCGGATTTTTTTTCTGGAATTTTTTTTCCGGATTTTTTTTTCCGGATTTTTTTTCCGGATTTTTCCGAAGTTTTTTTTCCGGATTTTTCCGGATTTTTTTTCCGGAGTTCTTTTTCGGATTTTTTTTCCGGATTTTTCCGGCTTTTTTTTCGGATTTTTTTTTCTGCATTTTTTTCCGGATTTCTTTCCGGATTTTTCCGGAGTTTTTTTTCCGGATTTTTTTCCCGGATCTTTTTTCTGGATTTTTTTTCCGGATTTTTCCGGATTTTTTTTTCCGGATTTTTTTTCCGGATTTTTCCGGGTTTTTTTTCCGGATTTTTTTTCCGGAGTTTTTTTTCCGGATTTTTTTTCCCGTATTTTTTTTCTTGATTTTTTTTCCGGATTTTTTTTTCCGGATTTTTTTTTCGGGTTTTTTTTCCGGATTTTTCCGGATTTTTTTCCGGAGTTCTTTTTCGGATTTTTTCTCCGGATTTTTCCGGATTTTTTTTTCGGATTTTTTTTTTCTGCATTTTTTTTCCGGATTTTTTTTTCCGGATTTTTTTTCCAGATTTCTTTTCCCGGATTTTTTTTCCGGATTTTTTTTCTGGATTTTTTTTTCCGGATTTTTTTCCGGATTTTTTTTTCCGGGTTTTTTTTTTCCGGATTTTTTTTTCCGTATTTCTTTCCGGATTTTTCCGGAGTTTTTTTTCCGGATTTTTTTTCCCGGAGTTTTTTTCTGGATTTTTTTTCCGGATTTTTTTTCCGGTTTTTTTTTCCGGGTTTTTTTTCCGGATTTTTCCGGATTTTTTTTTCGGATTTTTTTTCTGCATTTTTTTTCCGGATTTTTTTTTCCGGATTTTTTTTCCAGATTTTTTTTCCCGGATTTTTTTTCTGGATTTTTTTTTTCTGGATTTTTTTTTCCGGATTTTTTTTTCCGGATTTTTTTTCTGGATTTTTCCGAAGTTTTTTGTTCGGATTTTTTTTCTGGATTTTTTTTTCGGATTTTTTTTTCTGCATTTTTTTCCGATTTTTCTGCATTTTTTTCCGATTTTTTTTCCCGGACTTTTTTTCTGGATTTTTTTTCCGGATTTTTTTTTCCGGATTTTTTTTCTGGATTTTTTTTTCCGGAATTTTCCGGATTTTTTTTCCGGATTTTTCCGGGTTTTTTTTCTGGATTTTTTTTTCCGGATTTTTTTTCTGGATTTTTTTTTTCGGATTTTTTTTTCCGGATTTTTTTTTTCCGGATTTTTTTTCCGGATTTTTTTTTCCGGATTTTTCCGGATTTTTTTTTCCGGATTTTTTTTTCCAGATTTTTCACGATTTTTTTTCCCGATTTTCTTTTCCGGATTTTTCCAATTTTTTTTTCTGGGGTTTCTTTTCCAGATTTTTCCGGATTTTTTTTATGGATATTTTTTTCAAGATTTTTCCGGATTTTTTTTCCGGATTTTTTTTTCCGGATTTTTTTTTCCAGATTTTTCCCGATTTTTTTTATGGATATTTTTTTCAAGATTTTTACCGATTTTTTCTTACGGATTTTTTTTTCCAGATTTTTCCGGATTTTTTTTTCTTTCCCGGATTTTTTTTCTGGATTTTTTTTTCCGGATTTTTTTTCCGGATTTTTTTTTCCGGATTTTTTTTCCGGATTTTTCTGAAGTTTTTTTTCCGGATTTTTTTCTGGATTTTTCCGGATTTTTTTTTCGGATTTTTCCGGATTTTTTTTCCGGATTTTTTTTTCCGGATTTTTTTTCTGGATATTTTTTCCCGGATTTTTTTTCCGGATTTTTTTTTCCGGATTTTTTTTCCGGATTTTTTTTTCCGGATTTTTTTTCCGGATTTTTCCGAAGTTTTTTTTCCGGATTTTTCCGGATTTTTTTTCGGATTTTTTTTTCTGCATTTTTTTCCGGATTTCTTTCCAAATTTTTCCGGAGTTTTTTTTCCGGATTTTTTTCCCGGATTTTTTTTCTGGATTTTTTTTCCGGATTTTTCCGGATTTTTTTTTCCGGATTTTTTTTCCGGATTTTTCCGGGTTTTTCTTCCGGATTTTTTTTCCGGATTTTTTTTTCCGGATTTTTTTTCCCGGATTTTTTTTCTGGATTTTTTTTTCGGATTTTTTTTTCTGCATTTTTTTCCGATTTTTCTGCATTGTTTTCCGATTTTTTTTCCCGGACTTTTTTTCTGGATTTTTTTTCCGGATTTTTTTTTTCCGGATTTTTTTTCCGGATTTTTTTTCGGGTTTTTTTTCCGGATTTTTCCGGTTTTTTTTCCGGAGTTCTTTTTCGGATTTTTTCTCTGGATTTTTCCGGATTTTTTTTTCGGATTTTTTTTTCTGCATTTTTTTTCCGGATTTTTTTTTCCGGATTTTTTTTCCAGATTTTTTTTCCCGGATTTTTTTTCCGGATTTTTTTTCTGGATTTTTTTTTTCCGGATTTTTTTCCGGATTTTTTTTTCCGGATTTATTTTCCGGATTTTTACGAAGTTTTTTTTTCGGATTTTTTTTCCGGATTTTTTTTTCCGGATTTTTTTTCCAGATTTTTTTTCCCGGATTTTTTTTCTGGATTTTTTTTTTCTTCATTTTTTTTTTACCGATTTTTTTTTCCGGATTTTTTTTCCGGATTTTTCCGAAGTTTTTTTTTCAATTTTTTTTCAGGATTTTTTTTTCCGTGTTTTTTTTTCCGGATTTTTTTTTTCGGATTTCTTTCCGGATTTTCCCGGAGTTTTTTTTCTGGATTTTTTTTCCGGATGTTTTTTTCTGGATTTTTTTTCCGGATTTTTTTTCCAGAGTTCTTTTTCGGATTTTTTTTCCGGATTTTTCCGGATTTTTTTTCCGGATTTTTTTTCCAGATTTTTTTTTCCCGGATTTTTTTTCTGGATTTTTTTTTCCCGGATTTTTTTTCTGGATTTTTTTTCCGGATTTTTTTTCCAGATTTTTTTTCTGGATTTTTTTTTGGGAATTTTTCCGGATTTTTTTTCCGGATTTTTTTCTGGATTTTTCCGGATTTTTTTTTCGGATTTTTCCGGATTTTTTTTCCGGATTTTTTTTTCCGGATTTTTTTTCCGGATTTTTCCGAAGTTTTTTTTCCGGATTTTTCCGGATTTTTTTTCCGGAGTTCTTTTTCGGATTTTTTTTCCGGATTTTTCCGGATTTTTTTTAGGATTTTTTTTTCTGCATTTTTTTCCGGATTTCTTTCCGGATTTTTCCGGAGTTTTTTTTCCGGATTTTTTTCCCGGATTTTTTTTCTGGATTTTTTTTTCCGGATTTTTCCGGATTTTTTTTTCCGGATTTTTTTTCCGGATTTTTTTTCCGGATTTTTCCGGGTTTTTTTTCCGGATTTTTTTTCCGGATTTTTTTTTCCGGATTTTTTTTCTGGATTTTTTTTTTCCGGATTTTTTTTCCGGATTTTTTTCAGGATTTTTCCGGAGTTTTTTTTCCGGATTTTTTTTTCCGGATTTTTTTTCCGGATTTTTACGAAGTTTTTTTTTCGGATTTCTTTCCAGATTTTTCCGGAGTTTTTTTTCCGGATTTTTTTTCCCGGATTTTTTTTTCCGGATTTTTTTTTTCCGGATTTTTTTTCCGGATTTTTTTTTCCAGATTTTTCCGAAGTTTTTTTTCCGGATTTTTTTCTGGATTTTTCCGGATTTTTTTTTCGGATTTTTCCGGATTTTTTTTCCGGATTTTTTTTTCCGGATTTTTTTTCTGGATATTTTTTCCCGGATTTTTTTTCTGGAATTTTTTTTCCGGATTTTTTTTTCCAGATTTTTTTTCCGGATTTTTCCGAAGTTTTTTTTCCGGATTTTTCCGGATTTTTTTTCCGGAGTTCTTTTTCGGATTTTTTTTCCGGATTTTTCCGGATTTTTTTTCGGATTTTTTTTTCTGCATTTTTTTCCGGATTTCTTTCCGGATTTTTCCGGAGTTTTTTTTCCGGATTTTTTTCCCGGATTTTTTTTCTGGATTTTTTTTTCCGGATTTTTCCGGATTTTTTTTTCCGGATTTTTTTCCCGGATTTTTCCGGATTTTTTTTCCGGATTTTTCCGGGTTTTTTTTCCGGATTTTTTTTCCGGATTTTTTTTTCCGGATTTCTTTCCGGATTTTTCCGGAGTTTTTTTTCCGGATTTTTTTTCCCGTATTTTTTTTCTGGATTTTTTATCCCGAATTTTTTTTTCCGGATTTTTTTTTCGGGTTTTTTTTCCGGATTTTTCCGGATTTTTTTCCGGAGTTCTTTTTCGGATTTTTTCTCCGGATTTTTCCGGATTTTTTTTTCGGATTTTTTTTTTGCATTTTTTTTCCGGATTTTTTTTTCCGGATTTTTTTTCCAGATTTTTTTTCCCGGATTTTTTTTCCGGATTTTTTTTCTGGATTTTTTTTTTCCGGATTTTTTTCCGGATTTTTTTTTCCGGGTTTTTTTTTTCCGGATTTTTTTTTCCGTATTTCTTTCCG
This sequence comes from Pelobates fuscus, assembly GCF_036172605.1. Classification (NCBI taxonomy): domain Eukaryota; kingdom Metazoa; phylum Chordata; class Amphibia; order Anura; family Pelobatidae; genus Pelobates; species Pelobates fuscus. The sequence goes on along the minus strand of NW_026961923.1, from coordinate 156,497 downwards.
GATTTTTCCGGAGTTTTTTTTCCGGATTTTTTTTCCCGGAGTTTTTTTCTGGATTTTTTTTCCGGATTTTTTTTCCGGATTTTTTTTCCGGGTTTTTTTTCCGGATTTTTCCGGATTTTTTTTTCGGATTTTTTTTCTGCATTTTTTTTCCGGATTTTTTTTTCCGGATTTTTTTTCCAGATTTTTTTTCCCGGATTTTTTTTCTGGATTTTTTTTTTTCTGGATTTTTTTTTCCGGATTTTTTTTCCAGATTTTTTTTCCCGGATTTTTTTTCTGGATTTTTTTTTTTCTGGATTTTTTTTTCCGGATTTTTTTTTTCGGATTTTTTTTCCGGATTTTTCCGAAGTTTTTTGTTCGGATTTTTTTTCAGGATTTTTTTTTCCGTGTTTTTTTTTCCGGATTTTTTTTTTCGGATTTCTTTCCGGATTTTCCCGGAGTTTTTTTTCCGGATTTTTTTTCCCGGATTTTTTTTCTGGATTTTTTTTCCGGATGTTTTTTTCCGGATTTTTTTTCTGGATTTTTTTTCCGGATGTTCTTTTTCGGATTTTTTTTCCGGATTTTTCCGGATTTTTTTTCCGGATTTTTTTTCCAGATTTTTTTTCCCGGATTTTTTTTCTGGATTTTTTTTTCCGGATTTTTTTTCCAGATTTTTCCGGATTTTTTTTCCGGATTTTTTTTCCGGATTTTTCCGGATTTTTTTTCCGGATTTTTTTTCTGGATTTTTTTTTTCCGGATTTTTTTTCCGGATTTTTTTCAGGATTTTTCCGGAGTTTTTTTTCCGGATTTTTTTTTCGGATTTCTTTCCAGATTTTTCCGGAGTTTTTTTTCCGGATTTTTTTTCCCGGATTTTTTTTCTGGATTTTTTTTTCCGGATTTTTTTTCCCGGATTTTTTTTCTGGATTTTTTTTTCGGATTTTTTTTTCTGCATTTTTTTCCGATTTTTCTGCATTTTTTTCCGATTTTTTTTCCCGGACTTTTTTTCTGGATTTTTTTTCCGGATTTTTTTTTTCCGGATTTTTTTTCCGGATTTTTTTTTCGGATTTTTCCGGGTTTTTTTTCCGGATTTTTCCGGGTTTTTTTTCCGGATTTTTTTTCCGGATTTTTTTTCCCGGATTTTTTTTCCGGATTTTTTTTTCCGGATTTTTCCGGATTTTTTTACCGGATTTTTTTTTCCGGATTTTTCCGGATTTTTTTCCGGATTTTTCCGGATTTTTTTCCGGATTTTTCCAGGTTTTTTTTTCCGGATATTTTTTCCCGGATTTTTCCGTTTTTTTTTTTCGGGAGTTTTTTTCCGGATTTTTCCGGATTTCTTTTTTCCGGATTTTTTTTTCCGGATTTTTTTTCCAGATTTTTCCGGATTTTTTTTTCCGGATTTTTTTTCCGGATTTTTCCGGAGTTTTTTTCGGATTTTTTTTTCCGGATTTTTTTTTTCCGGATTTTTTTTCCGGATTTTTTTTTTCGGATTTTTCCAGATTTTTTTTTCCGGATTTTTTTTTCCAGATTTTTCACGATTTTTTTTCCCGATTTTCTTTTCCGGATTTTTCCAATTTTTTTTTTCTGGGTTTTCTTTTCCAGATTTTTCCGGATTTTTTTTATGGATATTTTTTTCAAGATTTTTCCGGATTTTTTTTTACGGATTTTTTTTTCCAGATTTTTCCGGATTTTTTTTTCTGGGTTTTTTTTCCGGATTCTTCCGGATTTTTTTTCCGGATTTTATTTTCCAGATTTTTCCGGATTTTTTTTCCGGATTTTTTTTTCCGGATTTTTTTTCTGGATATTTTTTCCCGGATTTTTTTTCTGGATTTTTTTTTCTGGATTTTTTTTCCGGATTTTTTTTTCCGGATTTTTTTTCCGGATTTTTCCGAAGTTTTTTTCCGGATTTTTCCGGATTTTTTTTTCTGGATTTTTCCGGATTTTTTTTTCGGATTTTTCCGGATTTTTTTTCCGGATTTTTTTTTCCAGATTTTTTTTCTGGATATTTTTTCCCGGATTTTTTTTCTGGAATTTTTTTTCCGGATTTTTTTTCCAGATTTTTCACGATTTTTTTTCCCGATTTTCTTTTCCGGATTTTTCCAATTTTTTTTTTCTGGGCTTTCTTTTCCAGATTTTTCCGGATTTTTTTTATGGATATTTTTTTCAAGATTTTTCCGGATTTTTTTTCCGGATTTTTTTTTCCGGATTTTTTTTCTGGATATTTTTTCCCGGATTTTTTTTCCGGATTTTTTTCTGGATTTTTCCGGATTTTTTTTCCGGATTTTTTTTTCCGGATTTTTTTTCCGGATTTTTTTTTCCGGATTTTTTTTCTGGATATTTTTTCCCGGATTTTTTTTCCGGATTTTTTTCTGGATTTTTCCGGATTTTTTTTTCGGATTTTTCCGGATTTTTTTTCTGGATATTTTTTCCCGGATTTTTTTTCTGGAATTTTTTTTCCGGATTTTTTTTTCCGGATTTTTTTTTCCGGATTTTTTTTCTGGATTTTTCCGAAGTTTTTTTTTCCGGATTTTTTTTCCTGATTTTTTTCCCGGATTTTTTTTCTGGATTTTTTTTCCGGATTTTTCCGGATTTTTTTTTCCGGATTTTTTTTCCGGATTTCTCCGGGTTTTTCTTCCGGATTTTTTTTCCGGATTTTTTTTTCCGGATTTTTTTTCCCGGATTTTTTTTCTGGATTTTTTTTTCGGATTTTTTTTTCTGCATTTTTTTCCGATTTTTCTGCATTGTTTTCCGATTTTTTTTCCCGGACTTTTTTTCTGGATTTTTTTTCCGGATTTTTTTTTTCCGGATTTTTTTTCCGGATTTTTTTTCGGGTTTTTTTTCCGGATTTTTCCGGGTTTTTTTCCGGAGTTCTTTTTCGGATTTTTTCTCTGGATTTTTCCGGATTTTTTTTTCGGATTTTTTTTTCTGCATTTTTTTTCCGGATTTTTTTTTCCGGATTTTTCCGAAGTTTTTTTTCCGGATTTTTTTCTGGATTTTTCCGGATTTTTTTTTCGGATTTTTCCGGATTTTTTTTCCGGATTTTTTTTTCCGGATTTTTTTTCTGGATATTTTTTCCCGGATTTTTTTTCTGGAATTTTTTTTCCGGATTTTTTTTTCCGGATTTTTTTTCCGGATTTTTCCGAAGTTTTTTTTCCGGATTTTTCCGGATTTTTTTTCCGGAGTTCTTTTTCGGATTTTTTTTCCGGATTTTTCCGGCTTTTTTTTCGGATTTTTTTTTCTGCATTTTTTTCCGGATTTCTTTCCGGATTTTTCCGGAGTTTTTTTCCGGATTTTTTTCCCGGATCTTTTTTCTGGATTTTTTTTCCGGATTTTTCCGGATTTTTTTTTCCGGATTTTTTTTCCGGATTTTTCCGGGTTTTTTTTCCGGATTTTTTTTCCGGATTTTTTTTTCCGGATTTCTTTCCGGAGTTTTCCGGAGTTTTTTTTCCGGATTTTTTTTCCCGTATTTTTTTTCTGGATTTTTTTTCCGGATTTTTTTTTCCGGATTTTTTTTTCGGGTTTTTTTTCCGGATTTTTCCGGATTTTTTTCCGGAGTTCTTTTTCGGATTTTTTCTCCGGATTTTTCCGGATTTTTTTTTCGGATTTTTTTTTTCTGCATTTTTTTTCCGGATTTTTTTTTCCGGATTTTTTTTCCAGATTTCTTTTCCCGGATTTTTTTTCCGGATTTTTTTTCTGGATTTTTTTTTTCCGGATTTTTTTCCGGATTTTTTTTTCCGGGTTTTTTTTTTCCGGATTTTTTTTTCCGGATTTCTTTCCGGATTTTTCCGGAGTTTTTTTTCCGGATTTTTTTTCCCGGAGTTTTTTTCTGGATTTTTTTTCCGGATTTTTTTTCCGGATTTTTTTTCCGGGTTTTTTTTCCGGATTTTTCCGGATTTTTTTTTCGGATTTTTTTTTCTGCATTTTTTTCCGATTTTTCTGCATTGTTTTCCGATTTTTTTTCCCGGACTTTTTTTCTGGATTTTTTTTCCGGATTTTTTTTTTCCGGATTTTTTTTCCGGATTTTTTTTCGGGTTTTTTTTCCGGATTTTTCCGGTTTTTTTTCCGGAGTTCTTTTTCGGATTTTTTCTCTGGATTTTTCCGGATTTTTTTTTCGGATTTTTTTTTCTGCATTTTTTTTCCGGATTTTTTTTTCCGGATTTTTTTTCCAGATTTTTTTTCCCGGATTTTTTTTCCGGATTTTTTTTCTGGATTTTTTTTTTCCGGATTTTTTTCCGGATTTTTTTTTCCGGATTTATTTTCTGGATTTTTACGAAGTTTTTTTTTCGGATTTTTTTTCCGGATTTTTTTTTCCGGATTTTTTTTCCAGATTTTTTTTCCCGGATTTTTTTTCTGGATTTTTTTTTTCTTCATTTTTTTTTTACCGATTTTTTTTTCCGGATTTTTTTTCCGGATTTTTCCGAAGTTTTTTTTTCAATTTTTTTTCAGGATTTTTTTTTCCGTGTTTTTTTTCCGGATTTTTTTTTTCGGATTTCTTTCCGGATTTTCCCGGAGTTTTTTTTCTGGATTTTTTTTCCGGATGTTTTTTTCTGGATTTTTTTTCCGGATTTTTTTTCCAGAGTTCTTTTTCGGATTTTTTTTCCGGATTTTTCCGGCTTTTTTTTCGGATTTTTTTTTCTGCATTTTTTTCCGGATTTCTTTCCGGATTTTTCCGGAGTTTTTTTTCCGGATTTTTTTCCCGGATATTTTTTCTGGATTTTTTTTCCGGATTTTTCCGGATTTTTTTTTCCGGATTTTTTTTCCGGATTTTTCCGGGTTTTTTTTCCGGATTTTTTTTCCGGATTTTTTTTTCCGGATTTCTTTCCGGAGTTTTCCGGAGTTTTTTTTCCGGATTTTTTTTCCCGTATTTTTTTTCTGGATTTTTTTTCCGGATTTTTTTTTCCGGATTTTTTTTTCGGGTTTTTTTTCCGGATTTTTCCGGATTTTTTTCCGGAGTTCTTTTTCGGATTTTTTCTCCGGATTTTTCCGGATTTTTTTTTCGGATTTTTTTTTTCTGCATTTTTTTTCCGGATTTTTTTTTCCGGATTTTTTTTCCAGATTTCTTTTCCCGGATTTTTTTTCCGGATTTTTTTTCTGGATTTTTTTTTTCCGGATTTTTTTCCGGATTTTTTTTTCCGGGTTTTTTTTTTCCGGATTTTTTTTTCCGGATTTCTTTCCGGATTTTTCCGGAGTTTTTTTTCCGGATTTTTTTTCCCGGAGTTTTTTTCTGGATTTTTTTTCCGGATTTTTTTTCCGGATTTTTTTTCCGGGTTTTTTTTCCGGATTTTTCCGGATTTTTTTTTCGGATTTTTTTTTCTGCATTTTGTTCCGATTTTTCTGCATTGTTTTCCGATTTTTTTTCCCGGACTTTTTTTCTGGATTTTTTTTCCGGATTTTTTTTTTCCGGATTTTTTTTCCGGATTTTTTTTCGGGTTTTTTTTCCGGATTTTTCCGTTTTTTTTTCCGGAGTTCTTTTTCGGATTTTTTCTCTGGATTTTTCCGGATTTTTTTTTCGGATTTTTTTTTCTGCATTTTTTTTCCGGATTTTTTTTTCCGGATTTTTTTTCCAGATTTTTTTTCCCGGATTTTTTTTCCGGATTTTTTTTCTGGATTTTTTTTTTCCGGATTTTTTTCCGGATTTTTTTTTCCGGATTTATTTTCCGGATTTTTACCAAGTTTTTTTTTCGGATTTTTTTTCCGGATTTTTTTTTCCGGATTTTTTTTCCAGATTTTTTTTCCCGGATTTTTTTTCTGGATTTTTTTTTTCTTCATTTTTTTTTTACCGATTTTTTTTTCCGGATTTTTTTTCCGGATTTTTCCGAAGTTTTTTTTTCAATTTTTTTTCAGGATTTTTTTTTCCGTGTTTTTTTTTCCGGATTTTTTTTTTCGGATTTCTTTCCGGATTTTCCCGGAGTTTTTTTTCTGGATTTTTTTTCCGGATGTTTTTTTCTGGATTTTTTTTCCGGATTGTTTTCCAGAGTTCTTTTTCGGATTTTTTTTCCGGATTTTTCCGGATTTTTTTTCCGGATTTTTTTTCCAGATTTTTTTTTCCCGGATTTTTTTTCTGGATTTTTTTATCCCGGATTTTTTTTCTGGATTTTTTTTCCGGATTTTTTTTCCAGATTTTTTTTCTGGATTTTTTTTTTGGAATTTTTCCGGATTTTTTTTCCGGATTTTTTTCTGGATTTTTCCGGATTTTTTTTTCGGATTTTTCCGGATTTTTTTCCGGAGTTCTTTTTCGGATTTTTTCTCCGGATTTTTCCGGATTTTTTTTTCGGATTTTTTTTTTCTGCATTTTTTTTCCGGATTTTTTTTTCCGGATTTTTTTTCCAGATTTCTTTTCCCGGATTTTTTTTCCGGATTTTTTTTCTGGATTTTTTTTTTCCGGATTTTTTTCCGGATTTTTTTTTCCGGGTTTTTTTTTTCCGGATTTTTTTTTCCGGATTTCTTTCCGGATTTTTCCGGAGTTTTTTTTCCGGATTTTTTTTCCGGGTTTTTTTTCCGGATTTTTCCGGATTTTTTTTTCGGATTTTTTTTTCTGCATTTTTTTCCGATTTTTCTGCATTGTTTTCCGATTTTTTTTCCCGGACTTTTTTTCTGGATTTTTTTTCCGGATTTTTTTTTTCCGGATTTTTTTTCCGGATTTTTTTTCGGGTTTTTTTTCCGGATTTTTCCGGTTTTTTTTCCGGAGTTCTTTTTCGGATTTTTTCTCTGGATTTTTCCGGATTTTTTTTTCGGATTTTTTTTTCTGCATTTTTTTTCCGGATTTTTTTTTCCGGATTTTTTTTCCAGATTTTTTTTCCCGGATTTTTTTTCCGGATTTTTTTTCGGGTTTTTTTTCCGGATTTTTCCGGTTTTTTTTCCGGAGTTCTTTTTCGGATTTTTTCTCTGGATTTTTCCGGATTTTTTTTTCGGATTTTTTTTTCTGCATTTTTTTTCCGGATTTTTTTTTCCGGATTTTTTTTCCAGATTTTTTTTCCCGGATTTTTTTTCTGGATTTTTTTTTTCTTCATTTTTTTTTTACCGATTTTTTTTTCCGGATTTTTTTTCCGGATTTTTCCGAAGTTTTTTTTTCAATTTTTTTTCAGGATTTTTTTTTCCGTGTTTTTTTTTCCGGATTTTTTTTTTCGGATTTCTTTCCGGATTTTCCCGGAGTTTTTTTTCTGGATTTTTTTTCCGGATGTTTTTTTCTGGATTTTTTTTCCGGATTTTTTTTCCAGAGTTCTTTTTCGGATTTTTTTTCCGGATTTTTCCGGATTTTTTTTCGGATTTTTTTTTCTGCATTTTTTTCCGGATTTCTTTCCGGATTTTTCCGGAGTTTTTTTTCCGGATTTTTTTCCCGGATCTTTTTTCTGGATTTTTTTTCCGGATTTTTCCGGATTTTTTTTTCCGGATTTTTTTTCCGGATTTTTCCGGGTTTTTTTTCCGGATTTTTTTTCCGGATTTTTTTTTCCGGATTTCTTTCCGGAGTTTTCCGGAGTTTTTTTTCCGGATTTTTTTTCCCGTATTTTTTTTCTGGATTTTTTTTCCGGATTTTTTTTTCCGGATTTTTTTTTCGGGTTTTTTTTCCGGATTTTTCCGGATTTTTTTCCGGAGTTCTTTTTCGGATTTTTTCTCCGGATTTTTCCGGATTTTTTTTTCGGATTTTTTTTTTCTGCATTTTTTTTCCGGATTTTTTTTTCCGGATTTTTTTTCCAGATTTCTTTTCCCGGATTTTTTTTCCGGATTTTTTTTCTGGATTTTTTTTTTCCGGATTTTTTTCCGGATTTTTTTTTCCGGGTTTTTTTTTTCCGGATTTTTTTTTCCGGATTTCTTTCCGGATTTTTCCGGAGTTTTTTTTCCGGATTTTTTTTCCCGGAGTTTTTTTCTGGATTTTTTTTCCGGATTTTTTTTCCGGATTTTTTTTCCGGGTTTTTTTTCCGGATTTTTCCGGATTTTTTTTTCGGATTTTTTTTTCTGCATTTTGTTCCGATTTTTCTGCATTGTTTTCCGATTTTTTTTCCCGGACTTTTTTTCTGGATTTTTTTTCCGGATTTTTTTTTTCCGGATTTTTTTTCCGGATTTTTTTTCGGGTTTTTTTTCCGGATTTTTCCGTTTTTTTTTCCGGAGTTCTTTTTCGGATTTTTTCTCTGGATTTTTCCGGATTTTTTTTTCGGATTTTTTTTTCTGCATTTTTTTTCCGGATTTTTTTTTCCGGATTTTTTTTCCAGATTTTTTTTCCCGGATTTTTTTTCCGGATTTTTTTTCTGGATTTTTTTTTTCCGGATTTTTTTCCGGATTTTTTTTTCCGGATTTATTTTCCGGATTTTTACGAAGTTTTTTTTTCGGATTTTTTTTCCGGATTTTTTTTTCCGGATTTTTTTTCCAGATTTTTTTTCCCGGATTTTTTTTCTGGATTTTTTTTTTCTTCATTTTTTTTTTACCGATTTTTTTTTCCGGATTTTTTTTCCGGATTTTTCCGAAGTTTTTTTTTCAATTTTTTTTCAGGATTTTTTTTTCCGTGTTTTTTTTTCCGGATTTTTTTTTTCGGATTTCTTTCCGGATTTTCCCGGAGTTTTTTTTCTGGATTTTTTTTCCGGATGTTTTTTTCTGGATTTTTTTTCCGGATTGTTTTCCAGAGTTCTTTTTCGGATTTTTTTTCCGGATTTTTCCGGATTTTTTTTCCGGATTTTTTTTCCAGATTTTTTTTTCCCGGATTTTTTTTCTGGATTTTTTTTTCCCGGATTTTTTTTCTGGATTTTTTTTCCGGATTTTTTTTCCAGATTTTTTTTCTGGATTTTTTTTTGGGAATTTTTCCGGATTTTTTTTCCGGATTTTTTTCTGGATTTTTCCGGATTTTTTTTTCGGATTTTTCCGGATTTTTTTTCCGGATTTTTTTTTCCGGATTTTTTTTCTGGATATTTTTTCCCGGATTTTTTTTCTGGAATTTTTTTTCCGGATTTTTTTTTCCGGATTTTTTTTCCGGATTTTTCCGAAGTTTTTTTTCCGGATTTTTCCGGATTTTTTTTCCGGAGTTCTTTTTCGGATTTTTTTTCCGGATTTTTCCGGATTTTTTTTAGGATTTTTTTTTCTGCATTTTTTTCCGGATTTCTTTCCGGATTTTTCCGGAGTTTTTTTTCCGGATTTTTTTCCCGGATTTTTTTTCTGGATTTTTTTTTCCGGATTTTTCCGGATTTTTTTTTCCGGATTTTTTTTCCGGATTTTTTTTCCGGATTTTTCCGGGTTTTTTTTCCGGATTTTTTTTCCGGATTTTTTTTTCCGGATTTTTTTTCTGGATTTTTTTTTTCCGGATTTTTTTTCCGGATTTTTTTCAGGATTTTTCCGGAGTTTTTTTTCCGGATTTTTTTTTCCGGATTTTTTTTCCGGATTTTTACGAAGTTTTTTTTTCGGATTTCTTTCCAGATTTTTCCGGAGTTTTTTTTCCGGATTTTTTTTCCCGGATTTTTTTTCTGGATTTTTTTTTCCGGATTTTTTTTTTCCGGATTTTTTTTCCGGATTTTTTTTTCCAGATTTTTCCGAAGTTTTTTTTCCGGATTTTTTTCTGGATTTTTCCGGATTTTTTTTTCGGATTTTTCCGGATTTTTTTTCCGGATTTTTTTTTCCGGATTTTTTTTCTGGATATTTTTTCCCGGATTTTTTTTCTGGAATTTTTTTTCCGGATTTTTTTTTCCGGATTTTTTTTCCGGATTTTTCCGAAGTTTTTTTTCCGGATTTTTCCGGATTTTTTTTCCGGAGTTCTTTTTCGGATTTTTTTTCCGGATTTTTCCGGATTTTTTTTCGGATTTTTTTTTCTGCATTTTTTTCCGGATTTCTTTCCGGATTTTTCCGGAGTTTTTTTTCCGGATTTTTTTCCCGGATTTTTTTTCTGGATTTTTTTTTCCGGATTTTTCCGGATTTTTTTTTCCGGATTTTTTTTCCGGATTTTTCCGGATTTTTTTTCCGGATTTTTCCGGGTTTTTTTTCCGGATTTTTTTTCCGGATTTTTTTTTCCGGATTTCTTTCCGGATTTTTCCGGAGTTTTTTTTCCGGATTTTTTTTCCCGTATTTTTTTTCTGGATTTTTTATCCCGAATTTTTTTTTCCGGATTTTTTTTTCGGGTTTTTTTTCCGGATTTTTCCGGATTTTTTTCCGGAGTTCTTTTTCGGATTTTTTCTCCGGATTTTTCCGGATTTTTTTTTCGGATTTTTTTTTTGCATTTTTTTTCCGGATTTTTTTTTCCGGATTTTTTTTCCAGATTTTTTTTCCCGGATTTTTTTTCCGGATTTTTTTTCTGGATTTTTTTTTTCCGGATTTTTTTCCGGATTTTTTTTTCCGGGTTTTTTTTTTCCGGATTTTTTTTTCCGTATTTCTTTCCGGATTTTTCCGGAGTTTTTTTTCCGGATTTTTTTTCCCGGAGTTTTTTTCTGGATTTTTTTTCCGGATTTTTTTTCCGGATTTTTTTTCCGGGTTTTTTTTCCGGATTTTTCCGGATTTTTTTTTCGGATTTTTTTTCTGCATTTTTTTTCCGGATTTTTTTTTCCGGATTTTTTTTCCAGATTTTTTTTCCCGGATTTTTTTTCTGGATTTTTTTTTTCTGGATTTTTTTTTCCGGATTTTTTTTTTCGGATTTTTTTTCCGGATTTTTCCGAAGTTTTTTGTTCGGATTTTTTTTCAGGATTTTTTTTTCCGTGTTTTTTTTTCCGGATTTTTTTTTTCGGATTTCTTTCCGGATTTTTCCGTTTTTTTTTCCGGAGTTCTTTTTCGGATTTTTTCTCTGGATTTTTCCGGATTTTTTTTTCGGATTTTTTTTTCTGCATTTTTTTTCCGGATTTTTTTTTCCGGATTTTTTTTCCAGATTTTTTTTCCCGGATTTTTTTTCTGGATTTTTTTTTTCTGGATTTTTTTTTCCGGATTTTTTTTTTCGGATTTTTTTTCCGGATTTTTCCGAAGTTTTTTGTTCGGATTTTTTTTCAGGATTTTTTTTTCCGTGTTTTTTTTTCCGGATTTTTTTTTTCGGATTTCTTTCCGGATTTTCCCGGAGTTTTTTTTCCGGATTTTTTTTCCCGGATTTTTTTTCTGGATTTTTTTTCCGGATGTTTTTTTCCGGATTTTTTTTCTGGATTTTTTTTCCGGATGTTCTTTTTCGGATTTTTTTTCCGGATTTTTCCGGATTTTTTTTCCGGATTTTTTTTCCAGATTTTTTTTCCCGGATTTTTTTTCTGGATTTTTTTTTCCGGATTTTTTTTCCAGATTTTTCCGGATTTTTTTTCCGGATTTTTTTTCCGGATTTTTCCGGATTTTTTTTCCGGATTTTTTTTCTGGATTTTTTTTTTCCGGATTTTTTTTCCGGATTTTTTTCAGGATTTTTCCGGAGTTTTTTTTCCGGATTTTTTTTTCGGATTTCTTTCCAGATTTTTCCGGAGTTTTTTTTCCGGATTTTTTTTCCCGGATTTTTTTTCTGGATTTTTTTTTCCGGATTTTTTTTCCCGGATTTTTTTTCTGGATTTTTTTTTCGGATTTTTTTTTCTGCATTTTTTTCCGATTTTTCTGCATTTTTTTCCGATTTTTTTTCCCGGACTTTTTTTCTGGATTTTTTTTCCGGATTTTTTTTTTCCGGATTTTTTTTCCGGATTTTTTTTTCGGATTTTTCCGGGTTTTTTTTCCGGATTTTTCCGGGTTTTTTTTCCGGATTTTTTTTCCGGATTTTTTTTCCCGGATTTTTTTTCCGGATTTTTTTTTCCGGATTTTTCCGGATTTTTTTCCGGATTTTTCCGGATTTTTTTCCGGATTTTTCCAGGTTTTTTTTTCCGGATATTTTTTCCCGGATTTTTCCGTTTTTTTTTTTCGGGAGTTTTTTTCCGGATTTTTTTTTCCGGAATTTTTTTTTTCGGATTTTTCCGGATTTCTTTTTTCCGGATTTTTTTTTCCGGATTTTTTTTCCAGATTTTTCCGGATTTTTTTTTCCGGATTTTTTTTCCGGATTTTTCCGGAGTTTTTTTCGGATTTTTTTTTCCGGATTTTTTTTTTCCGGATTTTTTTTCCGGATTTTTTTTTTCGGATTTTTCCGGATTTTTTTTTCCGGATTTTTTTTCCAGATTTTTCACGATTTTTTTTCACGATTTTCTTTTCCGGATTTTTCCAATTTTTTTTTTCTGGGTTTTCTTTTCCAGATTTTTCCGGATTTTTTTTATGGATATTTTTTTCAAGATTTTTCCGGATTTTTTTTTACGGATTTTTTTTTCCAGATTTTTCCGGATTTTTTTTTCCGGGTTTTTTTTCCGGATTCTTCCGGATTTTTTTTCCGGATTTTATTTTCCAGATTTTTCCGGATTTTTTTTCCGGATTTTTTTTTCCGGATTTTTTTTCTGGATATTTTTTCCCGGATTTTTTTTCTGGATTTTTTTTTCTGGATTTTTTTTCCGGATTTTTTTTTCCGGATTTTTTTTCCGGATTTTTCCGAAGTTTTTTTCCGGATTTTTCCGGATTTTTTTTTCTGGATTTTTCCGGATTTTTTTTTCGGATTTTTCCGGATTTTTTTTCCGGATTTTTTTTTCCAGATTTTTTTTCTGGATATTTTTTCCCGGATTTTTTTTCTGGAATTTTTTTTCCGGATTTTTTTTCCAGATTTTTCACGATTTTTTTTCCCGATTTTCTTTTCCGGATTTTTCCAATTTTTTTTTTTCTGGGCTTTCTTTTCCAGATTTTTCCGGATTTTTTTTATGGATATTTTTTTCAAGATTTTTCCGGATTTTTTTTCCGGATTTTTTTTTCCGGATTTTTTTTCTGGATATTTTTTCCCGGATTTTTTTTCCGGATTTTTTTCTGGATTTTTCCGGATTTTTTTTTCGGATTTTTTCGGATTTTTTTTCCGGATTTTTTTTTCCGGATTTCTTTCCGGATTTTTCCGGAGTTTTTTTTCCGGATTTTTTTTCCCGTATTTTTTTTCTGGATTTTTTATCCCGAATTTTTTTTTCCGGATTTTTTTTTCAGGTTTTTTTTCCGGATTTTTCCGGATTTTTTTCCGGAGTTCTTTTTCGGATTTTTTCTCCGGATTTTTCCGGATTTTTTTTTCGGATTTTTTTTTTGCATTTTTTTTCCGGATTTTTTTTTCCGGATTTTTTTTCCGGATTTTTCCGGATTTTTTTTCCGGATTTTTCCGGGTTTTTTTTCCGGATTTTTTTTCCGGATTTTTTTTTCCGGATTTCTTTCCGGATTTTTCCGGAGTTTTTTTTCCGGATTTTTTTTCCCGTATTTTTTTTCTGGATTTTTTATCCCGAATTTTTTTTTCCGGATTTTTTTTTCGGGTTTTTTTTCCGGATTTTTCCGGATTTTTCCGGATTTTTTTTTCGGATTTTTTTTTTGCATTTTTTTTCCGGATTTTTTTTTCCGGATTTTTTTTCCAGATTTTTTTTCCCGGATTTTTTTTCCGGATTTTTTTTCTGGATTTTTTTTTTCCGGATTTTTTTCCGGATTTTTTTTTCCGGGTTTTTTTTTTCCGGATTTTTTTTTCCGTATTTCTTTCCGGATTTTTCCGGAGTTTTTTTTCCGGATTTTTTTTCCCGGAGTTTTTTTCTGGATTTTTTTTCCGGATTTTTTTTCCGGATTTTTTTTCCGGGTTTTTTTTCCGGATTTTTCCGGATTTTTTTTTCGGATTTTTTTTCTGCATTTTTTTTCCGGATTTTTTTTTCCGGATTTTTTTTCCAGATTTTTTTTCCCGGATTTTTTTTCTGGATTTTTTTTTTCTGGATTTTTTTTTCCGGATTTTTTTTTTCGGATTTTTTTTCCGGATTTTTCCGAAGTTTTTTGTTCGGATTTTTTTTCAGGATTTTTTTTTCCGTGTTTTTTTTTCCGGATTTTTTTTTCCGGATTTCTTTCCGGATTTTCCCGGAGTTTTTTTTCCGGATTTTTTTTCCCGGATTTTTTTTCTGGATTTTTTTTCCGGATGTTTTTTTCCGGATTTTTTTTCTGGATTTTTTTTCCGGATGTTCTTTTTCGGATTTTTTTTCCGGATTTTTCCGGATTTTTTTTCCGGATTTTTTTTCCAGATTTTTTTTCCCGGATTTTTTTTCTGGATTTTTTTTTCCGGATTTTTTTTCCAGATTTTTCCGGATTTTTTTTCCGGATTTTTTTTCCGGATTTTTCCGGATTTTTTTTCTGGATTTTTTTTCTGGATTTTTTTTTTCCGGATTTTTTTTCCGGATTTTTTTTTCGGATTTCTTTCCAGATTTTTCCGGAGTTTTTTTTCCGGATTTTTTTTCCCGGATTTTTTTTCTGGATTTTTTTTTCCGGATTTTTTTTCCCGGATTTTTTTTCTGGATTTTTTTTTCGGATTTTTTTTTCTGCATTTTTTTCCGATTTTTCTGCATTTTTTTCCGATTTTTTTTCCCGGACTTTTTTTCTGGATTTTTTTTCCGGATTTTTTTTTTCCGGATTTTTTTTCCGGATTTTTTTTTCGGATTTTTCCGGGTTTTTTTTCCGGATTTTTCCGGGTTTTTTTTCCGGATTTTTTTTCCGGATTTTTTTTCCCGGATTTTTTTTCCGGATTTTTTTTTCCGGATTTTTCCGGATTTTTTTCCGGATTTTTCCGGATTTTTTTCCGGATTTTTCCAGGTTTTTTTTTCCGGATATTTTTTCCCGGATTTTTCCGTTTTTTTTTTTCGGGAGTTTTTTTCCGGATTTTTTTTTCCGGAATTTTTTTTTTCGGATTTTTCCGGATTTCTTTTTTCCGGATTTTTTTTTCCGGATTTTTTTTCCAGATTTTTCCGGATTTTTTTTTCCGGATTTTTTTTCCGGATTTTTCCGGAGTTTTTTTCGGATTTTTTTTTCCGGATTTTTTTTTTCCGGATTTTTTTTCCGGATTTTTTTTTTCGGATTTTTCCGGATTTTTTTTTCCGGATTTTTTTTTCCAGATTTTTCACGATTTTTTTTCCCGATTTTCTTTTCCGGATTTTTCCAATTTTTTTTTTCTGGGTTTTCTTTTCCAGATTTTTCCGGATTTTTTTTATGGATATTTTTTTCAAGATTTTTCCGGATTTTTTTTTACGGATTTTTTTTTCCAGATTTTTCCGGATTTTTTTTTCCGGGTTTTTTTTCCGGATTCTTCCGGATTTTTTTTCCGGATTTTATTTTCCAGATTTTTCCGGATTTTTTTTCCGGATTTTTTTTTCCGGATTTTTTTTCTGGATATTTTTTCCCGGATTTTTTTTCTGGATTTTTTTTTCTGGATTTTTTTTCCGGATTTTTTTTTCCGGATTTTTTTTCCGGATTTTTCCGAAGTTTTTTTCCGGATTTTTCCGGATTTTTTTTTCTGGATTTTTCCGGATTTTTTTTTCGGATTTTTCCGGATTTTTTTTCCGGATTTTTTTTTCCAGATTTTTTTTCTGGATATTTTTTCCCGGATTTTTTTTCTGGAATTTTTTTTCCGGATTTTTTTTCCAGATTTTTCACGATTTTTTTTCCCGATTTTCTTTTCCGGATTTTTCCAATTTTTTTTTTTCTGGGCTTTCTTTTCCAGATTTTTCCGGATTTTTTTTATGGATATTTTTTTCAAGATTTTTCCGGATTTTTTTTCCGGATTTTTTTTTCCGGATTTTTTTTCTGGATATTTTTTCCCGGATTTTTTTTCCGGATTTTTTTCTGGATTTTTCCGGATTTTTTTTCCGGATATTTTTTCCCGGATTTTTTTTCCGGATTTTTTTTCCGGATTTTTTTTTCCGGATTTTTTTTCCGGATTTTTTTTTCCGGATTTTTTTTCTGGATATTTTTTCCCGGATTTTTTTTCCGGATTTTTTTCTGGATTTTTCCGGATTTTTTTTTCGGATTTTTCCGGATTTTTTTTCCGGATTTTTTTTTCCGGATTTTTTTTCTGGATATTTTTTCCCGGATTTTTTTTTTGGAATTTTTTTTCCGGATTTTTTTTCCGGATTTTTTTTTCCGGATTTTTTTTCTGGATTTTTCCGAAGTTTTTTTTTCCGGATTTTTTTTCCGGATTTTTTTCCCGGATTTTTTTTCTGGATTTTTTTTCCGGATTTTTCCGGATTTTTTTTTCCGGATTTTTTTTCCGGATTTTTCCGGGTTTTTCTTCCGGATTTTTTTTCCGGATTTTTTTTTCCGGATTTTTTTTCCCGGATTTTTTTTCTGGATTTTTTTTTCGGATTTTTTTTTCTGCATTTTTTTCCGATTTTTCTGCATTGTTTTCCGATTTTTTTTCCCGGACTTTTTTTCTGGATTTTTTTTCCGGATTTTTTTTTTCCGGATTTTTTTTCCGGATTTTTTTTCGGGTTTTTTTTCCGGATTTTTCCGGTTTTTTTTCCGGAGTTCTTTTTCGGATTTTTTCTCTGGATTTTTCCGGATTTTTTTTTCGGATTTTTTTTTCTGCATTTTTTTTCCGGATTTTTTTTTCCGGATTTTTTTTTCCGGATTTTTCCGAAGTTTTTTTTCCGGATTTTTTTCTGCATTTTTCCGGATTTTTTTTTCGGATTTTTCCGGATTTTTTTTCCGGATTTTTTTTTCCGGATTTTTTTTCTGGATATTTTTTCCCGGATTTTTTTTCTGGAATTTTTTTTCCGGATTTTTTTTTCCGGATTTTTTTTCCGGATTTTTGCGAAGTTTTTTTTCCGGATTTTTCCGGATTTTTTTTCCGGAGTTCTTTTTCGGATTTTTTTTCCGGATTTTTCCGGCTTTTTTTTCGGATTTTTTTTTCTGCATTTTTTTCCGGATTTCTTTCCGGATTTTTCCGGAGTTTTTTTTCCGGATTTTTTTCCCGGATCTTTTTTCTGGATTTTTTTTCCGGATTTTTCCGGATTTTTTTTTCCGGATTTTTTTTCCGGATTTTTCCGGGTTTTTTTCCGGATTTTTTTTCCGGATTTTTTTCCGGATTTCTTTCCGGATTTTTCCGGAGTTTTTTTTCCGGATTTTTTTCCCGGATCTTTTTTCTGGATTTTTTTTCCGGATTTTTCCGGATTTTTTTTTCCGGATTTTTTTTCCGGATTTTTCCGGGTTTTTTTCCGGATTTTTTTTCCGGATTTTTTTTTCCGGATTTCTTTCCGGAGTTTTCCGGGTTTTTTTCCGGATTTTTTTTCCGGATTTTTTTCCCGGATTTTTTTTCCGGATTTTTTTTCCGGATTTTTCCGGGTTTTTTTCCGGATTTTTTTTCCGGATTTTTTTCCCGGATTTTTTTTCTGGATTTTTTTTCCGGATTTTTCCGGATTTTTTTTTCCGGATTTTTTTTCCGGATTTTTCCGGGTTTTTCTTCCGGATTTTTTTTCCGGATTTTTTTTTCCGGATTTTTTTTCCCGGATTTTTTTTCTGGATTTTTTTTTCGGATTTTTTTTTCTGCATTTTTTTCCGATTTTTCTGCATTGTTTTCCGATTTTTTTTCCCGGACTTTTTTTCTGGATTTTTTTTCCGGATTTTTTTTTTCCGGATTTTTTTTCCGGATTTTTTTTCGGGTTTTTTTTCCGGATTTTTCCGGTTTTTTTTCCGGAGTTCTTTTTCGGATTTTTTCTCTGGATTTTTCCGGATTTTTTTTTCGGATTTTTTTTTCTGCATTTTTTTTCCGGATTTTTTTTTCCGGATTTTTTTTTCCGGATTTTTCCGAAGTTTTTTTTCCGGATTTTTTTCTGCATTTTTCCGGATTTTTTTTTCGGATTTTTCCGGATTTTTTTTCCGGATTTTTTTTTCCGGATTTTTTTTCTGGATATTTTTTCCCGGATTTTTTTTCTGGAATTTTTTTTCCGGATTTTTTTTTCCGGATTTTTTTTCCGGATTTTTGCGAAGTTTTTTTTCCGGATTTTTCCGGATTTTTTTTCCGGAGTTCTTTTTCGGATTTTTTTTCCGGATTTTTCCGGCTTTTTTTTCGGATTTTTTTTTCTGCATTTTTTTCCGGATTTCTTTCCGGATTTTTCCGGAGTTTTTTTTCCGGATTTTTTTCCCGGATCTTTTTTCTGGATTTTTTTTCCGGATTTTTCCGGATTTTTTTTTCCGGATTTTTTTTCCGGATTTTTCCGGGTTTTTTTCCGGATTTTTTTTCCGGATTTTTTTCCGGATTTCTTTCCGGATTTTTCCGGAGTTTTTTTTCCGGATTTTTTTCCCGGATCTTTTTTCTGGATTTTTTTTCCGGATTTTTCCGGATTTTTTTTTCCGGATTTTTTTTCCGGATTTTTCCGGGTTTTTTTCCGGATTTTTTTTCCGGATTTTTTTTTCCGGATTTCTTTCCGGAGTTTTCCGGAGTTTTTTTTCCGGATTTTTTTTCCCGTATTTTTTTTCTGGATTTTTTTTCCGGATTTTTTTTTCCGGATTTTTTTTTCGGGTTTTTTTTCCGGATTTTTCCGGATTTTTTTCCGGAGTTCTTTTTCGGATTTTTTCTCCGGATTTTTCCGGATTTTTTTTTCGGATTTTTTTTTTCTGCATTTTTTTTCCGGATTTTTTTTTCCGGATTTTTTTTCCAGATTTCTTTTCCCGGATTTTTTTTCCGGATTTTCTTTTCCGGATTTTTCCAATTTTTTTTTTTCTGGGCTTTCTTTTCCAGATTTTTCCGGATTTTTTTTATGGATATTTTTTTCAAGATTTTTCCGGATTTTTTTTCCGGATTTTTTTTTCCGGATTTTTTTTCTGGATATTTTTTCCCGGATTTTTTTTCCGGATTTTTTTCTGGATTTTTCCGGATTTTTTTTTCGGATTTTTCCGGATTTTTTTTCCGGATTTTTTTTTCCGGATTTTTTTTCCGGATTTTTTTTTCCGGATTTTTTTTCTGGATATTTTTTCCCGGATTTTTTTTCCGGATTTTTTTCTGGATTTTTCCGGATTTTTTTTTCGGATTTTTCCGGATTTTTTTTCCGGATTTTTTTTTCCGGATTTTTTTTCTGGATATTTTTTCCCGGATTTTTTTTCTGGAATTTTTTTTCCGGATTTTTTTTCCGGATTTTTTTTTCCGGATTTTTTTTCTGGATTTTTCCGAAGTTTTTTTTTCCGGATTTTTTTTCCGGATTTTTTTCCCGGATTTTTTTTCTGGATTTTTTTTCCGGATTTTTCCGGATTTTTTTTTCCGGATTTTTTTTCCGGATTTTTCCGGGTTTTTCTTCCGGATTTTTTTTCCGGATTTTTTTTTCCGGATTTTTTTTCCCGGATTTTTTTTCTGGATTTTTTTTTCGGATTTTTTTTTCTGCATTTTTTTCCGATTTTTCTGCATTGTTTTCCGATTTTTTTTCCCGGACTTTTTTTCTGGATTTTTTTTCCGGATTTTTTTTTTCCGGATTTTTTTTCCGGATTTTTTTTCGGGTTTTTTTTCCGGATTTTTCCGGTTTTTTTTCCGGAGTTCTTTTTCGGATTTTTTCTCTGGATTTTTCCGGATTTTTTTTTCGGATTTTTTTTTCTGCATTTTTTTTCCGGATTTTTTTTTCCGGATTTTTTTTTCCGGATTTTTCCGAAGTTTTTTTTCCGGATTTTTTTCTGGATTTTTCCGGATTTTTTTTTCGGATTTTTCCGGATTTTTTTTCCGGATTTTTTTTTCCGGATTTTTTTTCTGGATATTTTTTCCCGGATTTTTTTTCTGGAATTTTTTTTCCGGATTTTTTTTTCCGGATTTTTTTTCCGGATTTTTGCGAAGTTTTTTTTCCGGATTTTTCCGGATTTTTTTTCCGGAGTTCTTTTTCGGATTTTTTTTCCGGATTTTTCCGGCTTTTTTTTCGGATTTTTTTTTCTGCATTTTTTTCCGGATTTCTTTCCGGATTTTTCCGGAGTTTTTTTTCCGGATTTTTTTCCCGGATCTTTTTTCTGGATTTTTTTTCCGGATTTTTCCGGATTTTTTTTTCCGGATTTTTTTTCCGGATTTTTCCGGGTTTTTTTCCGGATTTTTTTTCCGGATTTTTTTTTCCGGATTTCTTTCCGGAGTTTTCCGGAGTTTTTTTTCCGGATTTTTTTTCCCGTATTTTTTTTCTGGATTTTTTTTCCGGATTTTTTTTTCCGGATTTTTTTTTCGGGTTTTTTTTCCGGATTTTTCCGGATTTTTTTCCGGAGTTCTTTTTCGGATTTTTTCTCCGGATTTTTCCGGATTTTTTTTTCGGATTTTTTTTTTCTGCATTTTTTTTCCGGATTTTTTTTTCCGGATTTTTTTTCCAGATTTCTTTTCCCGGATTTTTTTTCCGGATTTTCTTTTCCGGATTTTTCCAATTTTTTTTTTCTGGGCTTTCTTTTCCAGATTTTTCCGGATTTTTTTTATGGATATTTTTTTCAAGATTTTTCCGGATTTTTTTTCCGGATTTTTTTTTCCGGATTTTTTTTCTGGATATTTTTTCCCGGATTTTTTTTCCGGATTTTTTTCTGGATTTTTCCGGATTTTTTTTTCGGATTTTTCCGGATTTTTTTTCCGGATTTTTTTTTCCGGATTTTTTTTCCGGATTTTTTTTTCCGGATTTTTTTTCTGGATATTTTTTCCCGGATTTTTTTTCCGGATTTTTTTCTGGATTTTTCCGGATTTTTTTTTCGGATTTTTCCGGATTTTTTTTCCGGATTTTTTTTTCCGGATTTTTTTTCTGGATATTTTTTCCCGGATTTTTTTTCTGGAATTTTTTTTCCGGATTTTTTTTCCGGATTTTTTTTTCCGGATTTTTTTTCTGGATTTTTCCGAAGTTTTTTTTTCCGGATTTTTTTTCCGGATTTTTTTCCCGGATTTTTTTTCTGGATTTTTTTTCCGGATTTTTCCGGATTTTTTTTTCCGGATTTTTTTTCCGGATTTTTCCGGGTTTTTCTTCCGGATTTTTTTTCCGGATTTTTTTTTCCGGATTTTTTTTCCCGGATTTTTTTTCTGGATTTTTTTTTCGGATTTTTTTTTCTGCATTTTTTTCCGATTTTTCTGCATTGTTTTCCGATTTTTTTTCCCGGACTTTTTTTCTGGATTTTTTTTCCGGATTTTTTTTTTCCGGATTTTTTTTCCGGATTTTTTTTCGGGTTTTTTTTCCGGATTTTTCCGGTTTTTTTTCCGGAGTTCTTTTTCGGATTTTTTCTCTGGATTTTTCCGGATTTTTTTTTCGGATTTTTTTTTCTGCATTTTTTTTCCGGATTTTTTTTTCCGGATTTTTTTTTCCGGATTTTTCCGAAGTTTTTTTTCCGGATTTTTTTCTGGATTTTTCCGGATTTTTTTTTCGGATTTTTCCGGATTTTTTTTCCGGATTTTTTTTTCCGGATTTTTTTTCTGGATATTTTTTCCCGGATTTTTTTTCTGGAATTTTTTTTCCGGATTTTTTTTTCCGGATTTTTTTTCCGGATTTTTCCGAAGTTTTTTTTCCGGATTTTTCCGGATTTTTTTTCCGGAGTTCTTTTTCGGATTTTTTTTCCGGATTTTTCCGGCTTTTTTTTCGGATTTTTTTTTCTGCATTTTTTTCCGGATTTCTTTCCGGATTTTTCCGGAGTTTTTTTTCCGGATTTTTTTCCCGGATCTTTTTTCTGGATTTTTTTTCCGGATTTTTCCGGATTTTTTTTTCCGGATATTTTTTCCGGATTTTTCCGGGTTTTTTTCCGGATTTTTTTTCCGGATTTTTTTTTCCGGATTTCTTTCCGGAGTTTTCCGGAGTTTTTTTTCCGGATTTTTTTTCCCGTATTTTTTTTCTGGATTTTTTTTCCGGATTTTTTTTTCCGGATTTTTTTTTCGGGTTTTTTTTCCGGATTTTTCCGGATTTTTTTCCGGAGTTCTTTTTCGGATTTTTTCTCCGGATTTTTCCGGATTTTTTTTTCGGATTTTTTTTTTCTGCATTTTTTTTCCGGATTTTTTTTTCCGGATTTTTTTTCCAGATTTCTTTTCCCGGATTTTTTTTCCGGATTTTCTTTTCCGGATTTTTCCAATTTTTTTTTTTCTGGGCTTTCTTTTCCAGATTTTTCCGGATTTTTTTTATGGATATTTTTTTCAAGATTTTTCCGGATTTTTTTTCCGGATTTTTTTTTCCGGATTTTTTTTCTGGATATTTTTTCCCGGATTTTTTTTCCGGATTTTTTTCTGGATTTTTCCGGATTTTTTTTTCGGATTTTTCCGGATTTTTTTTCCGGATTTTTTTTTCCGGATTTTTTTTCCGGATTTTTTTTTCCGGATTTTTTTTCTGGATATTTTTTCCCGGATTTTTTTTCCGGATTTTTTTCTGGATTTTTCCGGATTTTTTTTTCGGATTTTTCCGGATTTTTTTTCCGGATTTTTTTTTCCGGATTTTTTTTCTGGATATTTTTTCCCGGATTTTTTTTCTGGAATTTTTTTTCCGGATTTTTTTTCCGGATTTTTTTTTCCGGATTTTTTTTCTGGATTTTTCCGAAGTTTTTTTTTCCGGATTTTTTTTCCGGATTTTTTTCCCGGATTTTTTTTCTGGATTTTTTTTCCGGATTTTTCCGGATTTTTTTTTCCGGATTTTTTTTCCGGATTTTTCCGGGTTTTTCTTCCGGATTTTTTTTCCGGATTTTTTTTTCCGGATTTTTTTTCCCGGATTTTTTTTCTGGATTTTTTTTTCGGATTTTTTTTTCTGCATTTTTTTCCGATTTTTCTGCATTGTTTTCCGATTTTTTTTCCCGGACTTTTTTTCTGGATTTTTTTTCCGGATTTTTTTTTTCCGGATTTTTTTTCCGGATTTTTTTTCGGGTTTTTTTTCCGGATTTTTCCGGTTTTTTTTCCGGAGTTCTTTTTCGGATTTTTTCTCTGGATTTTTCCGGATTTTTTTTTCGGATTTTTTTTTCTGCATTTTTTTTCCGGATTTTTTTTTCCGGATTTTTTTTTCCGGATTTTTCCGAAGTTTTTTTTCCGGATTTTTTTCTGGATTTTTCCGGATTTTTTTTTCGGATTTTTCCGGATTTTTTTTCCGGATTTTTTTTTCCGGATTTTTTTTCTGGATATTTTTTCCCGGATTTTTTTTCTGGAATTTTTTTTCCGGATTTTTTTTTCCGGATTTTTTTTCCGGATTTTTCCGAAGTTTTTTTTCCGGATTTTTCCGGATTTTTTTTCCGGAGTTCTTTTTCGGATTTTTTTTCCGGATTTTTCCGGCTTTTTTTTCGGATTTTTTTTTCTGCATTTTTTTCCGGATTTCTTTCCGGATTTTTCCGGAGTTTTTTTTCCGGATTTTTTTCCCGGATCTTTTTTCTGGATTTTTTTTCCGGATTTTTCCGGATTTTTTTTTCCGGATTTTTTTTCCGGATTTTTCCGGGTTTTTTTCCGGATTTTTTTTCCGGATTTTTTTTTCCGGATTTCTTTCCGGAGTTTTCCGGAGTTTTTTTTCCGGATTTTTTTTCCCGTATTTTTTTTCTGGATTTTTTTTCCGGATTTTTTTTTCCGGATTTTTTTTTCGGGTTTTTTTTCCGGATTTTTCCGGATTTTTTTCCGGAGTTCTTTTTCGGATTTTTTCTCCGGATTTTTCCGGATTTTTTTTTCGGATTTTTTTTTTCTGCATTTTTTTTCCGGATTTTTTTTTCCGAATTTTTTTTACAGATTTCTTTTCCCGGATTTTTTTTCCGGATTTTTTTTCTGGATTTTTTTTTTCCGGATTTTTTTCCGGATTTTTTTTTCCGGGTTTTTTTTTTCCGGATTTTTTTTTCCGTATTTCTTTCCGGATTTTTCCGGAGTTTTTTTTCCGGATTTTTTTTCCCGGAGTTTTTTTCTGGATTTTTTTTCCGGATTTTTTTTCCGGATTTTTTTTCCGGGTTTTTTTTCCGGATTTTTCCGGATTTTTTTTTCGGATTTTTTTTCTGCATTTTTTTTCCGGATTTTTTTTTCCGGATTTTTTTTCCAGATTTTTTTTCCCGGATTTTTTTTCTGGATTTTTTTTTTCTGGATTTTTTTTTCCGGATTTTTTTTTCCGGATTTTTTTTCCGGATTTTTCCGAAGTTTTTTTTCCGGATTTTTCCGGATTTTTTTTCGGATTTTTTTTTCTGCATTTTTTTCCGGATTTCTTTCCAAATTTTTCCGGAGTTTTTTTTCCGGATTTTTTTCCCGGATTTTTTTTCTGGATTTTTTTTCCGGATTTTTCCGGATTTTTTTTTCCGGATTTTTTTTCCGGATTTTTCCGGGTTTTTCTTCCGGATTTTTTTTCCGGATTTTTTTTTCCGGATTTTTTTTCCCGGATTTTTTTTCTGGATTTTTTTTTCGGATTTTTTTTTCTGCATTTTTTTCCGATTGTTCTGCATTGTTTTCCGATTTTTTTTCCCGGACTTTTTTTCTGGATTTTTTTTCCGGATTTTTTTTTTCCGGATTTTTTTTCCGGATTTTTTTTCGGGTTTTTTTTCCGGATTTTTCCGGTTTTTTTTCCGGAGTTCTTTTTCGGATTTTTTCTCTGGATTTTTCCGGATTTTTTTTTCGGATTTTTTTTTCTGCATTTTTTTTCCGGATTTTTTTTTCCGGATTTTTTTTCCAGATTTTTTTTCCCGGATTTTTTTTCCGGATTTTTTTTCTGGATTTTTTTTTTCCGGATTTTTTTCCGGATTTTTTTTTCCGGATTTATTTTCCGGATTTTTACGAAGTTTTTTTTTCGGATTTTTTTTCCGGATTTTTTTTTCCGGATTTTTTTTCCAGATTTTTTTTCCCGGATTTTTTTTCTGGATTTTTTTTTTCTTCATTTTTTTTTTACCGATTTTTTTTTCCGGATTTTTTTTCCGGATTTTTCCGAAGTTTTTTTTTCAATTTTTTTTCAGGATTTTTTTTTCCGTGTTTTTTTTTCCGGATTTTTTTTTTCGGATTTCTTTCCGGATTTTCCCGGAGTTTTTTTTCTGGATTTTTTTTCCGGATGTTTTTTTCTGGATTTTTTTTCCGGATTTTTTTTCCAGAGTTCTTTTTCGGATTTTTTTTCCGGATTTTTCCGGATTTTTTTTCCGGATTTTTTTTCCAGATTTTTTTTTCCCGGATTTTTTTTCTGGATTTTTTTTTCCCGGATTTTTTTTCTGGATTTTTTTTCCGGATTTTTTTTCCAGATTTTTTTTCTGGATTTTTTTTTTGGAATTTTTCCGGATTTTTTTTCCGGATTTTTTTCTGGATTTTTCCGGATTTTTTTTTCGGATTTTTCTGGATTTTTTTTCCGGATTTTTTTTTCCGGATTTTTTTTCTGGATATTTTTTCCCGGATTTTTTTTCTGGAATTTTTTTTCCGGATTTTTTTTTCCGGATTTTTTTTCCGGATTTTTCCGAAGTTTTTTTTCCGGATTTTTCCGGATTTTTTTTCCGGAGTTCTTTTTCGGATTTTTTTTCCGGATTTTTCCGGATTTTTTTTAGGATTTTTTTTTCTGCATTTTTTTCCGGATTTCTTTCCGGATTTTTCCGGAGTTTTTTTTCCGGATTTTTTTCCCGGATTTTTTTTCTGGATTTTTTTTTCCGGATTTTTCCGGATTTTTTTTTCCGGATTTTTTTTCCGGATTTTTTTTCCGGATTTTTCCGGGTTTTTTTTCCGGATTTTTTTTCCGGATTTTTTTTTCCGGATTTTTTTTCTGGATTTTTTTTTTCCGGATTTTTTTTCTGGATTTTTTTTCCGGATTTTTTTTCCAGAGTTCTTTTTCGGATTTTTTTTCCGGATTTTTCCGGATTTTTTTTCCGGATTTTTTTTCCAGATTTTTTTTTCCCGGATTTTTTTTCTGGATTTTTTTTTCCCGGATTTTTTTTCTGGATTTTTTTTCCGGATTTTTTTTCCAGATTTTTTTTCTGGATTTTTTTTTTGGAATTTTTCCGGATTTTTTTTCCGGATTTTTTTCTGGATTTTTCCGGATTTTTTTTTCGGATTTTTCCGGATTTTTTTTCCGGATTTTTTTTTCCGGATTTTTTTTCTGGATATTTTTTCCCGGATTTTTTTTCTGGAATTTTTTTTCCGGATTTTTTTTTCCGGATTTTTTTTCCGGATTTTTCCGAAGTTTTTTTTCCGGATTTTTTTTTCCGGATTTTTTTTCTGGATATTTTTTCCCGGATTTTTTTTCTGGATTTTTTTTTCTGGATTTTTTTTCCGGATTTTTTTTTCCGGATTTTTTTTCCGGATTTTTCCGAAGTTTTTTTCCGGATTTTTCCGGATTTTTTTTTCTGGATTTTTCCGGATTTTTTTTTCGGATTTTTCCGGATTTTTTTTCCGGATTTTTTTTTCCAGATTTTTTTTCTGGATATTTTTTCCCGGATTTTTTTTCTGGAATTTTTTTTCCGGATTTTTTTTCCAGATTTTTCACGATTTTTTTTCCCGATTTTCTTTTCCGGATTTTTCCAATTTTTTTTTTTCTGGGCTTTCTTTTCCAGATTTTTCCGGATTTTTTTTATGGATATTTTTTTCAAGATTTTTCCGGATTTTTTTTCCGGATTTTTTTTTCCGGATTTTTTTTCTGGATATTTTTTCCCGGATTTTTTTTCCGGATTTTTTTCTGGATTTTTCCGGATTTTTTTTTCGGATTTTTTCGGATTTTTTTTCCGGATTTTTTTTTCCGGATTTCTTTCCGGATTTTTCCGGAGTTTTTTTTCCGGATTTTTTTTCCCGTATTTTTTTTCTGGATTTTTTATCCCGAATTTTTTTTTCCGGATTTTTTTTTCAGGTTTTTTTTCCGGATTTTTCCGGATTTTTTTCCGGAGTTCTTTTTCGGATTTTTTCTCCGGATTTTTCCGGATTTTTTTTTCGGATTTTTTTTTTGCATTTTTTTTCCGGATTTTTTTTTCCGGATTTTTTTTCCGGATTTTTCCGGATTTTTTTTCCGGATTTTTCCGGGTTTTTTTTCCGGATTTTTTTTCCGGATTTTTTTTTCCGGATTTCTTTCCGGATTTTTCCGGAGTTTTTTTTCCGGATTTTTTTTCCCGTATTTTTTTTCTGGATTTTTTATCCCGAATTTTTTTTTCCGGATTTTTTTTTCGGGTTTTTTTTCCGGATTTTTCCGGATTTTTCCGGATTTTTTTTTCGGATTTTTTTTTTGCATTTTTTTTCCGGATTTTTTTTTCCGGATTTTTTTTCCAGATTTTTTTTCCCGGATTTTTTTTCCGGATTTTTTTTCTGGATTTTTTTTTTCCGGATTTTTTTCCGGATTTTTTTTTCCGGGTTTTTTTTTTCCGGATTTTTTTTTCCGTATTTCTTTCCGGATTTTTCCGGAGTTTTTTTTCCGGATTTTTTTTCCCGGAGTTTTTTTCTGGATTTTTTTTCCGGATTTTTTTTCCGGATTTTTTTTCCGGGTTTTTTTTCCGGATTTTTCCGGATTTTTTTTTCGGATTTTTTTTCTGCATTTTTTTTCCGGATTTTTTTTTCCGGATTTTTTTTCCAGATTTTTTTTCCCGGATTTTTTTTCTGGATTTTTTTTTTCTGGATTTTTTTTTCCGGATTTTTTTTTTCGGATTTTTTTTCCGGATTTTTCCGAAGTTTTTTGTTCGGATTTTTTTTCAGGATTTTTTTTTCCGTGTTTTTTTTTCCGGATTTTTTTTTCCGGATTTCTTTCCGGATTTTCCCGGAGTTTTTTTTCCGGATTTTTTTTCCCGGATTTTTTTTCTGGATTTTTTTTCCGGATGTTTTTTTCCGGATTTTTTTTCTGGATTTTTTTTCCGGATGTTCTTTTTCGGATTTTTTTTCCGGATTTTTCCGGATTTTTTTTCCGGATTTTTTTTCCAGATTTTTTTTCCCGGATTTTTTTTCTGGATTTTTTTTTCCGGATTTTTTTTCCAGATTTTTCCGGATTTTTTTTCCGGATTTTTTTTCCGGATTTTTCCGGATTTTTTTTCCGGATTTTTTTTCTGGATTTTTTTTTTCCGGATTTTTTTTCCGGATTTTTTTTTCGGATTTCTTTCCAGATTTTTCCGGAGTTTTTTTTCCGGATTTTTTTTCCCGGATTTTTTTTCTGGATTTTTTTTTCCGGATTTTTTTTCCCGGATTTTTTTTCTGGATTTTTTTTTCGGATTTTTTTTTCTGCATTTTTTTCCGATTTTTCTGCATTTTTTTCCGATTTTTTTTCCCGGACTTTTTTTCTGGATTTTTTTTCCGGATTTTTTTTTTCCGGATTTTTTTTCCGGATTTTTTTTTCGGATTTTTCCGGGTTTTTTTTCCGGATTTTTCCGGGTTTTTTTTCCGGATTTTTTTTCCGGATTTTTTTTCCCGGATTTTTTTTCCGGATTTTTTTTTCCGGATTTTTCCGGATTTTTTTCCGGATTTTTCCGGATTTTTTTCCGGATTTTTCCAGGTTTTTTTTTCCGGATATTTTTTCCCGGATTTTTCCGTTTTTTTTTTTCGGGAGTCTTTTTCCGGATTTTTTTTTCCGGAATTTTTTTTTTCGGATTTTTCCGGATTTCTTTTTTCCGGATTTTTTTTTCCGGATTTTTTTTCCAGATTTTTCCGGATTTTTTTTTCCGGATTTTTTTTCCGGATTTTTCCGGAGTTTTTTTCGGATTTTTTTTTCCGGATTTTTTTTTTCCGGATTTTTTTTCCGGATTTTTTTTTTCGGATTTTTCCGGATTTTTTTTTCCGGATTTTTTTTTCCAGATTTTTCACGATTTTTTTTCCCGATTTTCTTTTCCGGATTTTTCCAATTTTTTTTTTCTGGGTTTTCTTTTCCAGATTTTTCCGGATTTTTTTTATGGATATTTTTTTCAAGATTTTTCCGGATTTTTTTTTACGGATTTTTTTTTCCAGATTTTTCCGGATTTTTTTTTCCGGGTTTTTTTTCCGGATTCTTCCGGATTTTTTTTCCGGATTTTATTTTCCAGATTTTTCCGGATTTTTTTTCCGGATTTTTTTTTCCGGATTTTTTTTCTGGATATTTTTTCCCGGATTTTTTTTCTGGATTTTTTTTTCTGGATTTTTTTTCCGGATTTTTTTTTCCGGATTTTTTTTCCGGATTTTTCCGAAGTTTTTTTCCGGATTTTTCCGGATTTTTTTTTCTGGATTTTTCCGGATTTTTTTTTCGGATTTTTCCGGATTTTTTTTCCGGATTTTTTTTTCCAGATTTTTTTTCTGGATATTTTTTCCCGGATTTTTTTTCTGGAATTTTTTTTCCGGATTTTTTTTCCAGATTTTTCACGATTTTTTTTCCCGATTTTCTTTTCCGGATTTTTCCAATTTTTTTTTTTCTGGGCTTTCTTTTCCAGATTTTTCCGGATTTTTTTTATGGATATTTTTTTCAAGATTTTTCCGGATTTTTTTTCCGGATTTTTTTTTCCGGATTTTTTTTCTGGATATTTTTTCCCGGATTTTTTTTCCGGATTTTTTTCTGGATTTTTCCGGATTTTTTTTTCGGATTTTTCCGGATTTTTTTTCCGGATTTTTTTTTCCGGATTTTTTTTCCGGATTTTTTTTTCCGGATTTTTTTTCTGGATATTTTTTCCCGGATTTTTTTTCCGGATTTTTTTCTGGATTTTTCCGGATTTTTTTTTCGGATTTTTCCGGATTTTTTTTCCGGATTTTTTTTTCCGGATTTTTTTTCTGGATATTTTTTCCCGGATTTTTTTTTTGGAATTTTTTTTCCGGATTTTTTTTCCGGATTTTTTTTTCCGGATTTTTTTTCTGGATTTTTCCGAAGTTTTTTTTTCCGGATTTTTTTTCCGGATTTTTTTCCCGGATTTTTTTTCTGGATTTTTTTTCCGGATTTTTCCGGATTTTTTTTTCCGGATTTTTTTTCCGGATTTTTCCGGGTTTTTCTTCCGGATTTTTTTTCCGGATTTTTTTTTCCGGATTTTTTTTCCCGGATTTTTTTTCTGGATTTTTTTTTCGGATTTTTTTTTCTGCATTTTTTTCCGATTTTTCTGCATTGTTTTCCGATTTTTTTTCCCGGACTTTTTTTCTGGATTTTTTTTCCGGATTTTTTTTTTCCGGATTTTTTTTCCGGATTTTTTTTCGGGTTTTTTTTCCGGATTTTTCCGGTTTTTTTTCCGGAGTTCTTTTTCGGATTTTTTCTCTGGATTTTTCCGGATTTTTTTTTCGGATTTTTTTTTCTGCATTTTTTTTCCGGATTTTTTTTTCCGGATTTTTTTTTCCGGATTTTTCCGAAGTTTTTTTTCCGGATTTTTTTCTGCATTTTTCCGGATTTTTTTTTCGGATTTTTCCGGATTTTTTTTCCGGATTTTTTTTTCCGGATTTTTTTTCTGGATATTTTTTCCCGGATTTTTTTTCTGGAATTTTTTTTCCGGATTTTTTTTTCCGGATTTTTTTTCCGGATTTTTGCGAAGTTTTTTTTCCGGATTTTTCCGGATTTTTTTTCCGGAGTTCTTTTTCGGATTTTTTTTCCGGATTTTTCCGGCTTTTTTTTCGGATTTTTTTTTCTGCATTTTTTTCCGGATTTCTTTCCGGATTTTTCCGGAGTTTTTTTTCCGGATTTTTTTCCCGGATCTTTTTTCTGGATTTTTTTTCCGGATTTTTCCGGATTTTTTTCCCGGATCTTTTTTCCGGATTTTTCCGGGTTTTTTTCCGGATTTTTTTTCCGGATTTTTTTCCGGATTTCTTTCCGGATTTTTCCGGAGTTTTTTTTCCGGATTTTTTTCCCGGATCTTTTTTCTGGATTTTTTTTCCGGATTTTTCCGGATTTTTTTTTCCGGATTTTTTTTCCGGATTTTTCCGGGTTTTTTTCCGGATTTTTTTTCCGGATTTTTTTTTCCGGATTTCTTTCCGGAGTTTTCCGGAGTTTTTTTTCCGGATTTTTTTTCCCGTATTTTTTTTCTGGATTTTTTTTCCGGATTTTTTTTTCCGGATTTTTTTTTCGGGTTTTTTTTCCGGATTTTTCCGGATTTTTTTCCGGAGTTCTTTTTCGGATTTTTTCTCCGGATTTTTCCGGATTTTTTTTTCGGATTTTTTTTTTCTGCATTTTTTTTCCGGATTTTTTTTTCCGGATTTTTTTTCCAGATTTCTTTTCCCGGATTTTTTTTCCGGATTTTCTTTTCCGGATTTTTCCAATTTTTTTTTTTCTGGGCTTTCTTTTCCAGATTTTTCCGGATTTTTTTTATGGATATTTTTTTCAAGATTTTTCCGGATTTTTTTTCCGGATTTTTTTTTCCGGATTTTTTTTCTGGATATTTTTTCCCGGATTTTTTTTCCGGATTTTTTTCTGGATTTTTCCGGATTTTTTTTTCGGATTTTTCCGGATTTTTTTTCCGGATTTTTTTTTCCGGATTTTTTTTCCGGATTTTTTTTTCCGGATTTTTTTTCTGGATATTTTTTCCCGGATTTTTTTTCCGGATTTTTTTCTGGATTTTTCCGGATTTTTTTTTCGGATTTTTCCGGATTTTTTTTCCGGATTTTTTTTTCCGGATTTTTTTTCTGGATATTTTTTCCCGGATTTTTTTTCTGGAATTTTTTTTCCGGATTTTTTTTCCGGATTTTTTTTTCCGGATTTTTTTTCTGGATTTTTCCGAAGTTTTTTTTTCCGGATTTTTTTTCCGGATTTTTTTCCCAGATTTTTTTTCTGGATTTTTTTTCCGGATTTTTCCGGATTTTTTTTTCCGGATTTTTTTTCCGGATTTTTCCGGGTTTTTCTTCCGGATTTTTTTTCCGGATTTTTTTTTCCGGATTTTTTTTCCCGGATTTTTTTTCTGGATTTTTTTTTCGGATTTTTTTTTCTGCATTTTTTTCCGATTTTTCTGCATTGTTTTCCGATTTTTTTTCCCGGACTTTTTTTCTGGATTTTTTTTCCGGATTTTTTTTTTCCGGATTTTTTTTCCGGATTTTTTTTCGGGTTTTTTTTCCGGATTTTTCCGGTTTTTTTTCCGGAGTTCTTTTTCGGATTTTTTCTCTGGATTTTTCCGGATTTTTTTTTCGGATTTTTTTTTCTGCATTTTTTTTCCGGATTTTTTTTTCCGGATTTTTTTTTCCGGATTTTTCCGAAGTTTTTTTTCCGGATTTTTTTCTGGATTTTTCCGGATTTTTTTTTCGGATTTTTCCGGATTTTTTTTCCGGATTTTTTTTTCCGGATTTTTTTTCTGGATATTTTTTCCCGGATTTTTTTTCTGGAATTTTTTTTCCGGATTTTTTTTTCCGGATTTTTTTTCCGGATTTTTGCGAAGTTTTTTTTCCGGATTTTTCCGGATTTTTTTTCCGGAGTTCTTTTTCGGATTTTTTTTCCGGATTTTTCCGGCTTTTTTTTCGGATTTTTTTTTCTGCATTTTTTTCCGGATTTCTTTCCGGATTTTTCCGGAGTTTTTTTTCCGGATTTTTTTCCCGGATCTTTTTTCTGGATTTTTTTTCCGGATTTTTCCGGATTTTTTTTTCCGGATTTTTTTTCCGGATTTTTCCGGGTTTTTTTCCGGATTTTTTTTCCGGATTTTTTTTTCCGGATTTCTTTCCGGAGTTTTCCGGAGTTTTTTTTCCGGATTTTTTTTCCCGTATTTTTTTTCTGGATTTTTTTTCCGGATTTTTTTTTCCGGATTTTTTTTTCGGGTTTTTTTTCCGGATTTTTCCGGATTTTTTTCCGGAGTTCTTTTTCGGATTTTTTCTCCGGATTTTTCCGGATTTTTTTTTCGGATTTTTTTTTTCTGCATTTTTTTTCCGGATTTTTTTTTCCGGATTTTTTTTCCAGA
Organism: Pelobates fuscus; assembly: GCF_036172605.1. Classification (NCBI taxonomy): domain Eukaryota; kingdom Metazoa; phylum Chordata; class Amphibia; order Anura; family Pelobatidae; genus Pelobates; species Pelobates fuscus. Next base: position 124,091 of record NW_026961923.1, on the reverse strand, counting down.
TTTCTTTTCCCGGATTTTTTTTCCGGATTTTCTTTTCCGGATTTTTCCAATTTTTTTTTTCTGGGCTTTCTTTTCCAGATTTTTCCGGATTTTTTTTATGGATATTTTTTTCAAGATTTTTCCGGATTTTTTTTCCGGATTTTTTTTTCCGGATTTTTTTTCTGGATATTTTTTCCCGGATTTTTTTTCCGGATTTTTTTCTGGATTTTTCCGGATTTTTTTTTCGGATTTTTCCGGATTTTTTTTCCGGATTTTTTTTTCCGGATTTTTTTTCCGGATTTTTTTTTCCGGATTTTTTTTCTGGATATTTTTTCCCGGATTTTTTTTCCGGATTTTTTTCTGGATTTTTCCGGATTTTTTTTTCGGATTTTTCCGGATTTTTTTTCCGGATTTTTTTTTCCGGATTTTTTTTCTGGATATTTTTTCCCGGATTTTTTTTCTGGAATTTTTTTTCCGGATTTTTTTTCCGGATTTTTTTTTCCGGATTTTTTTTCTGGATTTTTCCGAAGTTTTTTTTTCCGGATTTTTTTTCCGGATTTTTTTCCCGGATTTTTTTTCTGGATTTTTTTTCCGGATTTTTCCGGATTTTTTTTTCCGGATTTTTTTTCCGGATTTTTCCGGGTTTTTCTTCCGGATTTTTTTTCCGGATTTTTTTTTCCGGATTTTTTTTCCCGGATTTTTTTTCTGGATTTTTTTTTCGGATTTTTTTTTCTGCATTTTTTTCCGATTTTTCTGCATTGTTTTCCGATTTTTTTTCCCGGACTTTTTTTCTGGATTTTTTTTCCGGATTTTTTTTTTCCGGATTTTTTTTCCGGATTTTTTTTCGGGTTTTTTTTCCGGATTTTTCCGGTTTTTTTTCCGGAGTTCTTTTTCGGATTTTTTCTCTGGATTTTTCCGGATTTTTTTTTCGGATTTTTTTTTCTGCATTTTTTTTCCGGATTTTTTTTTCCGGATTTTTTTTTCCGGATTTTTCCGAAGTTTTTTTTCCGGATTTTTTTCTGGATTTTTCCGGATTTTTTTTTCGGATTTTTCCGGATTTTTTTTCCGGATTTTTTTTTCCGGATTTTTTTTCTGGATATTTTTTCCCGGATTTTTTTTCTGGAATTTTTTTTCCGGATTTTTTTTTCCGGATTTTTTTTCCGGATTTTTCCGAAGTTTTTTTTCCGGATTTTTCCGGATTTTTTTTCCGGAGTTCTTTTTCGGATTTTTTTTCCGGATTTTTCCGGCTTTTTTTTCGGATTTTTTTTTCTGCATTTTTTTCCGGATTTCTTTCCGGATTTTTCCGGAGTTTTTTTTCCGGATTTTTTTTCTGGATTTTTCCGAAGTTTTTTTTTCCGGATTTTTTTTCCGGATTTTTTTCCCGGATTTTTTTTCTGGATTTTTTTTCCGGATTTTTCCGGATTTTTTTTTCCGGATTTTTTTTCCGGATTTTTCCGGGTTTTTCTTCCGGATTTTTTTTCCGGATTTTTTTTTCCGGATTTTTTTTCCCGGATTTTTTTTCTGGATTTTTTTTTCGGATTTTTTTTTCTGCATTTTTTTCCGATTTTTCTGCATTGTTTTCCGATTTTTTTTCCCGGACTTTTTTTCTGGATTTTTTTTCCGGATTTTTTTTTTCCGGATTTTTTTTCCGGATTTTTTTTCGGGTTTTTTTTCCGGATTTTTCCGGTTTTTTTTCCGGAGTTCTTTTTCGGATTTTTTCTCTGGATTTTTCCGGATTTTTTTTTCGGATTTTTTTTTCTGCATTTTTTTTCCGGATTTTTTTTTCCGGATTTTTTTTTCCGGATTTTTCCGAAGTTTTTTTTCCGGATTTTTTTCTGGATTTTTCCGGATTTTTTTTTCGGATTTTTCCGGATTTTTTTTCCGGATTTTTTTTTCCGGATTTTTTTTCTGGATATTTTTTCCCGGATTTTTTTTCTGGAATTTTTTTTCCGGATTTTTTTTTCCGGATTTTTTTTCCGGATTTTTCCGAAGTTTTTTTTCCGGATTTTTCCGGATTTTTTTTCCGGAGTTCTTTTTCGGATTTTTTTTCCGGATTTTTCCGGCTTTTTTTTCGGATTTTTTTTTCTGCATTTTTTTCCGGATTTCTTTCCGGATTTTTCCGGAGTTTTTTTTCCGGATTTTTTTCCCGGATCTTTTTTCTGGATTTTTTTTCCGGATTTTTCCGGATTTTTTTTTCCGGATATTTTTTCCGGATTTTTCCGGGTTTTTTTCCGGATTTTTTTTCCGGATTTTTTTTTCCGGATTTCTTTCCGGAGTTTTCCGGAGTTTTTTTTCCGGATTTTTTTTCCCGTATTTTTTTTCTGGATTTTTTTTCCGGATTTTTTTTTCCGGATTTTTTTTTCGGGTTTTTTTTCCGGATTTTTCCGGATTTTTTTCCGGAGTTCTTTTTCGGATTTTTTCTCCGGATTTTTCCGGATTTTTTTTTCGGATTTTTTTTTTCTGCATTTTTTTTCCGGATTTTTTTTTCCGGATTTTTTTTCCAGATTTCTTTTCCCGGATTTTTTTTCCGGATTTTCTTTTCCGGATTTTTCCAATTTTTTTTTTTCTGGGCTTTCTTTTCCAGATTTTTCCGGATTTTTTTTATGGATATTTTTTTCAAGATTTTTCCGGATTTTTTTTCCGGATTTTTTTTTCCGGATTTTTTTTCTGGATATTTTTTCCCGGATTTTTTTTCCGGATTTTTTTCTGGATTTTTCCGGATTTTTTTTTCGGATTTTTCCGGATTTTTTTTCCGGATTTTTTTTTCCGGATTTTTTTTCCGGATTTTTTTTTCCGGATTTTTTTTCTGGATATTTTTTCCCGGATTTTTTTTCCGGATTTTTTTCTGGATTTTTCCGGATTTTTTTTTCGGATTTTTCCGGATTTTTTTTCCGGATTTTTTTTTCCGGATTTTTTTTCTGGATATTTTTTCCCGGATTTTTTTTCTGGAATTTTTTTTCCGGATTTTTTTTCCGGATTTTTTTTTCCGGATTTTTTTTCTGGATTTTTCCGAAGTTTTTTTTTCCGGATTTTTTTTCCGGATTTTTTTCCCGGATTTTTTTTCTGGATTTTTTTTCCGGATTTTTCCGGATTTTTTTTTCCGGATTTTTTTTCCGGATTTTTCCGGGTTTTTCTTCCGGATTTTTTTTCCGGATTTTTTTTTCCGGATTTTTTTTCCCGGATTTTTTTTCTGGATTTTTTTTTCGGATTTTTTTTTCTGCATTTTTTTCCGATTTTTCTGCATTGTTTTCCGATTTTTTTTCCCGGACTTTTTTTCTGGATTTTTTTTCCGGATTTTTTTTTTCCGGATTTTTTTTCCGGATTTTTTTTCGGGTTTTTTTTCCGGATTTTTCCGGTTTTTTTTCCGGAGTTCTTTTTCGGATTTTTTCTCTGGATTTTTCCGGATTTTTTTTTCGGATTTTTTTTTCTGCATTTTTTTTCCGGATTTTTTTTTCCGGATTTTTTTTTCCGGATTTTTCCGAAGTTTTTTTTCCGGATTTTTTTCTGGATTTTTCCGGATTTTTTTTTCGGATTTTTCCGGATTTTTTTTCCGGATTTTTTTTTCCGGATTTTTTTTCTGGATATTTTTTCCCGGATTTTTTTTCTGGAATTTTTTTTCCGGATTTTTTTTTCCGGATTTTTTTTCCGGATTTTTCCGAAGTTTTTTTTCCGGATTTTTCCGGATTTTTTTTCCGGAGTTCTTTTTCGGATTTTTTTTCCGGATTTTTCCGGCTTTTTTTTCGGATTTTTTTTTCTGCATTTTTTTCCGGATTTCTTTCCGGATTTTTCCGGAGTTTTTTTTCCGGATTTTTTTTCTGGATTTTTCCGAAGTTTTTTTTTCCGGATTTTTTTTCCGGATTTTTTTCCCGGATTTTTTTTCTGGATTTTTTTTCCGGATTTTTCCGGATTTTTTTTTCCGGATTTTTTTTCCGGATTTTTCCGGGTTTTTCTTCCGGATTTTTTTTCCGGATTTTTTTTTCCGGATTTTTTTTCCCGGATTTTTTTTCTGGATTTTTTTTTCGGATTTTTTTTTCTGCATTTTTTTCCGATTTTTCTGCATTGTTTTCCGATTTTTTTTCCCGGACTTTTTTTCTGGATTTTTTTTCCGGATTTTTTTTTTCCGGATTTTTTTTCCGGATTTTTTTTCGGGTTTTTTTTCCGGATTTTTCCGGTTTTTTTTCCGGAGTTCTTTTTCGGATTTTTTCTCTGGATTTTTCCGGATTTTTTTTTCGGATTTTTTTTTCTGCATTTTTTTTCCGGATTTTTTTTTCCGGATTTTTTTTTCCGGATTTTTCCGAAGTTTTTTTTCCGGATTTTTTTCTGGATTTTTCCGGATTTTTTTTTCGGATTTTTCCGGATTTTTTTTCCGGATTTTTTTTTCCGGATTTTTTTTCTGGATATTTTTTCCCGGATTTTTTTTCTGGAATTTTTTTTCCGGATTTTTTTTTCCGGATTTTTTTTCCGGATTTTTCCGAAGTTTTTTTTCCGGATTTTTCCGGATTTTTTTTCCGGAGTTCTTTTTCGGATTTTTTTTCCGGATTTTTCCGGCTTTTTTTTCGGATTTTTTTTTCTGCATTTTTTTCCGGATTTCTTTCCGGATTTTTCCGGAGTTTTTTTTCCGGATTTTTTTCCCGGATCTTTTTTCTGGATTTTTTTTCCGGATTTTTCCGGATTTTTTTTTCCGGATATTTTTTCCGGATTTTTCCGGGTTTTTTTCCGGATTTTTTTTCCGGATTTTTTTTTCCGGATTTCTTTCCGGAGTTTTCCGGAGTTTTTTTTCCGGATTTTTTTTCCCGTATTTTTTTTCTGGATTTTTTTTCCGGATTTTTTTTTCCGGATTTTTTTTTCGGGTTTTTTTTCCGGATTTTTCCGGATTTTTTTCCGGAGTTCTTTTTCGGATTTTTTCTCCGGATTTTTCCGGATTTTTTTTTCGGATTTTTTTTTTCTGCATTTTTTTTCCGGATTTTTTTTTCCGGATTTTTTTTCCAGATTTCTTTTCCCGGATTTTTTTTCCGGATTTTCTTTTCCGGATTTTTCCAATTTTTTTTTTTCTGGGCTTTCTTTTCCAGATTTTTCCGGATTTTTTTTATGGATATTTTTTTCAAGATTTTTCCGGATTTTTTTTCCGGATTTTTTTTTCCGGATTTTTTTTCTGGATATTTTTTCCCGGATTTTTTTTCCGGATTTTTTTCTGGATTTTTCCGGATTTTTTTTTCGGATTTTTCCGGATTTTTTTTCCGGATTTTTTTTTCCGGATTTTTTTTCCGGATTTTTTTTTCCGGATTTTTTTTCTGGATATTTTTTCCCGGATTTTTTTTCCGGATTTTTTTCTGGATTTTTCCGGATTTTTTTTTCGGATTTTTCCGGATTTTTTTTCCGGATTTTTTTTTCCGGATTTTTTTTCTGGATATTTTTTCCCGGATTTTTTTTCTGGAATTTTTTTTCCGGATTTTTTTTCCGGATTTTTTTTTCCGGATTTTTTTTCTGGATTTTTCCGAAGTTTTTTTTTCCGGATTTTTTTTCCGGATTTTTTTCCCGGATTTTTTTTCTGGATTTTTTTTCCGGATTTTTCCGGATTTTTTTTTCCGGATTTTTTTTCCGGATTTTTCCGGGTTTTTCTTCCGGATTTTTTTTCCGGATTTTTTTTTCCGGATTTTTTTTCCCGGATTTTTTTTCTGGATTTTTTTTTCGGATTTTTTTTTCTGCATTTTTTTCCGATTTTTCTGCATTGTTTTCCGATTTTTTTTCCCGGACTTTTTTTCTGGATTTTTTTTCCGGATTTTTTTTTTCCGGATTTTTTTTCCGGATTTTTTTTCGGGTTTTTTTTCCGGATTTTTCCGGTTTTTTTTCCGGAGTTCTTTTTCGGATTTTTTCTCTGGATTTTTCCGGATTTTTTTTTCGGATTTTTTTTTCTGCATTTTTTTTCCGGATTTTTTTTTCCGGATTTTTTTTTCCGGATTTTTCCGAAGTTTTTTTTCCGGATTTTTTTCTGGATTTTTCCGGATTTTTTTTTCGGATTTTTCCGGATTTTTTTTCCGGATTTTTTTTTCCGGATTTTTTTTCTGGATATTTTTTCCCGGATTTTTTTTCTGGAATTTTTTTTCCGGATTTTTTTTTCCGGATTTTTTTTCCGGATTTTTCCGAAGTTTTTTTTCCGGATTTTTCCGGATTTTTTTTCCGGAGTTCTTTTTCGGATTTTTTTTCCGGATTTTTCCGGCTTTTTTTTCGGATTTTTTTTTCTGCATTTTTTTCCGGATTTCTTTCCGGATTTTTCCGGAGTTTTTTTTCCGGATTTTTTTCCCGGATCTTTTTTCTGGATTTTTTTTCCGGATTTTTCCGGATTTTTTTTTCCGGATTTTTTTTCCGGATTTTTCCGGGTTTTTTTCCGGATTTTTTTTCCGGATTTTTTTTTCCGGATTTCTTTCCGGAGTTTTCCGGAGTTTTTTTTCCGGATTTTTTTTCCCGTATTTTTTTTCTGGATTTTTTTTCCGGATTTTTTTTTCCGGATTTTTTTTTCGGGTTTTTTTTCCGGATTTTTCCGGATTTTTTTCCGGAGTTCTTTTTCGGATTTTTTCTCCGGATTTTTCCGGATTTTTTTTTCGGATTTTTTTTTTCTGCATTTTTTTTCCGGATTTTTTTTTCCGAATTTTTTTTACAGATTTCTTTTCCCGGATTTTTTTTCCGGATTTTTTTTCTGGATTTTTTTTTTCCGGATTTTTTTCCGGATTTTTTTTTCCGGGTTTTTTTTTTCCGGATTTTTTTTTCCGTATTTCTTTCCGGATTTTTCCGGAGTTTTTTTTCCGGATTTTTTTTCCCGGAGTTTTTTTCTGGATTTTTTTTCCGGATTTTTTTTCCGGATTTTTTTTCCGGGTTTTTTTTCCGGATTTTTCCGGATTTTTTTTTCGGATTTTTTTTCTGCATTTTTTTTCCGGATTTTTTTTTCCGGATTTTTTTTCCAGATTTTTTTTCCCGGATTTTTTTTCTGGATTTTTTTTTTCTGGATTTTTTTTTCCGGATTTTTTTTTCCGGATTTTTTTTCCGGATTTTTCCGAAGTTTTTTTTCCGGATTTTTCCGGATTTTTTTTCGGATTTTTTTTTCTGCATTTTTTTCCGGATTTCTTTCCAAATTTTTCCGGAGTTTTTTTTCCGGATTTTTTTCCCGGATTTTTTTTCTGGATTTTTTTTCCGGATTTTTCCGGATTTTTTTTTCCGGATTTTTTTTCCGGATTTTTCCGGGTTTTTCTTCCGGATTTTTTTTCCGGATTTTTTTTTCCGGATTTTTTTTCCCGGATTTTTTTTCTGGATTTTTTTTTCGGATTTTTTTTTCTGCATTTTTTTCCGATTGTTCTGCATTGTTTTCCGATTTTTTTTCCCGGACTTTTTTTCTGGATTTTTTTTCCGGATTTTTTTTTTCCGGATTTTTTTTCCGGATTTTTTTTCGGGTTTTTTTTCCGGATTTTTCCGGTTTTTTTTCCGGAGTTCTTTTTCGGATTTTTTCTCTGGATTTTTCCGGATTTTTTTTTCGGATTTTTTTTTCTGCATTTTTTTTCCGGATTTTTTTTTCCGGATTTTTTTTCCAGATTTTTTTTCCCGGATTTTTTTTCCGGATTTTTTTTCTGGATTTTTTTTTTCCGGATTTTTTTCCGGATTTTTTTTTCCGGATTTATTTTCCGGATTTTTACGAAGTTTTTTTTTCGGATTTTTTTTCCGGATTTTTTTTTCCGGATTTTTTTTCCAGATTTTTTTTCCCGGATTTTTTTTCTGGATTTTTTTTTTCTTCATTTTTTTTTTACCGATTTTTTTTTCCGGATTTTTTTTCCGGATTTTTCCGAAGTTTTTTTTTCAATTTTTTTTCAGGATTTTTTTTTCCGTGTTTTTTTTTCCGGATTTTTTTTTTCGGATTTCTTTCCGGATTTTCCCGGAGTTTTTTTTCTGGATTTTTTTTCCGGATGTTTTTTTCTGGATTTTTTTTCCGGATTTTTTTTCCAGAGTTCTTTTTCGGATTTTTTTTCCGGATTTTTCCGGATTTTTTTTCCGGATTTTTTTTCCAGATTTTTTTTTCCCGGATTTTTTTTCTGGATTTTTTTTTCCCGGATTTTTTTTCTGGATTTTTTTTCCGGATTTTTTTTCCAGATTTTTTTTCTGGATTTTTTTTTTGGAATTTTTCCGGATTTTTTTTCCGGATTTTTTTCTGGATTTTTCCGGATTTTTTTTTCGGATTTTTCCGGATTTTTTTTCCGGATTTTTTTTTCCGGATTTTTTTTCTGGATATTTTTTCCCGGATTTTTTTTCTGGAATTTTTTTTCCGGATTTTTTTTTCCGGATTTTTTTTCCGGATTTTTCCGAAGTTTTTTTTCCGGATTTTTCCGGATTTTTTTTCCGGAGTTCTTTTTCGGATTTTTTTTCCGGATTTTTCCGGATTTTTTTTAGGATTTTTTTTTCTGCATTTTTTTCCGGATTTCTTTCCGGATTTTTCCGGAGTTTTTTTTCCGGATTTTTTTCCCGGATTTTTTTTCTGGATTTTTTTTTCCGGATTTTTCCGGATTTTTTTTTCCGGATTTTTTTCCGGATTTTTTTTCCGGATTTTTCCGGGTTTTTTTTCCGGATTTTTTTTCCGGATTTTTTTTTCCGGATTTTTTTTCTGGATTTTTTTTTTCCGGATTTTTTTTCTGGATTTTTTTTCCGGATTTTTTTTCCAGAGTTCTTTTTCGGATTTTTTTTCCGGATTTTTCCGGATTTTTTTTCCGGATTTTTTTTCCAGATTTTTTTTTCCCGGATTTTTTTTCTGGATTTTTTTTTCCCGGATTTTTTTTCTGGATTTTTTTTCCGGATTTTTTTTCCAGATTTTTTTTCTGGATTTTTTTTTTGGAATTTTTCCGGATTTTTTTTCCGGATTTTTTTCTGGATTTTTCCGGATTTTTTTTTCGGATTTTTCCGGATTTTTTTTCCGGATTTTTTTTTCCGGATTTTTTTTCTGGATATTTTTTCCCGGATTTTTTTTCTGGAATTTTTTTTCCGGATTTTTTTTTCCGGATTTTTTTTCCGGATTTTTCCGAAGTTTTTTTTCCGGATTTTTTTTTCCGGATTTTTTTTCTGGATATTTTTTCCCGGATTTTTTTTCTGGATTTTTTTTTCTGGATTTTTTTTCCGGATTTTTTTTTCCGGATTTTTTTTCCGGATTTTTCCGAAGTTTTTTTCCGGATTTTTCCGGATTTTTTTTTCTGGATTTTTCCGGATTTTTTTTTCGGATTTTTCCGGATTTTTTTTCCGGATTTTTTTTTCCAGATTTTTTTTCTGGATATTTTTTCCCGGATTTTTTTTCTGGAATTTTTTTTCCGGATTTTTTTTCCAGATTTTTCACGATTTTTTTTCCCGATTTTCTTTTCCGGATTTTTCCAATTTTTTTTTTTCTGGGCTTTCTTTTCCAGATTTTTCCGGATTTTTTTTATGGATATTTTTTTCAAGATTTTTCCGGATTTTTTTTCCGGATTTTTTTTTCCGGATTTTTTTTCTGGATATTTTTTCCCGGATTTTTTTTCCGGATTTTTTTCTGGATTTTTCCGGATTTTTTTTTCGGATTTTTTCGGATTTTTTTTCCGGATTTTTTTTTCCGGATTTCTTTCCGGATTTTTCCGGAGTTTTTTTTCCGGATTTTTTTTCCCGTATTTTTTTTCTGGATTTTTTATCCCGAATTTTTTTTTCCGGATTTTTTTTTCAGGTTTTTTTTCCGGATTTTTCCGGATTTTTTTCCGGAGTTCTTTTTCGGATTTTTTCTCCGGATTTTTCCGGATTTTTTTTTCGGATTTTTTTTTTGCATTTTTTTTCCGGATTTTTTTTTCCGGATTTTTTTTCCGGATTTTTCCGGATTTTTTTTCCGGATTTTTCCGGGTTTTTTTTCCGGATTTTTTTTCCGGATTTTTTTTTCCGGATTTCTTTCCGGATTTTTCCGGAGTTTTTTTTCCGGATTTTTTTTCCCGTATTTTTTTTCTGGATTTTTTATCCCGAATTTTTTTTTCCGGATTTTTTTTTCGGGTTTTTTTTCCGGATTTTTCCGGATTTTTCCGGATTTTTTTTTCGGATTTTTTTTTTGCATTTTTTTTCCGGATTTTTTTTTCCGGATTTTTTTTCCAGATTTTTTTTCCCGGATTTTTTTTCCGGATTTTTTTTCTGGATTTTTTTTTTCCGGATTTTTTTCCGGATTTTTTTTTCCGGGTTTTTTTTTTCCGGATTTTTTTTTCCGTATTTCTTTCCGGATTTTTCCGGAGTTTTTTTTCCGGATTTTTTTTCCCGGAGTTTTTTTCTGGATTTTTTTTCCGGGTTTTTTTTCCGGGTTTTTTTTCCGGATTTTTCCGGATTTTTTTTTCGGATTTTTTTTCTGCATTTTTTTTCCGGATTTTTTTTTCCGGATTTTTTTTCCAGATTTTTTTTCCCGGATTTTTTTTCTGGATTTTTTTTTTCTGGATTTTTTTTTCCGGATTTTTTTTTTCGGATTTTTTTTCCGGATTTTTCCGAAGTTTTTTGTTCGGATTTTTTTTCAGGATTTTTTTTTCCGTGTTTTTTTTTCCGGATTTTTTTTTCCGGATTTCTTTCCGGATTTTCCCGGAGTTTTTTTTCCGGATTTTTTTTCCCGGATTTTTTTTCTGGATTTTTTTTCCGGATGTTTTTTTCCGGATTTTTTTTCTGGATTTTTTTTCCGGATGTTCTTTTTCGGATTTTTTTTCCGGATTTTTCCGGATTTTTTTTCCGGATTTTTTTTCCAGATTTTTTTTCCCGGATTTTTTTTCTGGATTTTTTTTTCCGGATTTTTTTTCCAGATTTTTCCGGATTTTTTTTCCGGATTTTTTTTCCGGATTTTTCCGGATTTTTTTTCCGGATTTTTTTTCTGGATTTTTTTTTTCCGGATTTTTTTTCCGGATTTTTTTTTCGGATTTCTTTCCAGATTTTTCCGGAGTTTTTTTTCCGGATTTTTTTTCCCGGATTTTTTTTCTGGATTTTTTTTTCCGGATTTTTTTTCCCGGATTTTTTTTCTGGATTTTTTTTTCGGATTTTTTTTTCTGCATTTTTTTCCGATTTTTCTGCATTTTTTTCCGATTTTTTTTCCCGGACTTTTTTTCTGGATTTTTTTTCCGGATTTTTTTTTTCCGGATTTTTTTTCCGGATTTTTTTTTCGGATTTTTCCGGGTTTTTTTTCCGGATTTTTCCGGGTTTTTTTTCCGGATTTTTTTTCCGGATTTTTTTTCCCGGATTTTTTTTCCGGATTTTTTTTTCCGGATTTTTCCGGATTTTTTTCCGGATTTTTCCGGATTTTTTTCCGGATTTTTCCAGGTTTTTTTTTCCGGATATTTTTTCCCGGATTTTTCCGTTTTTTTTTTTCGGGAGTTTTTTTCCGGATTTTTTTTTCCGGAATTTTTTTTTTTGGATTTTTCCGGATTTCTTTTTTCCGGATTTTTTTTTCCGGATTTTTTTTCCAGATTTTTCCGGATTTTTTTTTCCGGATTTTTTTTCCGGATTTTTCCGGAGTTTTTTTCGGATTTTTTTTTCCGGATTTTTTTTTTCCGGATTTTTTTTCCGGATTTTTTTTTTCGGATTTTTCCGGATTTTTTTTTCCGGATTTTTTTTTCCAGATTTTTCACGATTTTTTTTCCCGATTTTCTTTTCCGGATTTTTCCAATTTTTTTTTTCTGGGTTTTCTTTTCCAGATTTTTCCGGATTTTTTTTATGGATATTTTTTTCAAGATTTTTCCGGATTTTTTTTTACGGATTTTTTTTTCCAGATTTTTCCGGATTTTTTTTTCCGGGTTTTTTTTCCGGATTCTTCCGGATTTTTTTTCCGGATTTTATTTTCCAGATTTTTCCGGATTTTTTTTCCGGATTTTTTTTTCCGGATTTTTTTTCTGGATATTTTTTCCCGGATTTTTTTTCTGGATTTTTTTTTCTGGATTTTTTTTCCGGATTTTTTTTTCCGGATTTTTTTTCCGGATTTTTCCGAAGTTTTTTTCCGGATTTTTCCGGATTTTTTTTTCTGGATTTTTCCGGATTTTTTTTTCGGATTTTTCCGGATTTTTTTTCCGGATTTTTTTTTCCAGATTTTTTTTCTGGATATTTTTTCCCGGATTTTTTTTCTGGAATTTTTTTTCCGGATTTTTTTTCCAGATTTTTCACGATTTTTTTTCCCGATTTTCTTTTCCGGATTTTTCCAATTTTTTTTTTTCTGGGCTTTCTTTTCCAGATTTTTCCGGATTTTTTTTATGGATATTTTTTTCAAGATTTTTCCGGATTTTTTTTCCGGATTTTTTTTTCCGGATTTTTTTTCTGGATATTTTTTCCCGGATTTTTTTTCCGGATTTTTTTCTGGATTTTTCCGGATTTTTTTTTCGGATTTTTCCGGATTTTTTTTCCGGATTTTTTTTTCCGGATTTTTTTTCCGGATTTTTTTTTCCGGATTTTTTTTCTGGATATTTTTTCCCGGATTTTTTTTCCGGATTTTTTTCTGGATTTTTCCGGATTTTTTTTTCGGATTTTTCCGGATTTTTCCGGATTTTTTTTTCCGGATTTTTTTTCTGGATATTTTTTCCCGGATTTTTTTTTTGGAATTTTTTTTCCGGATTTTTTTTCCGGATTTTTTTTTCCGGATTTTTTTTCTGGATTTTTCCGAAGTTTTTTTTTCCGGATTTTTTTTCCGGATTTTTTTCCCGGATTTTTTTTCTGGATTTTTTTTCCGGATTTTTCCGGATTTTTTTTTCCGGATTTTTTTTCCGGATTTTTCCGGGTTTTTCTTCCGGATTTTTTTTCCGGATTTTTTTTTCCGGATTTTTTTTCCCGGATTTTTTTTCTGGATTTTTTTTTCGGATTTTTTTTTCTGCATTTTTTTCCGATTTTTCTGCATTTTTTTCCGATTTTTTTTCCCGGACTTTTTTTCTGGATTTTTTTTCCGGATTTTTTTTTTCCGGATTTTTTTTCCGGATTTTTTTTTCGGATTTTTCCGGGTTTTTTTTCCGGATTTTTCCGGGTTTTTTTTCCGGATTTTTTTTCCGGATTTTTTTTCCCGGATTTTTTTTCCGGATTTTTTTTTCCGGATTTTTCCGGATTTTTTTCCGGATTTTTCCGGATTTTTTTCCGGATTTTTCCAGGTTTTTTTTTCCGGATATTTTTTCCCGGATTTTTCCGTTTTTTTTTTTCGGGAGTTTTTTTCCGGATTTTTTTTTCCGGAATTTTTTTTTTTGGATTTTTCCGGATTTCTTTTTTCCGGATTTTTTTTTCCGGATTTTTTTTCCAGATTTTTCCGGATTTTTTTTTCCGGATTTTTTTTCCGGATTTTTCCGGAGTTTTTTTCGGATTTTTTTTTCCGGATTTTTTTTTTCCGGATTTTTTTTCCGGATTTTTTTTTTCGGATTTTTCCGGATTTTTTTTTCCGGATTTTTTTTTCCAGATTTTTCACGATTTTTTTTCCCGATTTTCTTTTCCGGATTTTTCCAATTTTTTTTTTCTGGGTTTTCTTTTCCAGATTTTTCCGGATTTTTTTTATGGATATTTTTTTCAAGATTTTTCCGGATTTTTTTTTACGGATTTTTTTTTCCAGATTTTTCCGGATTTTTTTTTCCGGGTTTTTTTTCCGGATTCTTCCGGATTTTTTTTCCGGATTTTATTTTCCAGATTTTTCCGGATTTTTTTTCCGGATTTTTTTTTCCGGATTTTTTTTCTGGATATTTTTTCCCGGATTTTTTTTCTGGATTTTTTTTTCTGGATTTTTTTTCCGGATTTTTTTTTCCGGATTTTTTTTCCGGATTTTTCCGAAGTTTTTTTCCGGATTTTTCCGGATTTTTTTTTCTGGATTTTTCCGGATTTTTTTTTCGGATTTTTCCGGATTTTTTTTCCGGATTTTTTTTTCCAGATTTTTTTTCTGGATATTTTTTCCCGGATTTTTTTTCTGGAATTTTTTTTCCGGATTTTTTTTCCAGATTTTTCACGATTTTTTTTCCCGATTTTCTTTTCCGGATTTTTCCAATTTTTTTTTTTCTGGGCTTTCTTTTCCAGATTTTTCCGGATTTTTTTTATGGATATTTTTTTCAAGATTTTTCCGGATTTTTTTTCCGGATTTTTTTTTCCGGATTTTTTTTCTGGATATTTTTTCCCGGATTTTTTTTCCGGATTTTTTTCTGGATTTTTCCGGATTTTTTTTTCGGATTTTTCCGGATTTTTTTTCCGGATTTTTTTTTCCGGATTTTTTTTCCGGATTTTTTTTTCCGGATTTTTTTTCTGGATATTTTTTCCCGGATTTTTTTTCCGGATTTTTTTCTGGATTTTTCCGGATTTTTTTTTCGGATTTTTCCGGATTTTTCCGGATTTTTTTTTCCGGATTTTTTTTCTGGATATTTTTTCCCGGATTTTTTTTTTGGAATTTTTTTTCCGGATTTTTTTTCCGGATTTTTTTTTCCGGATTTTTTTTCTGGATTTTTCCGAAGTTTTTTTTTCCGGATTTTTTTTCCGGATTTTTTTCCCGGATTTTTTTTCTGGATTTTTTTTCCGGATTTTTCCGGATTTTTTTTTCCGGATTTTTTTTCCGGATTTTTCCGGGTTTTTCTTCCGGATTTTTTTTCCGGATTTTTTTTTCCGGATTTTTTTTCCCGGATTTTTTTTCTGGATTTTTTTTTCGGATTTTTTTTTCTGCATTTTTTTCCGATTTTTCTGCATTGTTTTCCGATTTTTTTTCCCGGACTTTTTTTCTGGATTTTTTTTCCGGATTTTTTTTTTCCGGATTTTTTTTCCGGATTTTTTTTCGGGTTTTTTTTCCGGATTTTTCCGGTTTTTTTTCCGGAGTTCTTTTTCGGATTTTTTCTCTGGATTTTTCCGGATTTTTTTTTCGGATTTTTTTTTCTGCATTTTTTTTCCGGATTTTTTTTTCCGGATTTTTTTTTCCGGATTTTTCCGAAGTTTTTTTTCCGGATTTTTTTCTGCATTTTTCCGGATTTTTTTTTCGGATTTTTCCGGATTTTTTTTCCGGATTTTTTTTTCCGGATTTTTTTTCTGGATATTTTTTCCCGGATTTTTTTTCTGGAATTTTTTTTCCGGATTTTTTTTTCCGGATTTTTTTTCCGGATTTTTGCGAAGTTTTTTTTCCGGATTTTTCCGGATTTTTTTTCCGGAGTTCTTTTTCGGATTTTTTTTCCGGATTTTTCCGGCTTTTTTTTCGGATTTTTTTTTCTGCATTTTTTTCCGGATTTCTTTCCGGATTTTTCCGGAGTTTTTTTTCCGGATTTTTTTCCCGGATCTTTTTTCTGGATTTTTTTTCCGGATTTTTCCGGATTTTTTTCCCGGATCTTTTTTCTGGATTTTTTTTCCGGATTTTTCCGGATTTTTTTTTCCGGATTTTTTTTCCGGATTTTTCCGGGTTTTTTTCCGGATTTTTTTTCCGGATTTTTTTTTCCGGATTTCTTTCCGGAGTTTTCCGGAGTTTTTTTTCCGGATTTTTTTTCCCGTATTTTTTTTCTGGATTTTTTTTCCGGATTTTTTTTTCCGGATTTTTTTTTCGGGTTTTTTTTCCGGATTTTTCCGGATTTTTTTCCGGAGTTCTTTTTCGGATTTTTTCTCCGGATTTTTCCGGATTTTTTTTTCGGATTTTTTTTTTCTGCATTTTTTTTCCGGATTTTTTTTTCCGGATTTTTTTTTCCAGATTTCTTTTCCCGGATTTTTTTTCCGGATTTTCTTTTCCGGATTTTTCCAATTTTTTTTTTTCTGGGCTTTCTTTTCCAGATTTTTCCGGATTTTTTTTATGGATATTTTTTTCAAGATTTTTCCGGATTTTTTTTCCGGATTTTTTTTTCCGGATTTTTTTTCTGGATATTTTTTCCCGGATTTTTTTTCCGGATTTTTTTCTGGATTTTTCCGGATTTTTTTTTCGGATTTTTCCGGATTTTTTTTCCGGATTTTTTTTTCCGGATTTTTTTTCCGGATTTTTTTTTCCGGATTTTTTTTCTGGATATTTTTTCCCGGATTTTTTTTCCGGATTTTTTTCTGGATTTTTCCGGATTTTTTTTTCGGATTTTTCCGGATTTTTTTTCCGGATTTTTTTTTCCGGATTTTTTTTCTGGATATTTTTTCCCGGATTTTTTTTCTGGAATTTTTTTTCCGGATTTTTTTTCCGGATTTTTTTTTCCGGATTTTTTTTCTGGATTTTTCCGAAGTTTTTTTTTCCGGATTTTTTTTCCGGATTTTTTTCCCGGATTTTTTTTCTGGATTTTTTTTCCGGATTTTTCCGGATTTTTTTTTCCGGATTTTTTTTCCGGATTTTTCCGGGTTTTTCTTCCGGATTTTTTTTCCGGATTTTTTTTTCCGGATTTTTTTTCCCGGATTTTTTTTCTGGATTTTTTTTTCGGATTTTTTTTTCTGCATTTTTTTCCGATTTTTCTGCATTGTTTTCCGATTTTTTTTCCCGGACTTTTTTTCTGGATTTTTTTTCCGGATTTTTTTTTTCCGGATTTTTTTTCCGGATTTTTTTTCGGGTTTTTTTTCCGGATTTTTCCGGTTTTTTTTCCGGAGTTCTTTTTCGGATTTTTTCTCTGGATTTTTCCGGATTTTTTTTTCGGATTTTTTTTTCTGCATTTTTTTTCCGGATTTTTTTTTCCGGATTTTTTTTTCCGGATTTTTCCGAAGTTTTTTTTCCGGATTTTTTTCTGGATTTTTCCGGATTTTTTTTTCGGATTTTTCCGGATTTTTTTTCCGGATTTTTTTTTCCGGATTTTTTTTCTGGATATTTTTTCCCGGATTTTTTTTCTGGAATTTTTTTTCCGGATTTTTTTTTCCGGATTTTTTTTCCGGATTTTTGCGAAGTTTTTTTTCCGGATTTTTCCGGATTTTTTTTCCGGAGTTCTTTTTCGGATTTTTTTTCCGGATTTTTCCGGCTTTTTTTTCGGATTTTTTTTTCTGCATTTTTTTCCGGATTTCTTTCCGGATTTTTCCGGAGTTTTTTTTCCGGATTTTTTTCCCGGATCTTTTTTCTGGATTTTTTTTCCGGATTTTTCCGGATTTTTTTTTCCGGATTTTTTTTCCGGATTTTTCCGGGTTTTTTTCCGGATTTTTTTTCCGGATTTTTTTTTCCGGATTTCTTTCCGGAGTTTTCCGGAGTTTTTTTTCCGGATTTTTTTTCCCGTATTTTTTTTCTGGATTTTTTTTCCGGATTTTTTTTTCCGGATTTTTTTTTCGGGTTTTTTTTCCGGATTTTTCCGGATTTTTTTCCGGAGTTCTTTTTCGGATTTTTTCTCCGGATTTTTCCGGATTTTTTTTTCGGATTTTTTTTTTCTGCATTTTTTTTCCGGATTTTTTTTTCCGGATTTTTTTTCCAGATTTCTTTTCCCGGATTTTTTTTCCGGATTTTCTTTTCCGGATTTTTCCAATTTTTTTTTTCTGGGCTTTCTTTTCCAGATTTTTCCGGATTTTTTTTATGGATATTTTTTTCAAGATTTTTCCGGATTTTTTTTCCGGATTTTTTTTTCCGGATTTTTTTTCTGGATATTTTTTCCCGGATTTTTTTTCCGGATTTTTTTCTGGATTTTTCCGGATTTTTTTTTCGGATTTTTCCGGATTTTTTTTCCGGATTTTTTTTTCCGGATTTTTTTTCCGGATTTTTTTTTCCGGATTTTTTTTCTGGATATTTTTTCCCGGATTTTTTTTCCGGATTTTTTTCTGGATTTTTCCGGATTTTTTTTTCGGATTTTTCCGGATTTTTTTTCCGGATTTTTTTTTCCGGATTTTTTTTCTGGATATTTTTTCCCGGATTTTTTTTCTGGAATTTTTTTTCCGGATTTTTTTTCCGGATTTTTTTTTCCGGATTTTTTTTCTGGATTTTTCCGAAGTTTTTTTTTCCGGATTTTTTTTCCGGATTTTTTTCCGGATTTTTTTCTGGATTTTTCCGGATTTTTTTTTCGGATTTTTCCGGATTTTTTTTCCGGATTTTTTTTTCCGGATTTTTTTTCTGGATTTTTTTTCCGGATTTTTCCGGATTTTTTTTTCCGGATTTTTTTTCCGGATTTTTCCGGGTTTTTCTTCCGGATTTTTTTTCCGGATTTTTTTTTCCGGATTTTTTTTCCCGGATTTTTTTTCTGGATTTTTTTTTCGGATTTTTTTTTCTGCATTTTTTTCCGATTTTTCTGCATTGTTTTCCGATTTTTTTTCCCGGACTTTTTTTCTGGATTTTTTTTCCGGATTTTTTTTTTCCGGATTTTTTTTCCGGATTTTTTTTCGGGTTTTTTTTCCGGATTTTTCCGGTTTTTTTTCCGGAGTTCTTTTTCGGATTTTTTCTCTGGATTTTTCCGGATTTTTTTTTCGGATTTTTTTTTCTGCATTTTTTTTCCGGATTTTTTTTTCCGGATTTTTTTTTCCGGATTTTTCCGAAGTTTTTTTTCCGGATTTTTTTCTGGATTTTTCCGGATTTTTTTTTCGGATTTTTCCGGATTTTTTTTCCGGATTTTTTTTTCCGGATTTTTTTTCTGGATATTTTTTCCCGGATTTTTTTTCTGGAATTTTTTTTCCGGATTTTTTTTTCCGGATTTTTTTTCCGGATTTTTCCGAAGTTTTTTTTCCGGATTTTTCCGGATTTTTTTTCCGGAGTTCTTTTTCGGATTTTTTTTCCGGATTTTTCCGGCTTTTTTTTCGGATTTTTTTTTCTGCATTTTTTTCCGGATTTCTTTCCGGATTTTTCCGGAGTTTTTTTTCCGGATTTTTTTCCCGGATCTTTTTTCTGGATTTTTTTTCCGGATTTTTCCGGATTTTTTTTTCCGGATATTTTTTCCGGATTTTTCCGGGTTTTTTTCCGGATTTTTTTTCCGGATTTTTTTTTCCGGATTTCTTTCCGGAGTTTTCCGGAGTTTTTTTTCCGGATTTTTTTTCCCGTATTTTTTTTCTGGATTTTTTTTCCGGATTTTTTTTTCCGGATTTTTTTTTCGGGTTTTTTTTCCGGATTTTTCCGGATTTTTTTCCGGAGTTCTTTTTCGGATTTTTTCTCCGGATTTTTCCGGATTTTTTTTTCGGATTTTTTTTTTCTGCATTTTTTTTCCGGATTTTTTTTTCCGGATTTTTTTTCCAGATTTCTTTTCCCGGATTTTTTTTCCGGATTTTCTTTTCCGGATTTTTCCAATTTTTTTTTTTCTGGGCTTTCTTTTCCAGATTTTTCCGGATTTTTTTTATGGATATTTTTTTCAAGATTTTTCCGGATTTTTTTTCCGGATTTTTTTTTCCGGATTTTTTTTCTGGATATTTTTTCCCGGATTTTTTTTCCGGATTTTTTTCTGGATTTTTCTGGATTTTTTTTTCGGATTTTTCCGGATTTTTTTTCCGGATTTTTTTTTCCGGATTTTTTTTCCGGATTTTTTTTTCCGGATTTTTTTTCTGGATATTTTTTCCCGGATTTTTTTTCCGGATTTTTTTCTGGATTTTTCCGGATTTTTTTTTCGGATTTTTCCGGATTTTTTTTCCGGATTTTTTTTTCCGGATTTTTTTTCTGGATATTTTTTCCCGGATTTTTTTTCTGGAATTTTTTTTCCGGATTTTTTTTCCGGATTTTTTTTTCCGGATTTTTTTTCTGGATTTTTCCGAAGTTTTTTTTTCCGGATTTTTTTTCCGGATTTTTTTCCCGGATTTTTTTTCTGGATTTTTTTTCCGGATTTTTCCGGATTTTTTTTTCCGGATTTTTTTCCGGATTTTTCCGGGTTTTTCTTCCGGATTTTTTTTCCGGATTTTTTTTTCCGGATTTTTTTTCCCGGATTTTTTTTCTGGATTTTTTTTTCGGATTTTTTTTTCTGCATTTTTTTCCGATTTTTCTGCATTGTTTTCCGATTTTTTTTCCCGGACTTTTTTTCTGGATTTTTTTTCCGGATTTTTTTTTTCCGGATTTTTTTTCCGGATTTTTTTTCGGGTTTTTTTTCCGGATTTTTCCGGTTTTTTTTCCGGAGTTCTTTTTCGGATTTTTTCTCTGGATTTTTCCGGATTTTTTTTTCGGATTTTTTTTTCTGCATTTTTTTTCCGGATTTTTTTTTCCGGATTTTTTTTTCCGGATTTTTCCGAAGTTTTTTTTCCGGATTTTTTTCTGGATTTTTCCGGATTTTTTTTTCGGATTTTTCCGGATTTTTTTTCCGGATTTTTTTTTCCGGATTTTTTTTCTGGATATTTTTTCCCGGATTTTTTTTCTGGAATTTTTTTTCCGGATTTTTTTTTCCGGATTTTTTTTCCGGATTTTTCCGAAGTTTTTTTTCCGGATTTTTCCGGATTTTTTTTCCGGAGTTCTTTTTCGGATTTTTTTTCCGGATTTTTCCGGCTTTTTTTTCGGATTTTTTTTTCTGCATTTTTTTCCGGATTTCTTTCCGGATTTTTCCGGAGTTTTTTTTCCGGATTTTTTTCCCGGATCTTTTTTCTGGATTTTTTTTCCGGATTTTTCCGGATTTTTTTTTCCGGATTTTTTTTCCGGATTTTTCCGGGTTTTTTTCCGGATTTTTTTTCCGGATTTTTTTTTCCGGATTTCTTTCCGGAGTTTTCCGGAGTTTTTTTTCCGGATTTTTTTTCCCGTATTTTTTTTCTGGATTTTTTTTCCGGATTTTTTTTTCCGGATTTTTTTTTCGGGTTTTTTTTCCGGATTTTTCCGGATTTTTTTCCGGAGTTCTTTTTCGGATTTTTTCTCCGGATTTTTCCGGATTTTTTTTTCGGATTTTTTTTTTCTGCATTTTTTTTCCGGATTTTTTTTTCCGAATTTTTTTTACAGATTTCTTTTCCCGGATTTTTTTTCCGGATTTTTTTTCTGGATTTTTTTTTTCCGGATTTTTTTCCGGATTTTTTTTTCCGGGTTTTTTTTTTCCGGATTTTTTTTTCCGTATTTCTTTCCGGATTTTTCCGGAGTTTTTTTTCCGGATTTTTTTTCCCGGAGTTTTTTTCTGGATTTTTTTTCCGGATTTTTTTTCCGGATTTTTTTTCCGGGTTTTTTTTCCGGATTTTTCCGGATTTTTTTTTCGGATTTTTTTTCTGCATTTTTTTTCCGGATTTTTTTTTCCGGATTTTTTTTCCAGATTTTTTTTCCCGGATTTTTTTTCTGGATTTTTTTTTTCTGGATTTTTTTTTCCGGATTTTTTTTTCCGGATTTTTTTTCCGGATTTTTCCGAAGTTTTTTTTCCGGATTTTTCCGGATTTTTTTTCGGATTTTTTTTTCTGCATTTTTTTCCGGATTTCTTTCCAAATTTTTCCGGAGTTTTTTTTCCGGATTTTTTTCCCGGATTTTTTTTCTGGATTTTTTTTCCGGATTTTTCCGGATTTTTTTTTCCGGATTTTTTTTCCGGATTTTTCCGGGTTTTTCTTCCGGATTTTTTTTCCGGATTTTTTTTTCCGGATTTTTTTTCCCGGATTTTTTTTCTGGATTTTTTTTTCGGATTTTTTTTTCTGCATTTTTTTCCGATTGTTCTGCATTGTTTTCCGATTTTTTTTCCCGGACTTTTTTTCTGGATTTTTTTTCCGGATTTTTTTTTTCCGGATTTTTTTTCCGGATTTTTTTTCGGGTTTTTTTTCCGGATTTTTCCGGTTTTTTTTCCGGAGTTCTTTTTCGGATTTTTTCTCTGGATTTTTCCGGATTTTTTTTTCGGATTTTTTTTTCTGCATTTTTTTTCCGGATTTTTTTTTCCGGATTTTTTTTCCAGATTTTTTTTCCCGGATTTTTTTTCCGGATTTTTTTTCTGGATTTTTTTTTTCCGGATTTTTTTCTGGATTTTTTTTTCCGGATTTATTTTCCGGATTTTTACGAAGTTTTTTTTTCGGATTTTTTTTTCCGGATTTTTTTTTCCGGATTTTTTTTCCAGATTTTTTTTCCCGGATTTTTTTTCTGGATTTTTTTTTTCTTCATTTTTTTTTTACCGATTTTTTTTTCCGGATTTTTTTTCCGGATTTTTCCGAAGTTTTTTTTTCAATTTTTTTTCAGGATTTTTTTTTCCGTGTTTTTTTTTCCGGATTTTTTTTTTCGGATTTCTTTCCGGATTTTCCCGGAGTTTTTTTTCTGGATTTTTTTTCCGGATGTTTTTTTCTGGATTTTTTTTCCGGATTTTTTTTCCAGAGTTCTTTTTCGGATTTTTTTTCCGGATTTTTCCGGATTTTTTTTCCGGATTTTTTTTCCAGATTTTTTTTTCCCGGATTTTTTTTCTGGATTTTTTTTTCCCGGATTTTTTTTCTGGATTTTTTTTCCGGATTTTTTTTCCAGATTTTTTTTCTGGATTTTTTTTTTGGAATTTTTCCGGATTTTTTTTCCGGATTTTTTTCTGGATTTTTCCGGATTTTTTTTTCGGATTTTTCCGGATTTTTTTTCCGGATTTTTTTTTCCGGATTTTTTTTCTGGATATTTTTTCCCGGATTTTTTTTCTGGAATTTTTTTTCCGGATTTTTTTTTCCGGATTTTTTTTCCGGATTTTTCCGAAGTTTTTTTTCCGGATTTTTCCGGATTTTTTTTCCGGAGTTCTTTTTCGGATTTTTTTTCCGGATTTTTCCGGATTTTTTTTAGGATTTTTTTTTCTGCATTTTTTTCCGGATTTCTTTCCGGATTTTTCCGGAGTTTTTTTTCCGGATTTTTTTCCCGGATTTTTTTTCTGGATTTTTTTTTCCGGATTTTTCCGGATTTTTTTTTCCGGATTTTTTTTCCGGATTTTTTTTCCGGATTTTTCCGGGTTTTTTTTCCGGATTTTTTTTCCGGATTTTTTTTTCCGGATTTTTTTTCTGGATTTTTTTTTTCCGGATTTTTTTTCTGGATTTTTTTTCCGGATTTTTTTTCCAGAGTTCTTTTTCGGATTTTTTTTCCGGATTTTTCCGGATTTTTTTTCCGGATTTTTTTTCCAGATTTTTTTTTCCCGGATTTTTTTTCTGGATTTTTTTTTCCCGGATTTTTTTTCTGGATTTTTTTTCCGGATTTTTTTTCCAGATTTTTTTTCTGGATTTTTTTTTTGGAATTTTTCCGGATTTTTTTTCCGGATTTTTTTCTGGATTTTTCCGGATTTTTTTTTCGGATTTTTCCGGATTTTTTTTCCGGATTTTTTTTTCCGGATTTTTTTTCTGGATATTTTTTCCCGGATTTTTTTTCTGGAATTTTTTTTCCGGATTTTTTTTTCCGGATTTTTTTTCCGGATTTTTCCGAAGTTTTTTTTCCGGATTTTTCCGGATTTTTTTTCCGGAGTTCTTTTTCGGATTTTTTTTCCGGATTTTTCCGGCTTTTTTTTCGGATTTTTTTTTCTGCATTTTTTTCCGGATTTCTTTCCGGATTTTTCCGGAGTTTTTTTTCCGGATTTTTTTCCCGGATCTTTTTTCTGGATTTTTTTTCCGGATTTTTCCGGATTTTTTTTTCCGGATTTTTTTTCCGGATTTTTCCGAAGTTTTTTTTCCGGATGTTTCCGGATTTTTTTTCCGGAGTTCTTTTTCGGATTTTTTTTCCGGATTTTTCCGGATTTTTTTTAGGATTTTTTTTTCTGCATTTTTTTCCGGATTTCTTTCCGGATTTTTCCGGAGTTTTTTTTCCGGATTTTTTTTCCGGATTTTTTTTTCCGGATTTTTTTTCCGGATTTTTACGAAGTTTTTTTTTCGGATTTCTTTCCAGATTTTTCCGGAGTTTTTTTTCCGGATTTTTTTTCCCGGATTTTTTTTCTGGATTTTTTTTTCCGGATTTTTTTTTTCCGGATTTTTTTTCCGGATTTTTTTTTCCAGATTTTTCCGAAGTTTTTTTTCCGGATTTTTTTCTGGATTTTTCCGGATTTTTTTTTCGGATTTTTCCGGATTTTTTTTCCGGATTTTTTTTTCCGGATTTTTTTTCTGGATATTTTTTCCCGGATTTTTTTTCTGGAATTTTTTTTCCGGATTTTTTTTTCCGGATTTTTTTTCCGGATTTTTCCGAAGTTTTTTTTCCGGATTTTTCCGGATTTTTTTTCCGGTGTTCTTTTTCGGATTTTTTTTCCGGATTTTTCCGGATTTTTTTTCGGATTTTTTTTTCTGCATTTTTTTCCGGATTTCTTTCCGGATTTTTCCGGAGTTTTTTTTCCGGATTTTTTTCCCGGATTTTTTTTCTGGATTTTTTTTTCCGGATTTTTCCGGATTTTTTTTTCCGGATTTTTTTTCCGGATTTTTCCGGATTTTTTTTCCGGATTTTTCCGGGTTTTTTTTCCGGATTTTTTTTCCGGATTTTTTTTTCCGGATTTCTTTCCGGATTTTTCCGGAGTTTTTTTTCCGGATTTTTTTTCCCGTATTTTTTTTCTGGATTTTTTATCCCGAATTTTTTTTTCCGGATTTTTTTTTCGGGTTTTTTTTCCGGATTTTTCCGGATTTTTTTTTCGGATTTTTTTTTTGCATTTTTTTTCCGGATTTTTTTTTCCGGATTTTTTTTCCAGATTTTTTTTCCCGGATTTTTTTTCCGGATTTTTTTTCTGGATTTTTTTTTTCCGGATTTTTTTCCGGATTTTTTTTTCCGGGTTTTTTTTTTCCGGATTTTTTTTTCCGTATTTCTTTCCGGATTTTTCCGGAGTTTTTTTTCCGGATTTTTTTTCCCGGAGTTTTTTTCTGGATTTTTTTTCCGGATTTTTTTTCCGGATTTTTTTTCCGGGTTTTTTTTCCGGATTTTTCCGGATTTTTTTTTCGGATTTTTTTTCTGCATTTTTTTTCCGGATTTTTTTTTCCGGATTTTTTTTCCAGATTTTTTTTCCCGGATTTTTTTTCTGGATTTTTTTTTTCTGGATTTTTTTTTCCGGATTTTTTTTTTCGGATTTTTTTTCCGGATTTTTCCGAAGTTTTTTGTTCGGATTTTTTTTCAGGATTTTTTTTTCCGTGTTTTTTTTTCCGGATTTTTTTTTTCGGATTTCTTTCCGGATTTTCCCGGAGTTTTTTTTCCGGATTTTTTTTCCCGGATTTTTTTTCTGGATTTTTTTTCCGGATGTTTTTTTCCGGATTTTTTTTCTGGATTTTTTTTCCGGATGTTCTTTTTCGGATTTTTTTTCCGGATTTTTCCGGATTTTTTTTCCGGATTTTTTTTCCAGATTTTTTTTCCCGGATTTTTTTTCTGGATTTTTTTTTCCGGATTTTTTTTCCAGATTTTTCCGGATTTTTTTTCCGGATTTTTTTTCCGGATTTTTCCGGATTTTTTTTCCGGATTTTTTTTCTGGATTTTTTTTTTCCGGATTTTTTTTCCGGATTTTTTTCCGGATTTTTCCGGAGTTTTTTTTCCGGATTTTTTTTTCGGATTTCTTTCCAGATTTTTCCGGAGTTTTTTTTCCGGATTTTTTTTCCCGGATTTTTTTTCTGGATTTTTTTTTCCGGATTTTTTTTCCCGGATTTTTTTTCTGGATTTTTTTTTCGGATTTTTTTTTCTGCATTTTTTTCCGATTTTTCTGCATTTTTTTCCGATTTTTTTTCCCGGACTTTTTTTCTGGATTTTTTTTCCGGATTTTTTTTTTCCGGATTTTTTTTCCGGATTTTTTTTTCCGGAATTTTCCGGATTTTTTTTCCGGATTTTTCCGGGTTTTTTTTCCGGATTTTTCCGGGTTTTTTTTCCGGATTTTTTTTCCGGATTTTTTTTCCCGGATTTTTTTTCCGGATTTTTTTTTCCGGATTTTTCCGGATTTTTTTCCGGATTTTTCCGGATTTTTTTCCGGATTTTTCCAGGTTTTTTTTTCCGGATATTTTTTCCCGGATTTTTCCGTTTTTTTTTTTCGGGAGTTTTTTTCCGGATTTTTTTTTCCGGAATTTTTTTTTTCGGATTTTTCCGGATTTCTTTTTTCCGGATTTTTTTTTCCGGATTTTTTTTCCAGATTTTTCCGGATTTTTTTTTCCGGATTTTTTTTCCGGATTTTTCCGGAGTTTTTTTCGGATTTTTTTTTCCGGATTTTTTTTTTCCGGATTTTTTTTCCGGATTTTTTTTTCCGGATTTTTTTTTCCGGATTTTTTTTTCCAGATTTTTCACGATTTTTTTTCCCGATTTTCTTTTCCGGATTTTTCCAATTTTTTTTTTCTGGGTTTTCTTTTCCAGATTTTTCCGGATTTTTTTTATGGATATTTTTTTCAAGATTTTTCCGGATTTTTTTTTACGGATTTTTTTTTCCAGATTTTTCCGGATTTTTTTTTCCGGGTTTTTTTTCCGGATTCTTCCGGATTTTTTTTCCGGATTTTATTTTCCAGATTTTTCCGGATTTTTTTTCCGGATTTTTTTTTCCGGATTTTTTTTCTGGATATTTTTTCCCGGATTTTTTTTCCGGATTTTTTTTTCCGGATTTTTTTTCCGGATTTTTTTTTCCGGATTTTTTTTCCGGATTTTTCCGAAGTTTTTTTCCGGATTTTTCCGGATTTTTTTTTCTGGATTTTTCCGGATTTTTTTTTCGGATTTTTCCGGATTTTTTTTCCGGATTTTTTTTTCCAGATTTTTTTTCTGGATATTTTTTCCCGGATTTTTTTTCTGGAATTTTTTTTCCGGATTTTTTTTCCAGATTTTTCACGATTTTTTTTCCCGATTTTCTTTTCCGGATTTTTCCAATTTTTTTTTTTCTGGGCTTTCTTTTCCAGATTTTTCCGGATTTTTTTTATGGATATTTTTTTCAAGATTTTTCCGGATTTTTTTTCCGGATTTTTTTTTCCGGATTTTTTTTCTGGATATTTTTTCCCGGATTTTTTTTCCGGATTTTTTTCTGGATTTTTCCGGATTTTTTTTTCGGATTTTTCCGGATTTTTTTTCCGGATTTTTTTTTCCGGATTTTTTTTCCGGATTTTTTTTTCCGGATTTTTTTTCTGGATATTTTTTCCCGGATTTTTTTTCCGGATTTTTTTCTGGATTTTTCCGGATTTTTTTTTCGGATTTTTCCGGATTTTTTTTCCGGATTTTTTTTTCCGGATTTTTTTTCTGGATATTTTTTCCCGGATTTTTTTTCTGGAATTTTTTTTCCGGATTTTTTTTCCGGATTTTTTTTTCCGGATTTTTTTTCTGGATTTTTCCGAAGTTTTTTTTCCCGGATTTTTTTTCTGGATTTTTTTTTCCGGATTTTTTTTCCGGATTTTTTTTTCCGGATTTTTTTTCCGGATTTTTCCGAAGTTTTTTTTCCGGATTTTTCCGGATTTTTTTTTCTGGATTTTTCCGGATTTTTTTTTCGGATTTTTCCGGATTTTTTTTCCGGATTTTTTTTCCGGATTTTTTTTCTGGATATTTTTTCCCAGATTTTTTTTCTGGAATTTTTTTTCCGGATTTTTTTTCCAGATTTTTTCGGATTTTTTTTTCCGGATTTTTTTTTTCCGGATTTTTTTTCCGGATTTTTTTTTCCGGATTTTTCCGGATTTTTTTTTCCGGATTTTTTTTCCAGATTTTTCACGATTTTTTTTCCCGATTTTCTTTTCCGGATTTTTCCAATTTTTTTTTTCTGGGCTTTCTTTTCCAGATTTTTCCGGATTTTTTTTTCCGGATTTTTTTTCCAGATTTTTCCCGATTTTTTTTTACGGATTTTTTTTTCCAGATTTTTCCGGATTTTTTTTTCCGGGTTTTTTTTCCGGATTCTTCCGGATTTTTTTTCCGGATTTTATTTTCCAGATTTTTCCGGATTTTTTTTCCGGATTTTTTTTTCCGGATTATTTTTCTGGATTTTTTTTTCCGGATTTTTTTTCTGGATTTTTTTTTTCCGGATTTTTTTTCTGGATTTTTTTTCCGGATTTTTTTTCCAGAGTTCTTTTTCGGATTTTTTTTCCGGATTTTTCCGGATTTTTTTTCCGGATTTTTTTTCCAGATTTTTTTTTCCCGGATTTTTTTTCTGGATTTTTTTTTCCCGGATTTTTTTTCTGGATTTTTTTTCCGGATTTTTTTTCCAGATTTTTTTTCTGGATTTTTTTTTTGGAATTTTTCCGGATTTTTTTTCCGGATTTTTTTCTGGATTTTTCCGGATTTTTTTTTCGGATTTTTCCGGATTTTTTTTCCGGATTTTTTTTTCCGGATTTTTTTTCTGGATATTTTTTCCCGGATTTTTTTTCTGGAATTTTTTTTCCGGATTTTTTTTTCCGGATTTTTTTTCCGGATTTTTCCGAAGTTTTTTTTCCGGATTTTTCCGGATTTTTTTTCCGGAGTTCTTTTTCGGATTTTTTTTCCGGATTTTTCCGGCTTTTTTTTCGGATTTTTTTTTCTGCATTTTTTTCCGGATTTCTTTCCGGATTTTTCCGGAGTTTTTTTTCCGGATTTTTTTCCCGGATCTTTTTTCTGGATTTTTTTTCCGGATTTTTCCGGATTTTTTTTTCCGGATTTTTTTTCCGGATTTTTCCGAAGTTTTTTTTCCGGATGTTTCCGGATTTTTTTTCCGGAGTTCTTTTTCGGATTTTTTTTCCGGATTTTTCCGGATTTTTTTTAGGATTTTTTTTTCTGCATTTTTTTCCGGATTTCTTTCCGGATTTTTCCGGAGTTTTTTTTCCGGATTTTTTTTCCGGATTTTTTTTTCCGGATTTTTTTTCCGGATTTTTACGAAGTTTTTTTTTCGGATTTCTTTCCAGATTTTTCCGGAGTTTTTTTTCCGGATTTTTTTTCCCGGATTTTTTTTCTGGATTTTTTTTTCCGGATTTTTTTTTTCCGGATTTTTTTTCCGGATTTTTTTTTCCAGATTTTTCCGAAGTTTTTTTTCCGGATTTTTTTCTGGATTTTTCCGGATTTTTTTTTCGGATTTTTCCGGATTTTTTTTCCGGATTTTTTTTTCCGGATTTTTTTTCTGGATATTTTTTCCCGGATTTTTTTTCTGGAATTTTTTTTCCGGATTTTTTTTTCCGGATTTTTTTTCCGGATTTTTCCGAAGTTTTTTTTCCGGATTTTTCCGGATTTTTTTTCCGGTGTTCTTTTTCGGATTTTTTTTCCGGATTTTTCCGGATTTTTTTTCGGATTTTTTTTTCTGCATTTTTTTCCGGATTTCTTTCCGGATTTTTCCGGAGTTTTTTTTCCGGATTTTTTTCCCGGATTTTTTTTCTGGATTTTTTTTTCCGGATTTTTCCGGATTTTTTTTTCCGGATTTTTTTTCCGGATTTTTCCGGATTTTTTTTCCGGATTTTTCCGGGTTTTTTTTCCGGATTTTTTTTCCGGATTTTTTTTTCCGGATTTCTTTCCGGATTTTTCCGGAGTTTTTTTTCCGGATTTTTTTTCCCGTATTTTTTTTCTGGATTTTTTATCCCGAATTTTTTTTTCCGGATTTTTTTTTCGGGTTTTTTTTCCGGATTTTTCCGGATTTTTTTTTCGGATTTTTTTTTTGCATTTTTTTTCCGGATTTTTTTTTCCGGATTTTTTTTCCAGATTTTTTTTCCCGGATTTTTTTTCCGGATTTTTTTTCTGGATTTTTTTTTTCCGGATTTTTTTCCGGATTTTTTTTTCCGGGTTTTTTTTTTCCGGATTTTTTTTTCCGTATTTCTTTCCGGATTTTTCCGGAGTTTTTTTTCCGGATTTTTTTTCCCGGAGTTTTTTTCTGGATTTTTTTTCCGGATTTTTTTTCCGGATTTTTTTTCCGGGTTTTTTTTCCGGATTTTTCCGGATTTTTTTTTCGGATTTTTTTTCTGCATTTTTTTTCCGGATTTTTTTTTCCGGATTTTTTTTCCAGATTTTTTTTCCCGGATTTTATTTCTGGATTTTTTTTTTCTGGATTTTTTTTTCCGGATTTTTTTTTTCGGATTTTTTTTCCGGATTTTTCCGAAGTTTTTTGTTCGGATTTTTTTTCAGGATTTTTTTTTCCGTGTTTTTTTTTCCGGATTTTTTTTTTCGGATTTCTTTCCGGATTTTCCCGGAGTTTTTTTTCCGGATTTTTTTTCCCGGATTTTTTTTCTGGATTTTTTTTCCGGATGTTTTTTTCCGGATTTTTTTTCTGGATTTTTTTTCCGGATGTTCTTTTTCGGATTTTTTTTCCGGATTTTTCCGGATTTTTTTTCCGGATTTTTTTTCCAGATTTTTTTTCCCGGATTTTTTTTCTGGATTTTTTTTTCCGGATTTTTTTTCCAGATTTTTCCGGATTTTTTTTCCGGATTTTTTTTCCGGATTTTTCCGGATTTTTTTTCCGGATTTTTTTTCTGGATTTTTTTTTTCCGGATTTTTTTTCCGGATTTTTTTCCGGATTTTTCCGGAGTTTTTTTTCCGGATTTTTTTTTCGGATTTCTTTCCAGATTTTTCCGGAGTTTTTTTTCCGGATTTTTTTTCCCGGATTTTTTTTCTGGATTTTTTTTTCCGGATTTTTTTTCCCGGATTTTTTTTCTGGATTTTTTTTTCGGATTTTTTTTTCTGCATTTTTTTCCGATTTTTCTGCATTTTTTTCCGATTTTTTTTCCCGGACTTTTTTTCTGGATTTTTTTTCCGGATTTTTTTTTTCCGGATTTTTTTTCCGGATTTTTTTTTCCGGAATTTTCCGGATTTTTTTTCCGGATTTTTCCGGGTTTTTTTTCCGGATTTTTCCGGGTTTTTTTTCCGGATTTTTTTTCCGGATTTTTTTTCCCGGATTTTTTTTCCGGATTTTTTTTTCCGGATTTTTCCGGATTTTTTTCCGGATTTTTCCGGATTTTTTTCCGGATTTTTCCAGGTTTTTTTTTCCGGATATTTTTTCCCGGATTTTTCCGTTTTTTTTTTTCGGGAGTTTTTTTCCGGATTTTTTTTTCCGGAATTTTTTTTTTCGGATTTTTCCGGATTTCTTTTTTCCGGATTTTTTTTTCCGGATTTTTTTTCCAGATTTTTCCGGATTTTTTTTTCCGGATTTTTTTTCCGGATTTTTCCGGAGTTTTTTTCGGATTTTTTTTTCCGGATTTTTTTTTTCCGGATTTTTTTTCCGGATTTTTTTTTCCGGATTTTTTTTTCCGGATTTTTTTTTCCAGATTTTTCACGATTTTTTTTCCCGATTTTCTTTTCCGGATTTTTCCAATTTTTTTTTTCTGGGTTTTCTTTTCCAGATTTTTCCGGATTTTTTTTATGGATATTTTTTTCAAGATTTTTCCGGATTTTTTTTTACGGATTTTTTTTTCCAGATTTTTCCGGATTTTTTTTTCCGGGTTTTTTTTCCGGATTCTTCCGGATTTTTTTTCCGGATTTTATTTTCCAGATTTTTCCGGATTTTTTTTCCGGATTTTTTTTTCCGGATTTTTTTTCTGGATATTTTTTCCCGGATTTTTTTTCCGGATTTTTTTTTCCGGATTTTTTTTCCGGATTTTTTTTTCCGGATTTTTTTTCCGGATTTTTCCGAAGTTTTTTTCCGGATTTTTCCGGATTTTTTTTTCTGGATTTTTCCGGATTTTTTTTTCGGATTTTTCCGGATTTTTTTTCCGGATTTTTTTTTCCAGATTTTTTTTCTGGATATTTTTTCCCGGATTTTTTTTCTGGAATTTTTTTTCCGGATTTTTTTTCCAGATTTTTCACGATTTTTTTTCCCGATTTTCTTTTCCGGATTTTTCCAATTTTTTTTTTTCTGGGCTTTCTTTTCCAGATTTTTCCGGATTTTTTTTATGGATATTTTTTTCAAGATTTTTCCGGATTTTTTTTCCGGATTTTTTTTTCCGGATTTTTTTTCTGGATATTTTTTCCCGGATTTTTTTTCCGGATTTTTTTCTGGATTTTTCCGGATTTTTTTTTCGGATTTTTCCGGATTTTTTTTCCGGATTTTTTTTTCCGGATTTTTTTTCCGGATTTTTTTTTCCGGATTTTTTTTCTGGATATTTTTTCCCGGATTTTTTTTCCGGATTTTTTTCTGGATTTTTCCGGATTTTTTTTTCGGATTTTTCCGGATTTTTTTTCCGGATTTTTTTTTCCGGATTTTTTTTCTGGATATTTTTTCCCGGATTTTTTTTCTGGAATTTTTTTTCCGGATTTTTTTTCCGGATTTTTTTTTCCGGATTTTTTTTCTGGATTTTTCCGAAGTTTTTTTTCCCGGATTTTTTTTCTGGATTTTTTTTTCCGGATTTTTTTTCCGGATTTTTTTTTCCGGATTTTTTTTCCGGATTTTTCCGAAGTTTTTTTTCCGGATTTTTCCGGATTTTTTTTTCTGGATTTTTCCGGATTTTTTTTTCGGATTTTTCCGGATTTTTTTTCCGGATTTTTTTTCCGGATTTTTTTTCTGGATATTTTTTCCCAGATTTTTTTTCTGGAATTTTTTTTCCGGATTTTTTTTCCAGATTTTTTCGGATTTTTTTTTCCGGATTTTTTTTTTCCGGATTTTTTTTCCGGATTTTTTTTTCCGGATTTTTCCGGATTTTTTTTTCCGGATTTTTTTTCCAGATTTTTCACGATTTTTTTTCCCGATTTTCTTTTCCGGATTTTTCCAATTTTTTTTTTCTGGGCTTTCTTTTCCAGATTTTTCCGGATTTTTTTTTCCGGATTTTTTTTCCAGATTTTTCCCGATTTTTTTTTACGGATTTTTTTTTCCAGATTTTTCCGGATTTTTTTTTCCGGGTTTTTTTTCCGGATTCTTCCGGATTTTTTTTCCGGATTTTATTTTCCAGATTTTTCCGGATTTTTTTTCCGGATTTTTTTTTCCGGATTATTTTTCTGGATATTTTTTCCCGGATTTTTTTTCTGGATTTTTTTTTTCCGGATTTTTTTTCCGGATTTTTTTTTCCGGATTTTTTTTTCCAGATTTTTTTTCTGGATATTTTTTCCCGGATTTTTTTTCTGGAATTTTTTTTCCGGATTTTTCCGGATTTTTTTTTCTGGATTTTTCCGGATTTTTTTTTCCGGATTTTTTTTCCAGATTTTTCACGATTTTTTTTCCCGATTTTCTTTTCCGGATTTTTCCAATTTTTTTTTTCTGGGCTTTCTTTTCCAGATTTTTCCGGATTTTTTTTTCCGGGTTTTTTTTCCAGATTTTTCCGGATTTTTTTTTCCGGGTTTTTTTTCCGGATTCTTCCGGATTTTTTTTCCGGATTTTATTTTCCAGATTTTTCCGGATTTTTTTTCCGGATTTTTTTTCCGGATTATTTTTCTGGATATTTTTTCCCGGATTTTTTTTCTGGATTTTTTTTTTCCGGATTTTTTTTCCGGATTTTTTTTTCCGGATTTTTTTTCCGGATTTTTCCGAAGTTTTTTTTCCGGATTTTTCCGGATTTTTTTTTCTGGATTTTTCCGGATTTTTTTTCGGATTTTTCCGGATTTTTTTTCCGGATTTTTTTTTCCGGATTTTTTTTCTGGATATTTTTTCCCGGATTTTTTTTCTGGAATTTTTTTTCCGGATTTTTTTTCCGGATTCTTCCGGATTTTTTTTCCGGATTTTATTTTCCAGATTTTTCCGGATTTTTTTTCCGGATTTTTTTTTCCGGATTATTTTTCTGGAATTTTTTTTCCGGATTTTTTTTCCGGATTTTTTTTCCAGATTTTTCCGAATTTTTTTTTCCGGATTTTTTTTCCGGATTTTTCCGGAGTTTTTTTCGGATTTTTTTTTCCGGATTTTTTTTCCGGATTTTTTTTCCCGGATTTTTCCGGATTTTTTTTTCCGGATTTTTTTTTCCAGATTTTTCACGATTTTTTTTCCCGATTTTCTTTTCCGGATTTTTCCAATTTTTTTTTTTCTGGGCTTTCTTTTCCAGATTTTTCCGGATTTTTTTTATGGATATTTTTTTCAAGATTTTTCCGGATTTTTTTTCCGGATTTTTTTTTCCGGATTTTTTTTTCCGGATTTTTTTTCCAGATTTTTTTTATGGATATTTTTTTCAAGATTTTTCCCGATTTTTTTTTACGGATTTTTTTTTCCAGATTTTACCGGATTTTTTTTCCGGATTTTTTTTTCCGGATTTTTTTTCCGGATTTTTCCGAAGTTTTTTTTCCGGATTTTTCCGGATTTTTTTTTCTGGATTTTTCCGGATTTTTTTTTCGGATTTTTCCGGATTTTTTTTCCGGATTTTTTTTCCGGATTTTTTTTCTGGATATTTTTTCCCAGATTTTTTTTCTGGAATTTTTTTTCCGGATTTTTTTTCCAGATTTTTTCGGATTTTTTTTTCCGGATTTTTTTTTCCGGATTTTTTTTCCGGATTTTTTTTTCCGGATTTTTCCGGATTTTTTTTTCCAGATTTTTCACGATTTTTTTTCCCGATTTTCTTTTCCGGATTTTTCCAATTTTTTTTTTCTGGGCTTTCTTTTCCAGATTTTTCCGGATTTTTTTTTCCGGATTTTTTTTTCCAGATTTTTCCCGATTTTTTTTATGGATATTTTTTTCAAGATTTTTCCCGATTTTTTTTTACGGATTTTTTTTTCCAGATTTTTCCGGATTTTTTTTTCCGGGTTTTTTTTCCGGATTCTTCCGGATTTTTTTTCCGGATTTTATTTTCCAGATTTTTCCGGATTTTTTTTCCGGATTTTTTTTCCGGATTTTTTTTTCCGGATTTTTTTTCCGGATTTTTCCGAAGTTTTTTTTCCGGATTTTTCCGGATTTTTTTTTCTGGATTTTTCCGGATTTTTTTTTCGGATTTTTCCGGATTTTTTTTTCCGGATTTTTTTTTCCGGATTTTTTTTCTGGATATTTTTTCCCGGATTTTTTTTCTGGAATTTTTTTTCCGGATTTTTTTTCCAGATTTTTCCGAATTTTTTTTTCCGGATTTTTTTTCTGGATTTTTTTTTTAGGATTTTTTTTCCGGATTTTTTTTTCCGGATTTTTTTTCTGGATTTTTCCGGATTTTTTTTTCGGATTTTTCCGGATTTTTTTTCCGGATTTTTTTTCCGGATTTTTTTTCTGGATATTTTTTCCCAGATTTTTTTTCTGGAATTTTTTTTCCGGATTTTTTTTCCAGATTTTTTCGGATTTTTTTTTCCGGATTTTTTTTTTCCGGATTTTTTTTCCGGATTTTTTTTTCCGGATTTTTCCGGATTTTTTTTTCCGGATTTTTTTTCCAGATTTTTCACGATTTTTTTTCCCGATTTTCTTTTCCGGATTTTTCCAATTTTTTTTTTCTGGGCTTTCTTTTCCAGATTTTTCCGGATTTTTTTTTCCGGATTTTTTTTCCAGATTTTTCCGGATTTTTTTTTCCGGGTTTTTTTTCCGGATTCTTCCGGATTTTTTTTCCGGATTTTATTTTCCAGATTTTTCCGGATTTTTTTTCCGGATTTTTTTTTCCGGATTATTTTTCTGGATATTTTTTCCCGGATTTTTTTTCTGGATTTTTTTTTTCCGGATTTTTTTTCCGGATTTTTTTTTCCGGATTTTTTTTCCGGATTTTTCCGAAGTTTTTTTTCCGGATTTTTCCGGATTTTTTTTTCTGGATTTTTCCGGATTTTTTTTCGGATTTTTCCGGATTTTTTTTCCGGATTTTTTTTTCCGGATTTTTTTTCTGGATATTTTTTCCCGGATTTTTTTTCTGGAATTTTTTTTCCGGATTTTTTTTCCGGATTCTTCCGGATTTTTTTTCCGGATTTTATTTTCCAGATTTTTCCGGATTTTTTTTCCGGATTTTTTTTTCCGGATTATTTTTCTGGAATTTTTTTTCCGGATTTTTTTTCCGGATTTTTTTTCCAGATTTTTCCGAATTTTTTTTTCCGGATTTTTTTTCCGGATTTTTCCGGAGTTTTTTTCGGATTTTTTTTTCCGGATTTTTTTTCCGGATTTTTTTTCCCGGATTTTTCCGGATTTTTTTTTCCGGATTTTTTTTTCCAGATTTTTCACGATTTTTTTTCCCGATTTTCTTTTCCGGATTTTTCCAATTTTTTTTTTTTCTGGGCTTTCTTTTCCAGATTTTTCCGGATTTTTTTTATGGATATTTTTTTCAAGATTTTTCCGGATTTTTTTTCCGGATTTTTTTTTCCGGATTTTTTTTTCCGGATTTTTTTTCCAGATTTTTTTTATGGATATTTTTTTCAAGATTTTTCCCGATTTTTTTTTACGGATTTTTTTTTCCAGATTTTACCGGATTTTTTTTCCGGATTTTTTTTTCCGGATTTTTTTTCCGGATTTTTCCGAAGTTTTTTTTCCGGATTTTTCCGGATTTTTTTTTCTGGATTTTTCCGGATTTTTTTTTCGGATTTTTCCGGATTTTTTTTCCGGATTTTTTTTCCGGATTTTTTTTCTGGATATTTTTTCCCAGATTTTTTTTCTGGAATTTTTTTTCCGGATTTTTTTTCCAGATTTTTTCGGATTTTTTTTTCCGGATTTTTTTTTCCGGATTTTTTTTCCGGATTTTTTTTTCCGGATTTTTCCGGATTTTTTTTTCCAGATTTTTCACGATTTTTTTTCCCGATTTTCTTTTCCGGATTTTTCCAATTTTTTTTTTCTGGGCTTTCTTTTCCAGATTTTTCCGGATTTTTTTTTCCGGATTTTTTTTTCCAGATTTTTCCCGATTTTTTTTATGGATATTTTTTTCAAGATTTTTCCCGATTTTTTTTTACGGATTTTTTTTTCCAGATTTTTCCGGATTTTTTTTTCCGGGTTTTTTTTCCGGATTCTTCCGGATTTTTTTTCCGGATTTTATTTTCCAGATTTTTCCGGATTTTTTTTCCGGATTTTTTTTCCGGATTTTTTTTTCCGGATTTTTTTTCCGGATTTTTCCGAAGTTTTTTTTCCGGATTTTTCCGGATTTTTTTTTCTGGATTTTTCCGGATTTTTTTTTCGGATTTTTCCGGATTTTTTTTTCCGGATTTTTTTTTCCGGATTTTTTTTCTGGATATTTTTTCCCGGATTTTTTTTCTGGAATTTTTTTTCCGGATTTTTTTTCCGGATTTTTTTTCCAGATTTTTCCGAATTTTTTTTTCCGGATTTTTTTTCCGGATTTTTCCGGAGTTTTTTTCGGATTTTTTTTTCCGGATTTTTTTTTCCCGGATTTTTTTTCTGGAATTTTTTTTCCGGATTTTTTTTCCGGATTTTTTTTTCCGGATTTTTTTTCTGGATTTTTCCGAAGTTTTTTTTCCCGGATTTTTTTTCTGGATTTTTTTTTCCGGATTTTTTTTCCGGATTTTTTTTTCCGGATTTTTTTTCCGGATTTTTCCGAAGTTTTTTTTCCGGATTTTTCCGGATTTTTTTTTCTGGATTTTTCCGGATTTTTTTTTCGGATTTTTCCGGATTTTTTTTCCGGATTTTTTTTCCGGATTTTTTTTCTGGATATTTTTTCCCAGATTTTTTTTCTGGAATTTTTTTTCCGGATTTTTTTTCCGGATTTTTCCGAAGTTTTTTTTCCGGATTTTTCCGGATTTTTTTTCCGGAGTTCTTTTTCGGATTTTTTTTCCGGATTTTTCCGGATTTTTTTCGGATTTTTTTCCTGCATTTTTTTCCGGATTTCTTTCCGGATTTTTCCGGAGTTTTTTTTCTGGATTTTTTTCCCGGATTTTTTTTCTGGATTTTTTTTCCAGATTTTTCCCGATTTTTTTTCCCGATTTTCTTTTCCGGATTTTTCCAATTTTTTTTTTTCTGGGCTTTCTTTTCCAGATTTTTCCGGATTTTTTTTATGGATATTTTTTTCAAGATTTTTCCGGATTTTTTTTCCGGATTTTTTTTTCCGGATTTTTTTTCCAGATTTTTCCCGATTTTTTTTATGGATATTTTTTTCAAGATTTTTCCCGATTTTTTTTTACGGATTTTTTTTTCCAGATTTTTCCGGATTTTTTTTTCCGGGTTTTTTTTCCGGATTCTTCCGGATTTTTTTTCCGGATTTTATTTTCCAGATTTTTCCGGATTTTTTTTCCGGATTTTTTTTTCCGGATTTTTTTTCTGGATATTTTTTCCCGGATTTTTTTTCTGGAATTTTTTTTCCGGATTTTTTTTCCGGATTTTTTTTTCCGGATTTTTTTTCTGGATTTTTCCGAAGTTTTTTTTCCCGGATTTTTTTTCTGGATTTTTTTTTCCGGATTTTTTTTCCGGATTTTTTTTTCCGGATTTTTTTTCCGGATTTTTCCGAAGTTTTTTTTCCGGATTTTTCCGGATTTTTTTTTCTGGATTTTTCCGGATTTTTTTTTCGGATTTTTCCGGATTTTTTTTCCGGATTTTTTTTCCGGATTTTTTTTCTGGATATTTTTTCCCAGATTTTTTTTCTGGAATTTTTTTTCCGGATTTTTTTTCCAGATTTTTTCGGATTTTTTTTTCCGGATTTTTTTTTTCCGGATTTTTTTTCCGGATTTTTTTTTCCGGATTTTTCCGGATTTTTTTTTCCGGATTTTTTTTCCAGATTTTTCACGATTTTTTTTCCCGATTTTCTTTTCCGGATTTTTCCAATTTTTTTTTTCTGGGCTTTCTTTTCCAGATTTTTCCGGATTTTTTTTTCCGGATTTTTTTTCCAGATTTTTCCCGATTTTTTTTATGGATATTTTTTTCAAGACTTTTCCCGATTTTTTTTTACGGATTTTTTTTTCCAGATTTTTCCGGATTTTTTTTTCCGGGTTTTTTT
Organism: Pelobates fuscus; assembly: GCF_036172605.1. NCBI lineage: Eukaryota > Metazoa > Chordata > Amphibia > Anura > Pelobatidae > Pelobates > Pelobates fuscus. The sequence goes on along the minus strand of NW_026961923.1, from coordinate 85,799 downwards.
TCCGGATTCTTCCGGATTTTTTTTCCGGATTTTATTTTCCAGATTTTTCCGGATTTTTTTTCCGGATTTTTTTTTCCGGATTATTTTTCTGGATATTTTTTCCCGGATTTTTTTTCTGGATTTTTTTTTTCCGGATTTTTTTTCCGGATTTTTTTTTCCGGATTTTTTTTCCGGATTTTTCCGAAGTTTTTTTTCCGGATTTTTCCGGATTTTTTTTTCTGGATTTTTCCGGATTTTTTTTCGGATTTTTCTGGATTTTTTTTCCGGATTTTTTTTTCCGGATTTTTTTTCTGGATATTTTTTCCCGGATTTTTTTTCTGGAATTTTTTTTCCGGATTTTTTTTCCGGATTCTTCCGGATTTTTTTTCCGGATTTTATTTTCCAGATTTTTCCGGATTTTTTTTCCGGATTTTTTTTTCCGGATTATTTTTCTGGAATTTTTTTTCCGGATTTTTTTTCCGGATTTTTTTTCCAGATTTTTCCGAATTTTTTTTTCCGGATTTTTTTTCCGGATTTTTCCGGAGTTTTTTTCGGATTTTTTTTTCCGGATTTTTTTTCCGGATTTTTTTTCCCGGATTTTTCCGGATTTTTTTTTCCGGATTTTTTTTTCCAGATTTTTCACGATTTTTTTTCCCGATTTTCTTTTCCGGATTTTTCCAATTTTTTTTTTTCTGGGCTTTCTTTTCCAGATTTTTCCGGATTTTTTTTATGGATATTTTTTTCAAGATTTTTCCGGATTTTTTTTCCGGATTTTTTTTTCCGGATTTTTTTTTCCGGATTTTTTTTCCAGATTTTTTTTATGGATATTTTTTTCAAGATTTTTCCCGATTTTTTTTTACGGATTTTTTTTTCCAGATTTTACCGGATTTTTTTTCCGGATTTTTTTTTCCGGATTTTTTTTCCGGATTTTTCCGAAGTTTTTTTTCCGGATTTTTCCGGATTTTTTTTTCTGGATTTTTCCGGATTTTTTTTTCCGGATTTTTTTTTCCAGATTTTTCCCGATTTTTTTTCCCGATTTTCTTTTCCGGATTTTTCCATTTTTTTTTTTTCTGGGCTTTCTTTTCCAGATTTTTCCGGATTTTTTTTATGGATATTTTTTTCAAGATTTTTCCGGATTTTTTTTCCGGATTTTTTTTTCCGGATTTTTTTTTCCAGATTTTTCCCGATTTTTTTTATGGATATTTTTTTCAAGATTTTTCCCGATTTTTTTTTACAGATTTTTTTTTCAAGATTTTACCGGATTTTTTTTTCGGATTTTATTTTCCAGATTTTTCCGGAATTTTTTTCCGGATTTTTTTTTCCGGATTTTTTTTCTGGATATTTTTTCCCGGATTTTTTTTCTGGATTTTTTTTTCCGGATTTTTTTTTCCGGATTTTTTTTTCCGGATTTTTTTTCCGGATTTTTCCGAAGTTTTTTTTCCGGATTTTTCTGGATTTTTTTTCCGGAGTTCTTTTTCGGATTTTTTCTCCGGATTTTTCCGGATTTTTTTTTCGGATTTTTTTTTCTGCATTTTTTTTCCGGATTTTTTTTCCGGATTTTTTTTCCAGATTTTTTTTCCCGGATTTTTTTTCAGGATTTTTTTTCTGGATTTTTTTTTTCCGGATTTTTTTCCGGATTTTTCCGGAGTTTTTTTTCCGGATTTTTTTTTCCGGATTTATTTTCCGGATTTTTCCGGATTTTTTTTTCCGGATTTTTTTTCCGGATTTTTCCGGAATTTTTTTCAGATTTTTTTTCTGGATATTTTTTCCCGGATTTTTTTTCTGGAATTTTTTTTCCGGATTTTTTTTCCGGATTTTTTTTCCAGATTTTTCCGGATTTTTTTTTCCGGATTTTTTTTCCGGATTTTTCCGTAGTTTTTTTCGGATTTTTTTTTCCGGATTTTTTTTTTCCGGATTTTTTTTTTCCGGATTTTTTTTCCGGATTTTTTTTTCCGGATTTTTCCGGATTTTTTTTTCCGGATTTTTTTTTCCAGATTTTTCCCGATTTTTTTTCCCGATTTTCTTTTCCGGATTTTTCCAATTTTTTTTTTTCTGGGCTTTCTTTTCCAGATTTTTCCGGATTTTTTTTATGGATATTTTTTTCAAGATTTTTCCGGATTTTTTTTCCGGATTTTTTTTTCCGGATTTTTTTTCCAGATTTTTCCCGATTTTTTTTATGGATATTTTTTTCAAGATTTTTCCCGATTTTTTTTACGGATTTTTTTTTCCAGATTTTTCCGGATTTTTTTTTCCGGGTTTTTTTTCCGGATTCTTCCGGATTTTTTTTCCGGATTTTATTTTCCAGATTTTTCCGGATTTTTTTTCCGGATTTTTTTTTCCGGATTTTTTTTCTGGATATTTTTTCCCGGATTTTTTTTCTGGATTTTTTTTTCCGGATTTTTTTTTTCCGGATTTTTCCGAAGTTTTTTTTCCGGATTTTTTTCTGGATTTTTCCGGATTTTTTTTTCGGATTTTTCCGGATTTTTTTTCCGGATTTTTTTTCCGGATTTTTTTTCTGGATATTTTTTCCCGGATTTTTTTTCTGGAATTTTTTTTCCGGATTTTTTTTCCGGATTTTTTTTTCCGGATTTTTTTTCCGGATTTTTCCGAAGTTTTTTTTCCGGATTTTTCCGGATTTTTTTCCCGGAGTTCTTTTTCGGATTTTTTTTCCGGATTTTTCCGGATTTTTTTCGGATTTTTTTCCTGCATTTTTTTCCGGATTTCTTTCCGGATTTTTCCGGAGTTTTTTTTCCGGATTTTTTTCCCGGATTTTTTTTCTGGATTTTTTTTCCAGATTTTTCCCGATTTTTTTTCCCGATTTTCTTTTCCGGATTTTTCCAATTTTTTTTTTTCTGGGCTTTCTTTTCCAGATTTTTCCGGATTTTTTTTATGGATATTTTTTTCAAGATTTTTCCGGATTTTTTTTCCGGATTTTTTTTTCCGGATTTTTTTTCCAGATTTTTCCCGATTTTTTTTATGGATATTTTTTTCAAGATTTTTCCCGATTTTTTTTTACGGATTTTTTTTTCCAGATTTTTCCGGATTTTTTTTTCCGGGTTTTTTTTCCGGATTCTTCCGGATTTTTTTTCCGGATTTTATTTTCCAGATTTTTCCGGATTTTTTTTCCGGATTTTTTTTTCCGGATTTTTTTTCTGGATATTTTTTCCCGGATTTTTTTTCTGGATTTTTTTTTCCGGATTTTTTTTTCCGGATTTTTCCGAAGTTTTTTTTCCGGATTTTTTTCTGGATTTTTCCGGATTTTTTTTTCGGATTTTTCCGGATTTTTTTCCGGATTTTTTTTCCGGATTTTTTTTCTGGATATTTTTTCCCGGATTTTTTTTCTGGAATTTTTTTTCCGGATTTTTTTTTCCGGATTTTTTTTCCGGATTTTTTTTTCCGGATTTTTTTTCCGGATTTTTCCGAAGTTTTTTTTCCGGATTTTTCCGGATTTTTCGGTTCTTTTTCGGATTTTTTTTTCCGGATTTTTCCGGATTTTTTTCGGATTTTTTTCCTGCATTTTTTTCCGGATTTCTTTCCGGATTTTTCCGGAGTTTTTTTTCCGGATTTTTTTTTCCGGATTTTTTTTCCGGATTTTTTTTTCCGGATTTTTTTTCCGGATTTTTCCGAAGTTTTTTTTCCGGATTTTTCCGGATTTTTCGGTTCTTTTTCGGATTTTTTTTTCCGGATTTTTCCGGATTTTTTTCGGATTTTTTTCCTGCATTTTTTTCCGGATTTCTTTCCGGATTTTTCCGGAGTTTTTTTTCCGGATTTTTTTCCCGGATTTTTTTTCTGGATTTTTTTTCCGGATTTTTCCGGATTTTTTTTTCCGGATTTTTTTCGGATTTTTTTCCTGCATTTTTTTCCGGATTTCTTTCCGGATTTTTCCGGAATTTTTTTTCCGGATTTTTTTTTCCGGATTTTTTTTCCGGATTTTTTTTTCCGGATTTTTTTTCCGGATTTTTCCGAAGTTTTTTTTCCGGATTTTTCCGGATTTTTCGGTTCTTTTTCGGATTTTTTTTTCCGGATTTTTCCGGATTTTTTTCGGATTTTTTTCCTGCATTTTTTTCCGGATTTCTTTCCGGATTTTTCCGGAGTTTTTTTTCCGGATTTTTTTCCCGGATTTTTTTTCTGGATTTTTTTTCCGGATTTTTCCGGATTTTTTTTTCCGGATTTTTTTTCCGGATTTTTCCGGATTTTTTTTCCAGATTTTTCCGGGTTTTTTTTCCGGATTTTTTTTCCGGATTTTTTTTTCCGGATTTCTTTCCGGATTTTTCCGGAGTTTTTTTTCCGGATTTTTTTTCCCGGATTTTTTTTCTGGATTTTTTTTCCGGATTTTTTTTTCCGGATTTTTTTTTTGGGTTTTTTTTCCGGATTTTTCCGGATTTTTTTCCGGAGTTCTTTTTCGGATTTTTTCTCCGGATTTTTCCGGATTTTTTTTTCGGATTTTTTTTCTGCATTTTTTTTCCGGATTTTTTTTTCCGGATTTTTTTTCCAGATTTTTTTTCCCGGATTTTTTTTCCGGATTTTTTTTCTGGATTTTTATTTTCCGGATTTTTTTCCGGATTTTTCCGGAGTTTTTTTTCCGGATTTTTTTTTCCGGATTTATTTTCCGTATTTTTTTTTTTTTTTTTTTTATATTATAGTTTAGAAGGTACAAACACCAAATATACATTGTTGGAGTATACATATAATAGTTTACACATTGATGGCCACAACAGTTAACATATAACAAATCAGATATAATTAATCCGTTATGATTTCAAAGTATCCATACATTTCAGAGTTACTTAGATCTTCCAATTTCATAGGCACATACATCAAATCTATTGTTTTTTTTTTTTTTTTACAATACAAGTCGAGTTGAATCTAGTAGCATGTCCTTCCTAATTCGAGTAATTGCATTATTGTAACCCCGAGCTGCATCATTTTTCAGGTAGGATCTAATGGCGCATATGGAAGGCTTAGTATCAATGGTCTTACTGCCTTAAGTACAGTGTACTTTGTCCCTATTGTCTGTGGTGCCATCACTGTATAATAGACTGGGAAGGTAATGTTCCTCCTATTTCCTCCTACTTATGATAATCATTTCGTTTGTACCCGTTTTCTGAATATATATAAAGAACCTTTCTGTTATCAAAAACAAAAAGTAAAACAAAAACAAAGAAACTATGGGGGAGGAATACTGGGTAGAAGGTGGGAGTGTTGAGGGGGGGGGGAGGGGGGGGACCCATATTCCCGGAATTTTTTTTTTTTTTTTTTTTTTAGCTCTTCAATTTAGTGTCTAGGGTTTTCCCTGTACCTTTTGTAATTTATTTGTTTATGTGCCCTATTTCACAGGGTTTCTGTACTTGTCCCACATGCTCCACGCATCTATCCAGAATTGCCTTGGCATTCTATGTGCTCGGACAGTGCATTCATATAGTCTAATGTTGTCAAGGTGTGTGGTAATTGTATTCAATAATGGAGGATCCTTTTGTAGCCACATCTTGGCTATGGCTGTTAATACTGCCATGGTTATATGGAAGATGAGGTATTGAAGGGATTTTGAAAGGTCCCGTGGTATGTGTTGTAAAAGGAATATCTCAGGTTTGAATTCTATGTCCACCTTTCCTATTTGGTTGACAAGGGATTGTATAGTCTTCCATAGTTTTGTGATGGCAGGGCATGACCACCAAATATGTATAACGTCACCTGTGTCATGATCACAGCGCCAACATGCTCCTGTCTGTTTCGGGTCAATGTGTTTCAACCTGTTGGGCACCATATGCCATCTATACAGCATTTTTCTAGACAGTTCTATGTGGGTTGTGGATAGTGTGAGGTGTTTGTGTGCCACAAAGCTCTTCTGCCAGTTTTCTTCTGGCAATTGTCTCCCTATATCCTGTTCCCATTTTTTTATGAAAGTCAGGTCCCGTATCTTTTTCTCGGGTAGATAGCTGCTATACACTTTGGAGAGTATACCAGATGTTTTTTTAGTTTTAGTACATAATTGTTCTAAGGCTATCATATTCCTCTTTATGTCAGTGGTGTGTGTTGATCCCTTATTTCTCCCAATCCATGAAATTATTTGTCTATGTGCATATTCCGCCGTGATTGGCAACTTATACTTTTTTTGTAGTGAGGCGAAGGTTATATATTCTTCTTTATCCCTAAGTTGGTATACGTGAGTTAGGCCTGTGTCAGCCCATTTCCTTAAATTTAGATGTGGGATCAAGACTTCAAAAGAGCGTAGGAGCATGTTTGGGAGCAGCTCTTTATCAAGATTCAGGAATTTGGTATATTTATCCCATTCTTTTAGGGTTAAGGATGTTGTGGGAAGAATTTCATTGAAATGTTTCCTATGTGTTTTGCTTATTCCTGCCAAAGTTGTAATTTCGTATCCCTCTGTGTGCGAGGCCTCCAGATGTACCCACGCCGGGGGCATGGAGTGGGAGTGTAGTGCTGCTATTTTCCGTATTTTAACGAAGTTTTTTTTTCGGATTTTTTTTCCGGATTTTTTTTTCCGGGTTTTTTTTTTCCGGATTTTTTTTTCCGTATTTCTTTCCGGATTTTTCCGGAGTTTTTTTTCCGGATTTTTTTTCCCGGATTTTTTTTCTGGATTTTTTTTCCGGATTTTTTTTCCGGGTTTTTTTTCCGGATTTTTCCGTTTTTTTTTTTCGGATTTTTTTTCTGCATTTTTTTTCCGGATTTTTTTTTCCGGATTTTTTTTCCAGATTTTTTTTCCCGGATTTTTTTTCTGGATTTTTTTTTTCTGGATTTTTTTTTCCGGATTTTTTTTTCCGGATTTTTTTTCCGGATTTTTCCGAAGTTTTTTTTTCGGATTTTTTTTCAGGATTTTTTTTTCCGTGTTTTTTTTTCCGGATTTTTTTTTTCGGATTTCTTTCCGGATTTTCCCGGAGTTTTTTTTCCGGATTTTTTTTCCCGGATTTTTTTTCTGGATTTTTTTTCCGGATGTTTTTTTCTGGATTTTTTTTCCGGATTTTTTTTCCGGAGTTCTTTTTCGGATTTTTTTTCCGGATTTTTCCGGATTTTTTTTCCGGATTTTTTTTCCAGATTTTTTTTTCCCGGATTTTTTTTCTGGATTTTTTTTTCCGGATTTTTTTTCCAGATTTTTCCGGATTTTTTTTTCCGGATTTTTTTTCCGGATTTTTTTGCCGGATTTTTCCGGATTTTTTTTCCGGATTTTTTTTCTGGATTTTTTTTTTCCGGATTTTTTTTCCGGATTTTTTTCAGGATTTTTCCGGAGTTTTTTTTCCGGATTTTTTTTTCCGGATTTTTTTTCCGGATTTTTACGAAGTTTTTTTTTCAGATTTCTTTCCAGATTTTTCCGGAGTTTTTTTTCCGGATTTTTTTTCCCAGATTTTTTTTCTGGATTTTTTTTCCGGATTTTTTTTCCCGGATTTTTTTTCTGGATTTTTTTTTCGGATTTTTTTTTCTGCATTTTTTTCCGATTTTTCTGCATTTTTTTCCGATTTTTTTTCCCGGACTTTTTTTCTGGATTTTTTTTCCGGATTTTTTTTTTCCGGATTTTTTTTCCAGATTTTTTTTCCGGAATTTTCCGGATTTTTTTTCCGGATTTTTCCGGGTTTTTTTTCCGGATTTTTTTTTCCGGATTTATTTTCCGGATTTTTACGAAGTTTTTTTTCCGGATTTTTTTCTGGATTTTTCCGGATTTTTTTTCCGGATTTTTCCGGATTTTTTTTCCGGATTTTTTTTTCCGGATTTTTTTTCTGGATATTTTTTCCCGGATTTTTTTTCTGGAATTTTTTTTCCGGATTTTTTTTCCGGATTTTTTTTTCCGGATTTTTTTTCCGGATTTTTCCGAAGTTTTTTTTCCGGATTTTTCCGGATTTTTTTTCCGGAGTTCTTTTTCGGATTTTTTTTCCGGAGTTCTTTTTCGGATTTTTTTTCCGGATTTTTCCGGATTTTTTTTCCGGATTTTTTTTCCAGATTTTTTTTTCCGGATTTTTTTTCCGGATTTTTTTTTCCGGATTTCTTTCCGGATTTTTCCGGAGTTTTTTTTCCGGATTTTTTTTCCCGGATTTTTTTTCTGGATTTTTTTTCCGGATTTTTTTTTCCGGATTTTTTTTTCGGGTTTTTTTTCCGGATTTTTCCGGATTTTTTTCCGGAGTTCTTTTTCGGATTTTTTTTCCGGGTTTTTTTTCCGGATTCTTCCGGATTTTTTTTCCGGATTTTATTTTCCAGATTTTTCCGGATTTTTTTCCGGATTTTTTTTTCCGGATTTTTTTTCTGGATATTTTTTCCCGGATTTTTTTTCTGGATTTTTTTTTCCGGATTTTTTTTCCGGAGTTCTTTTTCGGATTTTTTTTCCGGATTTTTCCGGATTTTTTTTCCGGATTTTTTTTCCAGATTTTTTTTTCCCGGATTTTTTTTCTGGATTTTTTTTTCCGGATTTTTTTTCCAGATTTTTCCGGATTTTTTTTTCCGGATTTTTTTTCCGGATTTTTTTGCCGGATTTTTCCGGATTTTTTTTCCGGATTTTTTTTCTGGATTTTTTTTTTCCGGATTTTTTTTCCGGATTTTTTTCAGGATTTTTCCGGAGTTTTTTTTCCGGATTTTTTTTTCCGGATTTTTTTTCCGGATTTTTACGAAGTTTTTTTTTCAGATTTCTTTCCAGATTTTTCCGGAGTTTTTTTTCCGGATTTTTTTTCCCAGATTTTTTTTCTGGATTTTTTTTCCGGATTTTTTTTCCCGGATTTTTTTTCTGGATTTTTTTTTCGGATTTTTTTTTCTGCATTTTTTTCCGATTTTTCTGCATTTTTTTCCGATTTTTTTTCCCGGACTTTTTTTCCGGATTTTTTTTCCAGATTTTTTTTCCGGAATTTTCCGGATTTTTTTTCCGGATTTTTCCGGGTTTTTTTTCCGGATTTTTTTTTCCGTATTTATTTTCCGGATTTTTACGAAGTTTTTTTTCCGGATTTTTTTCTGGATTTTTCCGGATTTTTTTTCCGGATTTTTCCGGATTTTTTTTCCGGATTTTTTTTTCCGGATATTTTTTCTGGATATTTTTTCCCGGATTTTTTTTCTGGAATTTTTTTTCCGGATTTTTTTTCCGGATTTTTTTTTCCGGATTTTTTTTCCGGATTTTTCCGGAGTTTTTTTTCCGGATTTTTTTTCCCAGATTTTTTTTCTGGATTTTTTTTCCGGATTTTTTTTCCCGGATTTTTTTTCTGGATTTTTTTTTCGGATTTTTTTTTCTGCATTTTTTTCCGATTTTTCTGCATTTTTTTCCGATTTTTTTTCCCGGACTTTTTTTCCGGATTTTTTTTCCAGATTTTTTTTCCGGAATTTTCCGGATTTTTTTTCCGGATTTTTCCGGGTTTTTTTTCCGGATTTTTTTTTCCGTATTTATTTTCCGGATTTTTACGAAGTTTTTTTTCCGGATTTTTTTCTGGATTTTTCCGGATTTTTTTTCCGGATTTTTCCGGATTTTTTTTCCGGATTTTTTTTTCCGGATATTTTTTCTGGATATTTTTTCCCGGATTTTTTTTCTGGAATTTTTTTTCCGGATTTTTTTTCCGGATTTTTTTTTCCGGATTTTTTTTCCGGATTTTTCCGAAGTTTTTTTTCCGGATTTTTCCGGATTTTTTTTCCGGAGTTCTTTTTCGGATTTTTTTTCCGGAGTTCTTTTTCGGATTTTTTTTCCGGATTTTTCCGGATTTTTTTTCCGGATTTTTTTTCCAGATTTTTTTTTCCGGATTTTTTTTCCGGATTTTTTTTTCCGGATTTCTTTCCGGATTTTTCCGGAGTTTTTTTTCCGGATTTTTTTTCCCGGATTTTTTTTCTGGATTTTTTTTCCGGATTTTTCCGGATTTTTTTTCCGGAGTTCTTTTTCGGATTTTTTTTCCGGAGTTCTTTTTCGGATTTTTTTTCCGGATTTTTCCGGATTTTTTTTCCGGATTTTTTTTCCAGATTTTTTTTTCCGGATTTTTTTTCCGGATTTTTTTTTCCGGATTTCTTTCCGGATTTTTCCGGAGTTTTTTTTCCGGATTTTTTTTCCCGGATTTTTTTTCTGGATTTTTTTTCCGGATTTTTTTTTCCGGATTTTTTTTTCGGGTTTTTTTTCCGGATTTTTCCGGATTTTTTTCCGGAGTTCTTTTTCGGATTTTTTTTCCGGGTTTTTTTTCCGGATTCTTCCGGATTTTTTTTCCGGATTTTATTTTCCAGATTTTTCCGGATTTTTTTCCGGATTTTTTTTTCCGGATTTTTTTTCTGGATATTTTTTCCCGGATTTTTTTTCTGGATTTTTTTTTCCGGATTTTTTTTCCGGATTTTTTTTTCCGGATTTTTTTTCCGGATGTTTCCGAAGTTTTTTTTCCGGATTTTTTTCTGGATTTTTCCGGATTTTTTTTTCGGATTTTTCCGGATTTTTTTTCCGGATTTTTTTTTCCGGATTTTTTTTCTGGATATTTTTTCCCGGATTTTTTTTCCGGATTTTTCCGAAGTTTTTTTTCCGGATTTTTCCGGATTTTTTTTTCTGGATTTTTCCGGATTTTTTTTTCGGATTTTTCCGGATTTTTTTTCCGGATTTTTTTTCCGGATTTTTTTTTCCGGATTTTTTTTCCGGATTTTTCCGAAGTTTTTTTTCCGGATTTTTCCGGATTTTTTTTCCGGAGTTCTTTTTCGGATTTTTTTTCCGGATTTTTCCGGATTTTTTTTTGGATTTTTTTTTCTGCATTTTTTTCCGGATTTCTTTCCGGATTTTTCCGGAGTTTTTTTTCCGGATTTTTTTTCCCGGATTTTTTTTCTGGATTTTTTTTCCGGATTTTTCCGGATTTTTTTTTCCGGATTTTTTTTCCGGATTTTTTTTCCGGATTTTTTTTCCAGATTTTTCCGGATTTTTTTTTCCGGATTTTTTTTCCGGATTTTTTTTCCGGATTTTTCCGGATTTTTTTTCCGGATTTTTTTTCTGGATTTTTTTTTTCCGGATTTTTTTTCCGGATTTTTTTCCGGATTTTTCCGGAGTTTTTTTTCCGGATTTTTTTTTCCGGATTTTTTTTCCAGATTTTTCCGGATTTTTTTTTCCGGATTTTTCCGGATTTTTTTTCCGGAGTTCTTTTTCGGATTTTTTTTCCGGATTTTTCCGGATTTTTTTCGGATTTTTTTCCTGCATTTTTTTCCGGATTTCTTTCCGGATTTTTCCGGAGTTTTTTTTCCGGATTTTTTTCCCGGATTTTTTTTCTGGATTTTTTTTCCAGATTTTTCCCGATTTTTTTTCCCGATTTTCTTTTCCGGATTTTTCCAATTTTTTTTTTTCTGGGCTTTCTTTTCCAGATTTTTCCGGATTTTTTTTATGGATATTTTTTTCAAGATTTTTCCGGATTTTTTTTCCGGATTTTTTTTTCCGGATTTTTTTTCCAGATTTTTCCCGATTTTTTTTATGGATATTTTTTTCAAGATTTTTCCCGATTTTTTTTTACGGATTTTTTTTTCCAGATTTTTCCGGATTTTTTTTTCCGGGTTTTTTTTCCGGATTCTTCCGGATTTTTTTTCCGGATTTTTTTTTCCGGATTTTTTTTCTGGATATTTTTTCCCGGATTTTTTTTCTGGATTTTTTTTTCCGGATTTTTTTTTCCGGATTTTTCCGAAGTTTTTTTTCCGGATTTTTTTCTGGATTTTTCCGGATTTTTTTTTCGGATTTTTCCGGATTTTTTTCCGGATTTTTTTTCCGGATTTTTTTTCTGGATATTTTTTCCCGGATTTTTTTTCTGGAATTTTTTTTCCGGATTTTTTTTTCCGGATTTTTTTTCCGGATTTTTTTTTCCGGATTTTTTTTCCGGATTTTTCCGAAGTTTTTTTTCCGGATTTTTCCGGATTTTTTTTCCGGAGTTCTTTTTCGGATTTTTTTTTCCGGATTTTTCCGGATTTTTTTCGGATTTTTTTCCTGCATTTTTTTCCGGATTTCTTTCCGGATTTTTCCGGAGTTTTTTTTCCGGATTTTTTTCCCGGATTTTTTTTCTGGATTTTTTTTCCGGATTTTTCCGGATTTTTTTTTCCGGATTTTTTTTCCGGATTTTTCCGGATTTTTTTTCCGGATTTTTCCGGGTTTTTTTTCCGGATTTTTTTTCCGGATTTTTTTTTCCGGATTTCTTTCCGGATTTTTCCGGAGTTTTTTTTCCGGATTTTTTTTCCCGGATTTTTTTTCTGGATTTTTTTTCCGGATTTTTTTTTCCGGATTTTTTTTTTGGGTTTTTTTTCCGGATTTTTCCGGATTTTTTTCCGGAGTTCTTTTTCGGATTTTTTCTCCGGATTTTTCCGGATTTTTTTTTCGGATTTTTTTTCTGCATTTTTTTTCCGGATTTTTTTTTCCGGATTTTTTTTCCAGATTTTTTTTCCCGGATTTTTTTTCCGGATTTTTTTTCTGGATTTTTATTTTCCGGATTTTTTTCCGGATTTTTCCGGAGTTTTTTTTCCGGATTTTTTTTTCCGGATTTATTTTCCGTATTTTTTTTTTTTTTTTTTTTATATTATAGTTTAGAAGGTACAAACACCAAATATACATTGTTGGAGTATACATATAATAGTTTACACATTGATGGCCACAACAGTTAACATATAACAAATCAGATATAATTAATCCGTTATGATTTCAAAGTATCCATACATTTCAGAGTTACTTAGATCTTCCAATTTCATAGGCACATACATCAAATCTATTGTTTTTTTTTTTTTTTTACAATACAAGTCGAGTTGAATCTAGTAGCATGTCCTTCCTAATTCGAGTAATTGCATTATTGTAACCCCGAGCTGCATCATTTTTCAGGTAGGATCTAATGGCGCATATGGAAGGCTTAGTATCAATGGTCTTACTGCCTTAAGTACAGTGTACTTTGTCCCTATTGTCTGTGGTGCCATCACTGTATAATAGACTGGGAAGGTAATGTTCCTCCTATTTCCTCCTACTTATGATAATCATTTCGTTTGTACCCGTTTTCTGAATATATATAAAGAACCTTTCTGTTATCAAAAACAAAAAGTAAAACAAAAACAAAGAAACTATGGGGGAGGAATACTGGGTAGAAGGTGGGAGTGTTGAGGGGGGGGGGAGGGGGGGGACCCATATTCCCGGAATTTTTTTTTTTTTTTTTTTTTTTAGCTCTTCAATTTAGTGTCTAGGGTTTTCCCTGTACCTTTTGTAATTTATTTGTTTATGTGCCCTATTTCACAGGGTTTCTGTACTTGTCCCACATGCTCCACGCATCTATCCAGAATTGCCTTGGCATTCTATGTGCTCGGACAGTGCATTCATATAGTCTAATGTTGTCAAGGTGTGTGGTAATTGTATTCAATAATGGAGGATCCTTTTGTAGCCACATCTTGGCTATGGCTGTTAATACTGCCATGGTTATATGGAAGATGAGGTATTGAAGGGATTTTGAAAGGTCCCGTGGTATGTGTTGTAAAAGGAATATCTCAGGTTTGAATTCTATGTCCACCTTTCCTATTTGGTTGACAAGGGATTGTATAGTCTTCCATAGTTTTGTGATGGCAGGGCATGACCACCAAATATGTATAACGTCACCTGTGTCATGATCACAGCGCCAACATGCTCCTGTCTGTTTCGGGTCAATGTGTTTCAACCTGTTGGGCACCATATGCCATCTATACAGCATTTTTCTAGACAGTTCTATGTGGGTTGTGGATAGTGTGAGGTGTTTGTGTGCCACAAAGCTCTTCTGCCAGTTTTCTTCTGGCAATTGTCTCCCTATATCCTGTTCCCATTTTTTTATGAAAGTCAGGTCCCGTATCTTTTTCTCGGGTAGATAGCTGCTATACACTTTGGAGAGTATACCAGATGTTTTTTTAGTTTTAGTACATAATTGTTCTAAGGCTATCATATTCCTCTTTATGTCAGTGGTGTGTGTTGATCCCTTATTTCTCCCAATCCATGAAATTATTTGTCTATGTGCATATTCCGCCGTGATTGGCAACTTATACTTTTTTTGTAGTGAGGCGAAGGTTATATATTCTTCTTTATCCCTAAGTTGGTATACGTGAGTTAGGCCTGTGTCAGCCCATTTCCTTAAATTTAGATGTGGGATCAAGACTTCAAAAGAGCGTAGGAGCATGTTTGGGAGCAGCTCTTTATCAAGATTCAGGAATTTGGTATATTTATCCCATTCTTTTAGGGTTAAGGATGTTGTGGGAAGAATTTCATTGAAATGTTTCCTATGTGTTTTGCTTATTCCTGCCAAAGTTGTAATTTCGTATCCCTCTGTGTGTGAGGCCTCCAGATGTACCCACGCCGGGGGCATGGAGTGGGAGTGTAGTGCTGCTATTTTCCGTATTTTAACGAAGTTTTTTTTTCGGATTTTTTTTCCGGATTTTTTTTTCCGGGTTTTTTTTTTCCGGATTTTTTTTTCCGTATTTCTTTACGGATTTTTCCGGAGTTTTTTTTCCGGATTTTTTTTCCCGGATTTTTTTTCTGGATTTTTTTTCCGGATTTTTTTTCCGGGTTTTTTTTCCGGATTTTTCCGTTTTTTTTTTTCGGATTTTTTTTCTGCATTTTTTTTCCGGATTTTTTTTTCCGGATTTTTTTTCCAGATTTTTTTTCCCGGATTTTTTTTCTGGATTTTTTTTTTCTGGATTTTTTTTTCCGGATTTTTTTTTCCGGATTTTTTTTCCGGATTTTTCCGAAGTTTTTTTTTCGGATTTTTTTTCAGGATTTTTTTTTCCGTGTTTTTTTTTCCGGATTTTTTTTTTCGGATTTCTTTCCGGATTTTCCCGGAGTTTTTTTTCCGGATTTTTTTTCCCGGATTTTTTTTCTGGATTTTTTTTCCGGATGTTTTTTTCTGGATTTTTTTTCCGGATTTTTTTTCCGGAGTTCTTTTTCGGATTTTTTTTCCGGATTTTTCCGGATTTTTTTTCCGGATTTTTTTTCCAGATTTTTTTTTCCCGGATTTTTTTTCTGGATTTTTTTTTCCGGATTTTTTTTCCAGATTTTTCCGGATTTTTTTTTCCGGATTTTTTTTCCGGATTTTTTTGCCGGATTTTTCCGGATTTTTTTTCCGGATTTTTTTTCTGGATTTTTTTTTTCCGGATTTTTTTTCCGGATTTTTTTCAGGATTTTTCCGGAGTTTTTTTTCCGGATTTTTTTTTCCGGATTTTTTTTCCGGATTTTTACGAAGTTTTTTTTTCAGATTTCTTTCCAGATTTTTCCGGAGTTTTTTTTCCGGATTTTTTTTCCCAGATTTTTTTTCTGGATTTTTTTTCCGGATTTTTTTTCCCGGATTTTTTTTCTGGATTTTTTTTTCGGATTTTTTTTTCTGCATTTTTTTCCGATTTTTCTGCATTTTTTTCCGATTTTTTTTCCCGGACTTTTTTTCTGGATTTTTTTTCCGGATTTTTTTTTTCCGGATTTTTTTTCCAGATTTTTTTTCCGGAATTTTCCGGATTTTTTTTCCGGATTTTTCCGGGTTTTTTTTCCGGATTTTTTTTTCCGTATTTATTTTCCGGATTTTTACGAAGTTTTTTTTCCGGATTTTTTTCTGGATTTTTCCGGATTTTTTTTCCGGATTTTTCCGGATTTTTTTTCCGGATTTTTTTTTCCGTATTTCTTTCCGGATTTTTCCGGATTTTTTTTTTCCGGATTTTTTTCAGGATTTTTTTTTCCGGATTTATTTTCCGGATTTTTACGAAGTTTTTTTTTCGGATTTTTTTTCCGGATTTTTTTTTCCGGATTTTTTTTCCAGATTTTTTTTCCCGGATTTTTTTTCTGGATTTTTTTTTTCTTCATTTTTTTTTCCCGATTTTTTTTTCCGGATTTTTTTTCCGGATTTTTCCGAAGTTTTTTTTTCGGATTTTTTTTCAGGATTTTTTTTTCCGTTTTTTTTTTTCCGGATTTTTTTTTTCGGATTTCTTTCCGGATTTTCCCGGAGTTTTTTTTCCGGATTTTTTTTCCCGGATTTTTTTTCTGGATTTTTTTTCCGGATGTTTTTTTCTGGATTTTTTTTCCGGATTTTTTTTCCGGAGTTCTTTTTCGGATTTTTTTTCCGGATTTTTCCGGATTTTTTTTCGGATTTTTTTTTCTGCATTTTTTTCCGGATTTCTTTCCGGATTTTTCCGGAGTTTTTTTTCCGGATTTTTTTCCCGGATTTTTTTTCTGGATTTTTTTTTCCGGGTTTTTTTTTTCCGGATTTTTTTTTCCGTATTTCTTTCCGTATTTTTCCAGAGTTTTTTTTCTGGATTTTTTTTCCCGGAGTTTTTTTCTGGATTTTTTTTCCGGATTTTTTTTCCGGATTTTTTTTCCGGGTTTTTTTTCCGGATTTTTCCGGATTTTTTTTTCGGATTTTTTTTCTGCATTTTTTTTCCGGATTTTTTTTTCCGGATTTTTTTCCAGATTTTTTTTCCCGGATTTTTTTTCTGGATTTTTTTTTTCTGGATTTTTTTTTCCGGATTTTTTTTTCCGGATTTTTTTTCCGGATTTTTTTTTCCGTGTTTTTTTTTCCGGATTTTTTTTTCCAGATTTTTCCCGATTTTTTTTATGGATATTTTTTTCAAGATTTTTCCCGATTTTTTTTTACGGATTTTTTTTTCCAGATTTTTCCGGATTTTTTTTTCCGGGTTTTTTTTCCGGATTTTTTTTCTGGATATTTTTTCCCGGATTTTTTTTCTGGATTTTTTTTTCCGGATTTTTTTTCCGGATTTTTTTTTCCGGATTTTTTTTCCGGATTTTTCCGAAGTTTTTTTCCGGATTTTTCCGGATTTTTTTTTCTGGATTTTTCCGGATTTTTTTTTCGGATTTTTCCGGATTTTTTTTCCGGATTTTTTTTTCCAGATTTTTTTTCTGGATATTTTTTCCCGGATTTTTTTTCTGGAATTTTTTTTCCGGATTTTTTTTCCGGATTTTTTTTCCAGATTTTTCCGGATTTTTTTTTTCCGGATTTTTTTTTCCGGATTTTTTTTCCGGATTTTTTTTTCCGGATTTTTTTTCCGGATTTTTTTTCCAGATTTTTCCGGATTTTTTTTTCCGGATTTTTTTTCCGGATTTTTTTTTCCGGATTTTTCCGGATTTATTTTTCCGGATTTTTTTTTCCAGATTTTTCACGATTTTTTTTCCCGATTTTCTTTTCCAGATTTTTCCGGATTTTTTTTTTCCGGATTTTTTTTTCCGGATTTTTTTTCCGGATTTTTTTTTCCGGATTTTTTTCCAGATTTTTTTTCCCGGATTTTTTTTCTGGATTTTTTTTTTCTGGATTTTTTTTTCCGGATTTTTTTTTCCGGATTTTTTTTCCGGATTTTTTTTTCCGTGTTTTTTTTTCCGGATTTTTTTTTCCAGATTTTTCCCGATTTTTTTTATGGATATTTTTTTCAAGATTTTTCCCGATTTTTTTTTCCGGATTTTTTTTTCCAGATTTTTCCGGATTTTTTTTTCCGGGTTTTTTTTCCGGATTTTTTTTCTGGATATCTTTTCCCGGATTTTTTTTCTGGATTTTTTTTTCCGGATTTTTTTTCCGGATTTTTTTTTCCGGATTTTTTTTCCGGATTTTTCCGAAGTTTTTTTCCGGATTTTTCCGGATTTTTTTTTCTGGATTTTTCCGGATTTTTTTTTCGGATTTTTCCGGATTTTTTTTCCGGATTTTTTTTTCCAGATTTTTTTTCTGGATATTTTTTCCCGGATTTTTTTTCTGGAATTTTTTTTCCGGATTTTTTTTCCGGATTTTTTTTCCAGATTTTTCCGGATTTTTTTTTTCCGGATTTTTTTTTCCGGATTTTTTTTCCGGATTTTTTTTTCCGGATTTTTTTTCCGGATTTTTTTTCCAGATTTTTCCGGATTTTTTTTTCCGGATTTATTTTTCCGGATTTTTTTTTCCAGATTTTTCACGATTTTTTTTCCCGATTTTCTTTTCCGGATTTTTCCAATTTTTTTTTTTCTGGGCTTTCTTTTCCAGATTTTTCCGGATTTTTTTTATGGATATTTTTTTCAAGATTTTTCCGGATTTTTTTTCCGGATTTTTTTTTCCGGATTTTTTTTCCGGATTTTTTTTTCCGGATTTTTCCGGATTTATTTTTCCGGATTTTTTTTTCCAGATTTTTCACGATTTTTTTTCCCGATTTTCTTTTCCAGATTTTTCCGGATTTTTTTTTCCGGATTTTTTTTCCGGATTTTTTTTTCCGGATTTTTTTCCAGATTTTTTTTCCCGGATTTTTTTTCTGGATTTTTTTTTTCTGGATTTTTTTTTCCGGATTTTTTTTTCCGGATTTTTTTTCCGGATTTTTTTTTCCGTGTTTTTTTTTCCGGATTTTTTTTTCCAGATTTTTCCCGATTTTTTTTATGGATATTTTTTTCAAGATTTTTCCCGATTTTTTTTTCCGGATTTTTTTTTCCAGATTTTTCCGGATTTTTTTTTCCGGGTTTTTTTTCCGGATTTTTTTTCTGGATATCTTTTCCCGGATTTTTTTTCTGGATTTTTTTTTCCGGATTTTTTTTCCGGATTTTTTTTTCCGGATTTTTTTTCCGGATTTTTCCGAAGTTTTTTTCCGGATTTTTCCGGATTTTTTTTTCTGGATTTTTCCGGATTTTTTTTTCGGATTTTTCCGGATTTTTTTTCCGGATTTTTTTTTCCAGATTTTTTTTCTGGATATTTTTTCCCTGATTTTTTTTCTGGAATTTTTTTTCCGGATTTTTTTTCCGGATTTTTTTTCCAGATTTTTCCGGATTTTTTTTTTCCGGATTTTTTTTTCCGGATTTTTTTTCCGGATTTTTTTTTCCGGATTTTTTTTCCGGATTTTTTTTCCAGATTTTTCCGGATTTTTTTTTCCGGATTTATTTTTCCGGATTTTTTTTTCCAGATTTTTCACGATTTTTTTTCCCGATTTTCTTTTCCGGATTTTTCCAATTTTTTTTTTTCTGGGCTTTCTTTTCCAGATTTTTCCGGATTTTTTTTATGGATATTTTTTTCAAGATTTTTCCGGATTTTTTTTCCGGATTTTTTTTTCCGGATTTTTTTTCCGGATTTTTTTTTCCGGATTTTTCCGGATTTATTTTTCCGGATTTTTTTTTCCAGATTTTTCACGATTTTTTTTCCCGATTTTCTTTTCCAGATTTTTCCGGATTTTTTTTTCCGGATTTTTTTTCCGGATTTTTTTTTCCGGATTTTTTTCCAGATTTTTTTTCCCGGATTTTTTTTCTGGATTTTTTTTTTCTGGATTTTTTTTTCCGGATTTTTTTTTCCGGATTTTTTTTCCGGATTTTTTTTTCCGTGTTTTTTTTTCCGGATTTTTTTTTCCAGATTTTTCCCGATTTTTTTTATGGATATTTTTTTCAAGATTTTTCCCGATTTTTTTTTCCGGATTTTTTTTTCCAGATTTTTCCGGATTTTTTTTTCCGGGTTTTTTTTCCGGATTTTTTTTCTGGATATCTTTTCCCGGATTTTTTTTCTGGATTTTTTTTTCCGGATTTTTTTTCCGGATTTTTTTTTCCGGATTTTTTTTCCGGATTTTTCCGAAGTTTTTTTCCGGATTTTTCCGGATTTTTTTTTCTGGATTTTTCCGGATTTTTTTTTCGGATTTTTCCGGATTTTTTTTCCGGATTTTTTTTTCCAGATTTTTTTTCTGGATATTTTTTCCCGGATTTTTTTTCTGGAATTTTTTTTCCGGATTTTTTTTCCGGATTTTTTTTCCAGATTTTTCCGGATTTTTTTTTTCCGGATTTTTTTTTCCGGATTTTTTTTCCGGATTTTTTTTTCCGGATTTTTTTTCCGGATTTTTTTTCCAGATTTTTCCGGATTTTTTTTTCCGGATTTTTTTTCCGGATTTTTTTTTCCGGATTTTTCCGGATTTATTTTTCCGGATTTTTTTTTCCAGATTTTTCACGATTTTTTTTCCCGATTTTCTTTTCCGGATTTTTCCAATTTTTTTTTTTCTGGGCTTTCTTTTCCAGATTTTTCCGGATTTTTTTTATGGATATTTTTTTCAAGATTTTTCCGGATTTTTTTTCCGGATTTTTTTCCCGGATTTTTTTTCTGGATTTTTTTTCCGGATTTTTCCGGATTTTTTTTTCCGGATTTTTTTTCCGGATTTTTCCGGATTTTTTTTCCGGATTTTTCCGGGTTTTTCTTCCGGATTTTTTTTCCGGATTTTTTTTTCCAGATTTTTTTTCCCGGATTTTTTTTCTGGATTTTTTTTTCGGATTTTTTTTTCTGCATTTTTTTCCGATTTTTCTGCATTTTTTTCCGATTTTTTTTCCCGGACTTTTTTTCTGGATTTTTTTTCCGGATTTTTTTTTTCCGGATTTTTTTCGGGTTTTTTTTCCGGATTTTTCCGGTTTTTTTTCCGGAGTTCTTTTTCGGATTTTTTCTCTGGATTTTTCCGGAATTTTTTTTCGGATTTTTTTTTCTGCATTTTTTTTCCGGATTTTTTTTTCCGGATTTTTTTTCCAGATTTTTTTTCCCGGATTTTTTTTCCGGATTTTTTTTCTGGATTTTTTTTTTCCGGATTTTTTTCAGGATTTTTTTTTCCGGATTTATTTTCCGGATTTTTACGAAGTTTTTTTTTCGGATTTTTTTTCCGGATTTTTTTTTCCGGATTTTTTTTCCAGATTTTTTTTCCCGGATTTTTTTTCTGGATTTTTTTTTTCTTCATTTTTTTTTCCCGATTTTTTTTTCCGGATTTTTTTTCCGGATTTTTCCGAAGTTTTTTTTTCGGATTTTTTTTCAGGATTTTTTTTTCCGTTTTTTTTTTTCCGGATTTTTTTTTTCGGATTTCTTTCCGGATTTTCCCGGAGTTTTTTTTCCGGATTTTTTTTCCCGGATTTTTTTTCTGGATTTTTTTTCCGGATGTTTTTTTCTGGATTTTTTTTCCGGATTTTTTTTCCGGAGTTCTTTTTCGGATTTTTTTTCCGGATTTTTCCGGATTTTTTTTCGGATTTTTTTTTCTGCATTTTTTTCCGGATTTCTTTCCGGATTTTTCCGGAGTTTTTTTTCCGGATTTTTTTCCCGGATTTTTTTTCTGGATTTTTTTTTCCGGGTTTTTTTTTTCCGGATTTTTTTTTCCGTATTTCTTTCCGGATTTTTCCAGAGTTTTTTTTCTGGATTTTTTTTCCCGGAGTTTTTTTCTGGATTTTTTTTCCGGATTTTTTTTCCGGATTTTTTTTCCGGGTTTTTTTTCCGGATTTTTCCGGATTTTTTTTTCGGATTTTTTTTCTGCATTTTTTTTCCGGATTTTTTTTTCCGGATTTTTTTCCAGATTTTTTTTCCCGGATTTTTTTTCTGGATTTTTTTTTTCTGGATTTTTTTTTCCGGATTTTTTTTTCCGGATTTTTTTTCCGGATTTTTCCGAAGTTTTTTGTTCGGATTTTTTTTTCAGGATTTTTTTTTCCGTGTTTTTTTTTCCGGATTTTTTTTTCCAGATTTTTCCCGATTTTTTTTATGGATATTTTTTTCAAGATTTTTCCCGATTTTTTTTTACGGATTTTTTTTTCCAGATTTTTCCGGATTTTTTTTTCCGGGTTTTTTTTCCGGATTTTTTTTCTGGATATTTTTTCCCGGATTTTTTTTCTGGATTTTTTTTTCCGGATTTTTTTTCCGGATTTTTTTTTCCGGATTTTTTTTCCGGATTTTTCCGAAGTTTTTTTCCGGATTTTTCCGGATTTTTGTTTCTGGATTTTTCCGGATTTTTTTTTCGGATTTTTCCGGATTTTTTTTCCGGATTTTTTTTTCCAGATTTTTTTTCTGGATATTTTTTCCCGGATTTTTTTTCTGGAATTTTTTTTCCGGATTTTTTTTCCGGATTTTTTTTCCAGATTTTTCCGGATTTTTTTTTCCGGATTTTTTTTTCCGGATTTTTTTTCCGGATTTTTTTTCCGGATTTTTTTTCCAGATTTTTCCGGATTTTTTTTTCCGGATTTTTTTTCCGGATTTTTTTTCCGGATTTTTTTCCCGGATTTTTTTTCTGGATTTTTTTTCCGGATTTTTCCGGATTTTTTTTTCCGGATTTTTTTTCCGGATTTTTCCGGATTTTTTTTCCGGATTTTTCCGGGTTTTTCTTCCGGATTTTTTTTCCGGATTTTTTTTTCCGGATTTTTTTTCCCGGATTTTTTTTCTGGATTTTTTTTTCGGATTTTTTTTTCTGCATTTTTTTCCGATTTTTCTGCATTTTTTTCCGATTTTTTTTCCCGGACTTTTTTTCTGGATTTTTTTTCCGGATTTTTTTTTTCCGGATTTTTTTCGGGTTTTTTTTCCGGATTTTTCCGGTTTTTTATCCGGAGTTCTTTTTCGGATTTTTTCTCTGGATTTTTCCGGATTTTTTTTTCGGATTTTTTTTTCTGCATTTTTTTTCCGGATTTTTTTTTCCGGATTTTTTTTCCAGATTTTTTTTCCCGGATTTTTTTTCCGGATTTTTTTTCTGGATTTTTTTTTTCCGGATTTTTTTCAGGATTTTTTTTTCCGGATTTATTTTCCGGATTTTTACGAAGTTTTTTTTTCGGATTTTTTTTCCGGATTTTTTTTTCCGGATTTTTTTTCCAGATTTTTTTTCCCGGATTTTTTTTCTGGATTTTTTTTTTCTTCATTTTTTTTTCCCGATTTTTTTTTCCGGATTTTTTTTCCGGATTTTTCCGAAGTTTTTTTTTCGGATTTTTTTTCAGGATTTTTTTTTCCGTTTTTTTTTTTCCGGATTTTTTTCGGATTTCTTTCCGGATTTTCCCGGAGTTTTTTTTCCGGATTTTTTTTCCCGGATTTTTTTTCTGGATTTTTTTTCCGGATGTTTTTTTCTGGATTTTTTTTCCGGATTTTTTTTCCGGAGTTCTTTTTCGGATTTTTTTTCCGGATTTTTCCGGATTTTTTTTCGGATTTTTTTTTCTGCATTTTTTTCCGGATTTCTTTCCGGATTTTTCCGGAGTTTTTTTTCCGGATTTTTTTCCCGGATTTTTTTTCTGGATTTTTTTTTCCGGGTTTTTTTTTTCCGGATTTTTTTTTCCGTATTTCTTTCCGGATTTTTCCAGAGTTTTTTTTCTGGATTTTTTTTCCCGGAGTTTTTTTCTGGATTTTTTTTCCGGATTTTTTTTCCGGATTTTTTTTCCGGGTTTTTTTTCCGGATTTTTCCGGATTTTTTTTTCGGATTTTTTTTCTGCATTTTTTTTCCGGATTTTTTTTTCCGGATTTTTTTCCAGATTTTTTTTCCCGGATTTTTTTTCTGGATTTTTTTTTTCTGGATTTTTTTTTCCGGATTTTTTTTTCCGGATTTTTTTTCCGGATTTTTCCGAAGTTTTTTGTTCGGATTTTTTTTTCAGGATTTTTTTTTCCGTGTTTTTTTTTCCGGATTTTTTTTTCCAGATTTTTCCCGATTTTTTTTATGGATATTTTTTTCAAGATTTTTCCCGATTTTTTTTTACGGATTTTTTTTTCCAGATTTTTCCGGATTTTTTTTTCCGGGTTTTTTTTCCGGATTTTTTTTCTGGATATTTTTTCCCGGATTTTTTTTCTGGATTTTTTTTTCCGGATTTTTTTTCCGGATTTTTTTTTCCGGATTTTTCCGAAGTTTTTTTCCGGATTTTTCCGGATTTTTTTTTCTGGATTTTTCCGGATTTTTTTTTCGGATTTTTCCGGATTTTTTTTCCGGATTTTTTTTTCCAGATTTTTTTTCTGGATATTTTTTCCCGGATTTTTTTTCTGGAATTTTTTTTCCGGATTTTTTTTCCGGATTTTTTTTCCAGATTTTTCCGGATTTTTTTTTCCGGATTTTTTTTTCCGGATTTTTTTTCCGGATTTTTTTTCCGGATTTTTTTTCCAGATTTTTCCGGATTTTTTTTTCCGGATTTTTTTTCCGGATTTTTTTTTCCGGATTTTTCCGGATTTATTTTTCCGGATTTTTTTTTCCAGATTTTTCACGATTTTTTTTCCCGATTTTCTTTTCCGGATTTTTCCAATTTTTTTTTTTCTGGGCTTTCTTTTCCAGATTTTTCCGGATTTTTTTTATGGATATTTTTTTCAAGATTTTTCCGGATTTTTTTTCCGGATTTTTTTTTCCGGATTTTTTTTTCCAGATTTTTCCCGATTTTTTTTATGGATATTTTTTTCAAGATTTTTCCGGATTTTTTTTTACGGATTTTTTTTTCCAGATTTTTCCGGATTTTTTTTTCCGGGTTTTTTTTCCGGATTCTTCCGGATTTTTTTTCCGGATTTTATTTTCCAGATTTTTCCGGATTTTTTTTCCGGATTTTTTTTTCCGGATTTTTTTTCTGGATATTTTTTCCCGGATTTTTTTTCTGGATTTTTTTTTCCGGATTTTTTTTCCGGATTTTTTTTTCCGGATTTTTTTTCCGGATTTTTCCGAAGTTTTTTTTCCGGATTTTTCCGGATTTTTTTTTCTGGATTTTTCCGGATTTTTTTTTCGGATTTTTCCGGATTTTTTTCCGGATTTTTTTTCCGGATTTTTTTTCTGGATATTTTTTCCCAGATTTTTTTTCTGGAATTTTTTTTCCGGATTTTTTTTCCAGATTTTTCCGGATTTTTTTTTCGGATTTTTTTTCTGCATTTTTTTTCCGGATTTTTTTCCAGATTTTTTTTCCCGGATTTTTTTTCTGGATTTTTTTTTTCTGGATTTTTTTTTCCGGATTTTTTTTTCCGGATTTTTTTTCCGGATTTTTTTTTCCGTGTTTTTTTTTCCGGATTTTTTTTTCCAGATTTTTCCCGATTTTTTTTATGGATATTTTTTTCAAGATTTTTCCCGATTTTTTTTTACGGATTTTTTTTTCCAGATTTTTCCGGATTTTTTTTTCCGGGTTTTTTTTCCGGATTTTTTTTCTGGATATTTTTTCCCGGATTTTTTTTCTGGATTTTTTTTTCCGGATTTTTTTTCCGGATTTTTTTTTCCGGATTTTTTTTCCGGATTTTTCCGAAGTTTTTTTCCGGATTTTTCCGGATTTTTTTTTCTGGATTTTTCCGGATTTTTTTTTCGGATTTTTCCGGATTTTTTTTCCGGATTTTTTTTTCCAGATTTTTTTTCTGGATATTTTTTCCCGGATTTTTTTTCTGGAATTTTTTTTCCGGATTTTTTTTCCGGATTTTTTTTCCAGATTTTTCCGGATTTTTTTTTTCCGGATTTTTTTTTCCGGATTTTTTTTCCGGATTTTTTTTTCCGGATTTTTTTTCCGGATTTTTTTTCCAGATTTTTCCGGATTTTTTTTTCCGGATTTTTTTTCCGGATTTTTTTTTCCGGATTTTTCCGGATTTATTTTTCCGGATTTTTTTTTCCAGATTTTTCACGATTTTTTTTCCCGATTTTCTTTTCCAGATTTTTCCGGATTTTTTTTTTCCGGATTTTTTTTTCCGGATTTTTTTTCCGGATTTTTTTTTCCGGATTTTTTTCCAGATTTTTTTTCCCGGATTTTTTTTCTGGATTTTTTTTTCTGGATTTTTTTTTCCGGATTTTTTTTTCCGGATTTTTTTTCCGGATTTTTTTTTCCGTGTTTTTTTTTCCGGATTTTTTTTTCCAGATTTTTCCCGATTTTTTTTATGGATATTTTTTTCAAGATTTTTCCCGATTTTTTTTTCCGGATTTTTTTTTCCAGATTTTTCCGGATTTTTTTTTTCCGGATTTTTTTTTCCGGATTTTTTTTCCGGATTTTTTTTTCCGGATTTTTTTCCAGATTTTTTTTCCCGGATTTTTTTTCTGGATTTTTTTTTCTGGATTTTTTTTTCCGGATTTTTTTTTCCGGATTTTTTTTCCGGATTTTTTTTTCCGTGTTTTTTTTTCCGGATTTTTTTTTCCAGATTTTTCCCGATTTTTTTTATGGATATTTTTTTCAAGATTTTTCCCGATTTTTTTTCCGGATTTTTTTTTCCAGATTTTTTTTCTGGATATTTTTTCCCGGATTTTTTTTCTGGAATTTTTTTTCCGGATTTTTTTTCCGGATTTTTTTTCCAGATTTTTCCGGATTTTTTTTTTCCGGATTTTTTTTTCCGGATTTTTTTTCCGGATTTTTTTTTCCGGATTTTTTTTCCGGATTTTTTTTCCAGATTTTTCCGGATTTTTTTTTCCGGATTTTTTTTCCGGATTTTTTTTTCCGGATTTTTCCGGATTTATTTTTCCGGATTTTTTTTTCCAGATTTTTCACGATTTTTTTTCCCGATTTTCTTTTCCGGATTTTTCCAATTTTTTTTTTTCTGGGCTTTCTTTTCCAGATTTTTCCGGATTTTTTTTATGGATATTTTTTTCAAGATTTTTCCGGATTTTTTTTCCGGATTTTTTTCCCGGATTTTTTTTCTGGATTTTTTTTCCGGATTTTTCCGGATTTTTTTTTCCGGATTTTTTTTCCGGATTTTTCCGGATTTTTTTTCCGGATTTTTCCGGGTTTTTCTTCCGGATTTTTTTTCCGGATTTTTTTTTCCGGATTTTTTTTCCCGGATTTTTTTTCTGGATTTTTTTTTCGGATTTTTTTTTCTGCATTTTTTTCCGATTTTTCTGCATTTTTTTCCGATTTTTTTTCCCGGACTTTTTTTCTGGATTTTTTTTCCGGATTTTTTTTTTCCGGATTTTTTTCGGGGTTTTTTTCCGGATTTTTCCGGTTTTTTTTCCGGAGTTCTTTTTCGGATTTTTTCTCTGGATTTTTCCGGATTTTTTTTTCGGATTTTTTTTTCTGCATTTTTTTTCCGGATTTTTTTTTCCGGATTTTTTTTCCAGATTTTTTTTCCCGGATTTTTTTTCCGGATTTTTTTTCTGGATTTTTTTTTTCCG
Organism: Pelobates fuscus; assembly: GCF_036172605.1. Lineage (NCBI taxonomy): Eukaryota > Metazoa > Chordata > Amphibia > Anura > Pelobatidae > Pelobates > Pelobates fuscus. The sequence goes on along the minus strand of NW_026961923.1, from coordinate 59,123 downwards.
GATTTTTTTCAGGATTTTTTTTTCCGGATTTATTTTCCGGATTTTTACGAAGTTTTTTTTTCGGATTTTTTTTCCGGATTTTTTTTTCCGGATTTTTTTTCCAGATTTTTTTTCCCGGATTTTTTTTCTGGATTTTTTTTTTCTTCATTTTTTTTTCCCGATTTTTTTTTCCGGATTTTTTTTCCGGATTTTTCCGAAGTTTTTTTTTCGGATTTTTTTTCAGGATTTTTTTTTCCGTTTTTTTTTTTCCGGATTTTTTTTTTCGGATTTCTTTCCGGATTTTCCCGGAGTTTTTTTTCCGGATTTTTTTTCCCGGATTTTTTTTCTGGATTTTTTTTCCGGATGTTTTTTTCTGGATTTTTTTTCCGGATTTTTTTTCCGGAGTTCTTTTTCGGATTTTTTTTCCGGATTTTTCCGGATTTTTTTTCGGATTTTTTTTTCTGCATTTTTTTCCGGATTTCTTTCCGGATTTTTCCGGAGTTTTTTTTCCGGATTTTTTTCCCGGATTTTTTTTCTGGATTTTTTTTTCCGGGTTTTTTTTTTCCGGATTTTTTTTTCCGTATTTCTTTCCGGATTTTTCCAGAGTTTTTTTTCTGGATTTTTTTTCCCGGAGTTTTTTTCTGGATTTTTTTTCCGGATTTTTTTTCCGGATTTTTTTTCCGGGTTTTTTTTCCGGATTTTTCCGGATTTTTTTTTCGGATTTTTTTTCTGCATTTTTTTTCCGGATTTTTTTTTCCGGATTTTTTTCCAGATTTTTTTTCCCGGATTTTTTTTCTGGATTTTTTTTTTCTGGATTTTTTTTTCCGGATTTTTTTTTCCGGATTTTTTTTCCGGATTTTTCCGAAGTTTTTTGTTCGGATTTTTTTTTCAGGATTTTTTTTTCCGTGTTTTTTTTTCCGGATTTTTTTTTCCAGATTTTTCCCGATTTTTTTTATGGATATTTTTTTCAAGATTTTTCCCGATTTTTTTTTACGGATTTTTTTTTCCAGATTTTTCCGGATTTTTTTTTCCGGGTTTTTTTTCCGGATTTTTTTTCTGGATATTTTTTCCCGGATTTTTTTTCTGGATTTTTTTTTCCGGATTTTTTTTCCGGATTTTTTTTTCCGGATTTTTTTTCCGGATTTTTCCGAAGTTTTTTTCCGGATTTTTCCGGATTTTTTTTTCTGGATTTTTCCGGATTTTTTTTTCGGATTTTTCCGGATTTTTTTTCCGGATTTTTTTTTCCAGATTTTTTTTCTGGATATTTTTTCCCGGATTTTTTTTCTGGAATTTTTTTTCCGGATTTTTTTTCCGGATTTTTTTTCCAGATTTTTCCGGATTTTTTTTTCCGGATTTTTTTTTCCGGATTTTTTTTCCGGATTTTTTTCCGGATTTTTTTTCCAGATTTTTCCGGATTTTTTTTTCCGGATTTTTTTTCCGGATTTTTTTTCCGGATTTTTTTCCCGGATTTTTTTTCTGGATTTTTTTTCCGGATTTTTCCGGATTTTTTTTTCCGGATTTTTTTTCCGGATTTTTCCGGATTTTTTTTCCGGATTTTTCCGGGTTTTTCTTCCGGATTTTTTTTCCGGATTTTTTTTTCCGGATTTTTTTTCCCGGATTTTTTTTCTGGATTTTTTTTTCGGATTTTTTTTTCTGCATTTTTTTCCGATTTTTCTGCATTTTTTTCCGATTTTTTTTCCCGGACTTTTTTTCTGGATTTTTTTTCCGGATTTTTTTTTTCCGGATTTTTTTCGGGTTTTTTTTCCGGATTTTTCCGGTTTTTTTTCCGGAGTTCTTTTTCGGATTTTTTCTCTGGATTTTTCCGGATTTTTTTTTCGGATTTTTTTTTCTGCATTTTTTTTCCGGATTTTTTTTTCCGGATTTTTTTTCCAGATTTTTTTTCCCGGATTTTTTTTCCGGATTTTTTTTCTGGATTTTTTTTTTCCGGATTTTTTTCAGGATTTTTTTTTCCGGATTTATTTTCCGGATTTTTACGAAGTTTTTTTTTCGGATTTTTTTTCCGGATTTTTTTTTCCGGATTTTTTTTCCAGATTTTTTTTCCCGGATTTTTTTTCTGGATTTTTTTTTTCTTCATTTTTTTTTCCCGATTTTTTTTTCCGGATTTTTTTTCCGGATTTTTCCGAAGTTTTTTTTTCGGATTTTTTTTCAGGATTTTTTTTTCCGTTTTTTTTTTTCCGGATTTTTTTCGGATTTCTTTCCGGATTTTCCCGGAGTTTTTTTTCCGGATTTTTTTTCCCGGATTTTTTTTCTGGATTTTTTTTCCGGATGTTTTTTTCTGGATTTTTTTTCCGGATTTTTTTTCCGGAGTTCTTTTTCGGATTTTTTTTCCGGATTTTTCCGGATTTTTTTTCGGATTTTTTTTTCTGCATTTTTTTCCGGATTTCTTTCCGGATTTTTCCGGAGTTTTTTTTCCGGATTTTTTTCCCGGATTTTTTTTCTGGATTTTTTTTTCCGGGTTTTTTTTTTCCGGATTTTTTTTTCCGTATTTCTTTCCGGATTTTTCCAGAGTTTTTTTTCTGGATTTTTTTTCCCGGAGTTTTTTTCTGGATTTTTTTTCCGGATTTTTTTTCCGGATTTTTTTTCCGGGTTTTTTTTCCGGATTTTTCCGGATTTTTTTTTCGGATTTTTTTTCTGCATTTTTTTTCCGGATTTTTTTTTCCGGATTTTTTTCCAGATTTTTTTTCCCGGATTTTTTTTCTGGATTTTTTTTTTCTGGATTTTTTTTTCCGGATTTTTTTTTCCGGATTTTTTTTCCGGATTTTTCCGAAGTTTTTTGTTCGGATTTTTTTTTCAGGATTTTTTTTTCCGTGTTTTTTTTTCCGGATTTTTTTTTCCAGATTTTTCCCGATTTTTTTTATGGATATTTTTTTCAAGATTTTTCCCGATTTTTTTTTACGGATTTTTTTTTCCAGATTTTTCCGGATTTTTTTTTCCGGGTTTTTTTTCCGGATTTTTTTTCTGGATATTTTTTCCCGGATTTTTTTTCTGGATTTTTTTTTCCGGATTTTTTTTCCGGATTTTTTTTTCCGGATTTTTCCGAAGTTTTTTTCCGGATTTTTCCGGATTTTTTTTTCTGGATTTTTCCGGATTTTTTTTTCGGATTTTTCCGGATTTTTTTTCCGGATTTTTTTTTCCAGATTTTTTTTCTGGATATTTTTTCCCGGATTTTTTTTCTGGAATTTTTTTTCCGGATTTTTTTTCCGGATTTTTTTTCCAGATTTTTCCGGATTTTTTTTTCCGGATTTTTTTTTCCGGATTTTTTTTCCGGATTTTTTTTCCGGATTTTTTTTCCAGATTTTTCCGGATTTTTTTTTCCGGATTTTTTTTCCGGATTTTTTTTTCCGGATTTTTCCGGATTTATTTTTCCGGATTTTTTTTTCCAGATTTTTCACGATTTTTTTTCCCGATTTTCTTTTCCGGATTTTTCCAATTTTTTTTTTTCTGGGCTTTCTTTTCCAGATTTTTCCGGATTTTTTTTATGGATATTTTTTTCAAGATTTTTCCGGATTTTTTTTCCGGATTTTTTTTTCCGGATTTTTTTTTCCAGATTTTTCCCGATTTTTTTTATGGATATTTTTTTCAAGATTTTTCCGGATTTTTTTTTACGGATTTTTTTTTCCAGATTTTTCCGGATTTTTTTTTCCGGGTTTTTTTTCCGGATTCTTCCGGATTTTTTTTCCGGATTTTATTTTCCAGATTTTTCCGGATTTTTTTTCCGGATTTTTTTTTCCGGATTTTTTTTCTGGATATTTTTTCCCGGATTTTTTTTCTGGATTTTTTTTTCCGGATTTTTTTTCCGGATTTTTTTTTCCGGATTTTTTTTCCGGATTTTTCCGAAGTTTTTTTTCCGGATTTTTCCGGATTTTTTTTTCTGGATTTTTCCGGATTTTTTTTTCGGATTTTTCCGGATTTTTTTCCGGATTTTTTTTCCGGATTTTTTTTCTGGATATTTTTTCCCAGATTTTTTTTCTGGAATTTTTTTTCCGGATTTTTTTTCCAGATTTTTTCGGATTTTTTTTTCCGGATTTTTTTTTTCCGGATTTTTTTTCCGGATTTTTTTTTCCGGATTTTTCCGGATTTTTTTTTCCGGATTTTTTTTTCCAGATTTTTCACGATTTTTTTTCCCGATTTTCTTTTCCGGATTTTTCCAATTTTTTTTTTCTGGGCTTTCTTTTCCAGATTTTTCCGGATTTTTTTTATGGATATTTTTTTCAAGATTTTTCCGGATTTTTTTTCCGGATTTTTTTTTCCGGATTTTTTTTCCAGATTTTTCCCGATTTTTTTTATGGATTTTTTTTTCAAGATTTTTCCCGATTTTTTTTTACGGATTTTATTTTCCAGATTTTTCCGGATTTTTTTTTCCGGGTTTTTTTTTCCGGATTCTTCCGGATTTTTTTTCCGGATTTTATTTTCCAGATTTTTCCGGATTTTTTTTCCGGATTTTTTTTTCCGGATTTTTTTTCTGGATATTTTTTCCCGGATTTTTTTTCTGGATTTTTTTTTCCGGATTTTTTTTTCCGGATTTTTCCGAAGTTTTTTTTCCGGATTTTTTTCTGGATTTTTCCGGATTTTTTTTTCGGATTTTTCCGGATTTTTTTTCCGGATTTTTTTTTCCGGATTTTTTTTCTGGATATTTTTTCCCGGATTTTTTTTCTGGAATTTTTTTTCCGGATTTTTTTTCCGGATTTTTTTTTCCGGATTTTTTTTCCGGATTTTTCCGAAGTTTTTTTTCCGGATTTTTCCGGATTTTTTTTCCGGAGTTCTTTTTCGGATTTTTTTTCCGGAGTTCTTTTTCGGATTTTTTTTCCGGATTTTTCCGGATTTTTTTTTCGGATTTTTTTTCCAGATTTTTTTTTCCCGGATTTTTTTTCTGGATTTTTTTTTCCGGATTTTTTTTCCAGATTTTTCCGGATTTTTTTTTCCGGATTTTTTTTCCGGATTTTTTTGCCGGATTTTTCCGGATTTTTTTTCCGGATTTTTTTTCTGGATTTTTTTTTTCCGGATTTTTTTTCCGGATTTTTTTCAGGATTTTTCCGGAGTTTTTTTTCCGGATTTTTTTTTTCCGGATTTTTTTTCCGGATTTTTACGAAGTTTTTTTTTCGGATTTCTTTCCAGATTTTTCCGGAGTTTTTTTTCCGGATTTTTTTTCCCAGATTTTTTTTCTGGAATTTTTTTCCGGATTTTTTTTCCCGGATTTTTTTTCTGGATTTTTTTTTCGGATTTTTTTTTCTGCATTTTTTTCCGATTTTTCTGCATTTTTTTCCGATTTTTTTTCCCGGACTTTTTTTCTGGATTTTTTTTCCGGATTTTTTTTTTCCGGATTTTTTTTCCAGATTTTTTTTCCGGAATTTTCCGGATTTTTTTTCCGGATTTTTCCGGGTTTTTTTTCCGGAATTTTTTTTTCCGGATTTATTTTCCGGATTTTTACGAAGTTTTTTTTCCGGATTTTTTTCTGGATTTTTCCGGATTTTTTTTCTGATTTTTCCGGATTTTTTTTCCGGATTTTTTTTTCCGGATTTTTTTTCTGGATATTTTTTCCCGGATTTTTTTTCTGGAATTTTTTTTCCGGATTTTTTTTCTGGATTTTTTTTTCCGGATTTTTCCGGATTTTTCTGAAGTTTTTTTTCCGGATTTTTCCGGATTTTTTTTCCGGAGTTCTTTTTCGGATTTTTTTTCCGGATTTTTCCGGATTTTTTTCGGATTTTTTTTTCTGCATTTTTTTCCGGATTTCTTTCCGGATTTTTCCGGAGTTTTTTTTCCGGATTTTTTTCCCGGATTTTTTTTCTGGATTTTTTTTCCGGATTTTTCCGGATTTTTTTTTCCGGATTTTTTTTCCGGATTTTTCCGGATTTTTTTTCCGTATTTTTCCGGGTTTTTTTTCCGGATTTTTTTTCCGGATTTTTTTTTCCGGATTTCTTTCCGGATTTTTCCGGAGTTTTTTTTCCGGATTTTTTTTCCCGGATTTTTTTTCTGGATTTTTTTTCCGGATTTTTTTTTCCGGATTTTTTTTTCGGGTTTTTTTTCCGGATTTTTCCGGATTTTTTTCCGGAGTTCTTTTTCGGATTTTTTCTCCGGATTTTTCCGGATTTTTTCTTCGGATTTTTTTTTCTGCATTTTTTTTCCGGATTTTTTTTTCCGGATTTTTTTTCCAGATTTTTTTTCCCGGATTTTTTTTCCGGATTTTTTTTCTGGATTTTTTTTTTCCGGATTTTTCCGGAGTTTTTTTTCCGGATTTTTTTTTCCGGATTTATTTTCCGGATTTTTACAAAGTTTTTTTTTCGTATTTTTTTTCCGGATTTTTTTTTCCGGGTTTTTTTTTTCCGGATTTTTTTTTCCGTATTTCTTTCCGGATTTTTCCGGAGTTTTTTTTCCGGATTTTTTTTCCCGGATTTTTTTTCCGGATTTTTTTTCCGGGTTTTTTTTCCGGATTTTTCCGGTTTTTTTTTTCTGATTTTTTTTCTGCATTTTTTTTCCGGATTTTTTTTTCCGGATTTTTTTTCCAGATTTTTTTTCCCGGATTTTTTTTCTGGATTTTTTTTTTCTGGATTTTTTTTTCCGGATTTTTTTTTCCGGATTTTTTTTCCGGATTTTTCCGAAGTTTTTTTTTCGGATTTTTTTTCAGGATTTTTTTTTTCCGGATTTTTTTTCCAGATTTTTCCGGATTTCTTTTTTCCGGATTTTTTTTCCGGATTTTTTTTCCAGATTTTTCCGGATTTTTTTTTCCGGATTTTTTTTCCGGATTTTTCCGGAGTTTTTTTCGGATTTTTTTTCCGGATTTTTTTTTTCCGGATTTTTTTTCCGGATTTTTTTTTCCGGATTTTTCCGGATTTTTTTTTCCGGATTTTTTTTTCCAGATTCTTCACGATTTTTTTTCCCGATTTTCTTTTCCGGATTTTTCTAATTTTTTTTTTTCTGGGCTTTCTTTTCCAGATTTTTCCGGATTTTTTTTATGGATATTTTTTTCAAGATTTTTCCGGATTTTTTTTCCGGATTTTTTTTTCCAGATTTTTCCCGATTTTTTTTATGAATATTTTTTTCAAGATTTTTCCCGATTTTTTTTTACGGATTTTTTTTTCCAGATTTTTCCGGATTTTTTTTTCCGGGTTTTTTTTTCGGATTCTTCCGGATTTTTTTTCCGGATTTTATTTTCCAGATTTTTCCGGATTTTTTTTTCCGGATTTTTTTTCTGGATTTTTCCGGATTTTTTTTTTCGGATTTTTCCGGATTTTTTTTCCGGATTTTTTTTTCCGGATTTTTTTTTCCAGATTTTTCCGGATTTTTTTTTCCGGATTTTTCCAGATTTTTTTTACGTTTTGTTTTTTTCCAGATTTTTCCGGATTTTTCCGGAATTTTCCGGATTTTTTTCCGGATTTTTCCGGATTTTTTTTTCCAGGGTTTTTTTTCCGGATTCTTCTTTATTTTTTTTTTTCCGGATTTTTTTTTCAGGGTTTTTTTTCCGGATTCTTCTTTATTTATTTTTTTTCGCATTTTTTTTCCCAGATTTTTCCGGATTTTTTTTTTGGGGATTTTTTTTTCCGGATTTTTTTTTCGGATTTTTTTTTCGGATTTTTTTTTCGGATTTTTTTTTCGGATTTTTTTTCTGGATTTTTCTGGATTTTTCCGGATTTTTTTTTCCAGATTTTTCCGGATTTTTTTCCAGATTTTTTTTTTCGGGATTTTTCCGATTTTTTTCCGAATTTTCCGAATTTTTTTTCGGGATTTTTTTTCCGGATTTTTCTGGATTTATTTTTTTTCGCATTTCTTTTCCCAGATTTTTCCGGATTTTTTTTTTGGGATTTTTTTTTCCGGATTTTTTTTTCGGATTTTTTTTTCGGATTTTTTTTCTGGATTTTTCTGGATTTTTCCGGATTTTTTTTTCCAGATTTTTCCGGATTTTTTTCCAGATTTTTTTTTTCGGGATTTTTCCGATTTTTTTCCGAATTTTCCGAATTTTTTTTCGGGATTTTTTTTCCGGATTTTTCTGGATTTTTTCGGAATTTTCCAGATTTTTTTTTTCAGATTTTTCCGGTTTTTTTTTTCCGGATTTTTCCGGATTTTTTTTTCCGGATTTTTCCAGATTTTTTTTTACGTTTTATTTTTTTCCAGATTTTTCCGGATTTTTTTTTCAAGATTTTTTTTTTCGGGATTTTTCCGAATTTTTTTTCGGGATTTTTTTTCAAGATTTTTCCGGATTTTTTTTTTGGATTTTTCCAGATTTTTCCGGATTTTTTTCCGGAATTTTCCGGATTTTTTTCCGGATTTTTCCGGATTTTTTTCCAGATTTTTCACGATTTTTTTTTCCTGATTTTCTTTTCCGGATATTCCCATTTTTTTTCCGGGTTTTCTTTTCCAGATTTTTCCGGATTTTTTTTCCGGATATTTTTTTCAAGATTTTTCTAGATTTTTTTCCGGATTTTTCCGGATTTTTTTTTCAGGGTTTTTTTTCCGGATTCTTCTTAATTTTTTTTCCCGCATTTTTTTCCCCAGATTTTTCCGGATTTTTTTTTTGGATTTTTTTTTCCGTATTTTTTCGTATTTTTTTTTCGGATTTTTTTTTCTGGATTTTTCCGGATTTTTTTTTCCAGAATTTTTTTTCCAGAATTTTTTTTCCAGATTTTTCCGGATTTTTTTTTCCGGATTTTTTTTTCCCGATTTTTCACGATTTTTTTTCCCGATTTTCTTTTCCGGATTTTTCCAATTTTTTTTTCTGGGTTTTCTTTTCCAGATTTTTCCGGATTTTTTTTATGGATATTTTTTTCAAGATTTTTCCGGATTTTTTTTTCGGATTTTTTTTTTCCGGATTTTTCCGGATTTTTTTTTCCGGATTTTTTTTTCCAGATTTTTCACGATTTTTTTTCCCGATTTTCTTTTCCGGATTTTTCCAATTTTTTTTTTCTGGGTTTTCTTTTCCAGATTTTTCCGGATTTTTTTTATGGATATTTTTGTCAAGATTTTTCCGGATTTTTTTTCCGGATTTTTTTTTCCGGATTTTTTTTTCCAGATTTTTCCCGATTTTTTTTATGGATATTTTTTTCAAGATTTTTCCCGATTTTTTTTATAGATATTTTTTTCAAGATTTTTCCCGATTTTTTTTTCCGTGTTTTTTTCCGGATTCTTCCGGATTTTTTTTCCGGATTTTATTTTCCAGATTTTTCCGGATTTTTTTTCCGGATTTTTTTTTCCGGATTTTTTTTCTGGATATTTTTTCCCGGATTTTTTTTCTGGATTTTTTTTTCCGGATTTTTTTTCCGGATTTTTTTTTCCGGATTTTTTTTCCGGATTTTTCCGAAGTTTTTTTTCCGTTTTTTTCCGGATATTTTTTTCTGGATTTTTCCGGATTTTTTTTTCGGATTTTTCCGGATTTTTTTTCCGGATTTTTTTTCTGGATATTTTTTCCCGGATTTTTTTTCTGGAATTTTTTTTCCGGATTTTTTTTCCGGATTTTTTTTTCCGGATTTTTTTTCCGGATTTTTCCGGATTTTTTTTCCGGAGTTCTTTTTCGGATTTTTTTTCCGGATTTTTCCGGATTTTTTTTCGGATTTTTTTTTCTGCATTTTTTTCCGGATTTCTTTCCGGATTTTTCCGGAGTTTTTTTTCCGGATTTTTTTTCCCGGATTTTTTTTCTGGATTTTTTTCCGGATTTTTCCGGATTTTTTTTTCCGGATTTTTTTTCCGGATTTTTCCGGGTTTTTTTCCGGATTTTTTTTTCCGGATTTTTTTTTCCGGATTTTTTTTCCGGATTTTTACGAAGTTTTTTTTTCGGATTTCTTTCCAGATTTTTCCGGAGTTTTTTTTCCGGATTTTTTTTCCCGGATTTTTTTTCTGGATTTTTTTTTCCGGATTTTTCCGGATTTTTTTTTCCGGATATTTTTTTCCAGATTTTTCACGATTTTTTTTCCCGATTTTCTTTTCCGGATTTTTCCAATTTTTTTTTCTGGGTTTTCTTTTCCAGATTTTTCCCGATTTTTTTTATGGATATTTTTTTCAAGATTTTTCCGGATTTTTTTTCCGGATTTTTTTTTTCCGGATTTTTCCGGATTTTTTTTTCCGGATTTTTTTTTCCAGATTTTTCACGATTTTTTTTCCCGATTTTCTTTTCCGGATTTTTCCAATTTTTTTTTTCTGGGTTTTCTTTTCCAGATTTTTCCGGATTTTTTTTATGGATATTTTTGTCAAGATTTTTCCGGATTTTTTTTCTTTAAAACTTTAAACTTTAAAACCATACATCCAATTTCAATAAAAGTTGCATATTCAGACTCAGCATACATCAAACATACACCCTTCCAAAAATCAGCCAAATCCCTCCAGTGGATCAAAAGTTAGCTGGAAGTCCTTTATGACCGACCGCAAGCACAATTTCCTGCCCAAAACAGTTCCATAGATTTGGGCTGTGCGGTCGGTCAATTTCATGCGAAAAAACGACTAAGTCCCATTTCGAACGGGACTTAGTCTCTGGAGCTGCAAGTTCCGTATGGGAGAAGGTAAGGGTCAGCGGTGTTCGGCAAAATGTGTAGCCGATTTCAGTTCCACAGAATCTTTAGCATACACCGCTGACCGCATTCGAGGAAACCAAGATGGCCGCCGCCACGTGCAATTGACCGGCAGTAACCTCACAGCCTGGGAGGTAAATTGCCTGCACACTTTAGCTTCTGGGTGGTCCGCCTGTGTGGTACTTGGTTCAGTAAGCCCTATTTACTGAACCAAGTGGGGGAAAGCCAGGAACAAGTTATTTTACCGGTCTGGGGACATAGTCTTAAAGGGGCATTGTTCAGCAAAGTCACAATATGTCCCCAGACGGTTCTTAAAGGGCCATACACACCCAATAAATGTTAATACATTTTCAGGGGCACAATCTTCCAGGGGCCATAGTCATGAGGCAGGAGGCTGGCAAACATGCTTCTCCACAATCCAGGGAAGCAGGGCACTTTCTCATTTAAAGGGCCAGTTACAAATAGCGATTTGTAACACATCTCCCCTTTGGGGGGAAGACTAACCAGGCACCTGACCTTCTGTCGGTCAGTGCCTCCGTTAGTCGATCCACCAACCCACAATAACCAAATGCCAGAGTAGCCCACCCACAACAAACAGGTACAAGGGTGACCCACCCACAAGACACAATTACTGCACCTGGGTATTTTGCTGTGGTGATGTGGTAACATGCTGTGGGGACTTGTGGGAGGGCAGAGGCCAGCGGCGCTCTGCCCTGATGCCAGCTCTTCTGCTGGGGTAGCCTGCAGGACATCAGGCTCTGGACCAGGGACAAAGGTAGGGCAGAGGCCGACTGCACTCTGCCCAGCTGCCAGTTCTTCCGCTGGGGTAGCCTGCAGGACATCAGGCTCTGGATCAGGGACAAAGGTAGGGCAGAGGCCAACTGCACTCTGCCCAGATGCCAGCTCTTCTGCTGGGGTAGCCTGCAGGACATCAGTAGGGGTTAACATCGCCTCTGTTAACCCTGGTGCCACGCTAGGAGTTAGCGGGGGAGGGGAATTTGTACTTACCCCTTCCTCCTGTTGTCCTGGTGAGAGCAGTTGGGGATCTGGACAGGTTGTCCAGCATCCCTGTAGGTCAGGCACAGAGACCACGGTCCCATCTGCGCCGTCTGGGGGATTGGTGTCTCCCCTTGTTAGGGTAATCTGCCGCTGGGGAGAGGGGGTGCTGTGCTCCTTTCCCGGAAACACAGGCTGCCGCTGGAGAGGGAGACCGCCTGTCTCCACTCCCGTAATATTGTCCTGTTGCTGTAGAGAGGGACCAACTGTCTCTGCTCTCTGTAGGACACACTGCTGCTGGGGGGGAAGGTCGGCACCTTCGGTCCCCTGGGGTACACACTGCCGCTGGAGAGGGAGACCGCCTGTCTCCACTCCCTTACCATTGTCCTGTTGCTGTAGAGAGGGACCAACTGTCTCTAGTCTCTGTAGGACACACTGCTGCTGGGGGGGAAGGACGGCACCTTCGGCCCCCTGGGGTACACACTGCCGCTGGAGCGGGAGACCGCCTGTCTCCACTCCCTTACCATGGTCCTGTTGCTGTAGAGAGGGACCAACTGTCTCTGCTCTCTGTAGGACACACTGCTGCTGGGGGGGAAGGACGGCACCTTCGGCCCCCTGTAACTCACGCTGTTGTTGGGGCGCAGGGACGGAATACTTTGCCCTCACTGCCCGATATTCTGCTTCCATCTGCAGATACTCCGCCAGTTCTCTCCTCACTCTTGGTACAAGTTCCTCTGTTAGGAGGGGCCCGTAGACAGCCAACCGCCGCTTCAGCATAGCGTCAAACTGTACGTGACTATACCAATAGTCCAGTTTTGCTGGGTGTTCCCAGGATGCTGTTCCTCGCCCTAGGGAAGCCATCCTGTTGTAGCCAGGGGCGCTGCCCAATGGCTAGCGTTGCCCTCAATTGTAACTCCAAACGTTACCAGTGTCTCTGAGCTGCTTCTCCTCGCACTAGGACGCCATCCCACCGCTGCCACCACTGTAACGGAGCTCCGTGTACTCCGACCGAGTACCCTCCGTTGATGGATGCTCCTAGCGCTCTCAGAGGACTCCAAGCACTGCAGACGACACCACAACCACCGCAGGCTCCACAACCGCCGTAGCTTAACTGGAGCCGCGCCGTCTTCCGTCCACCCTGGAATGAACCTTCAGCATTCAGGAACGTGTGGGGAAGATCTCTCCTCCTGGAGAGCGTATCTGGAACAAGCTCTTAAAAGAGCTAAGTGATTAAGAGCTCAGGGGAATATGCAGAGCATAGCAATCCCCAGTGTGATATAGCAGTTCCCTCCAATAACGAGACACGGCTACGTATTGAGGGTCAGAAGAGGTCTCTGGACTGGAACACCCAGCCTGCTTTTTATTAGGATAAGGTACACACAGGACACTCCCAGGGGGAGGATGAAATTAACCAATAACAGCATAGTACAGCCCACAGGTTCCCTCCCCTCAGATAAACAGTTAAACCAATTATTACATACAGTAAAAATACAGTTTTTACACACACACTGTAACTTTAAAACCATACATCCAATTTCAATAAAAGTTGCATATTCAGACTCAGCATACATCAAACATACACCCTTCCAAAAATCAGCCAAATCCCTCCAGTGGATCAAAAGTTAGCTGGAAGTCCTTTATGACCGACCGCAAGCACAATTTCCTGCCCAAAACAGTTCCATAGATTTGGGCTGTGCGGTCGGTCAATTTCATGCGAAAAAACGACTAAGTCCCATTTCGAACGGGACTTAGTCTCTGGAGCTGCAAGTTCCGTATGGGAGAAGGTAAGGGTCAGCGGTGTTCGGCAAAATGTGTAGCCGATTTCAGTTCCACAGAATCTTTAGCATACACCGCTGACCGCATTCGAGGAAACCAAGATGGCCGCCGCCATGTGCAATTGACCGGCAGTAAATTGACCGGAGGTAAATTGCCTGCACACTTTAGCTTCTGGGTGGTCCGCCTGTGTGGTACTTGGTTCAGTAAGCCCTATTTACTGAACCAAGTGGGGGAAAGCCAGGAACAAGTTATTTTACCGGTCTGGGGACATAGTCTTAAAGGGGCATTGTTCAGCAAAGTCACAATATGTCCCCAGACGGTTCTTAAAGGGCCATACACACCCAATAAATGTTAATACATTTTCAGGGGCACAATCTTCCAGGGGCCATAGTCATGAGGCAGGAGGCTGGCAAACATGCTTCTCCACAATCCAGGGAAGCAGGGCACTTTCTCATTTAAAGGGCCAGTTACAAATAGCGATTTGTAACAAAAGTAGTTTTAGAGCCATAGCTGTTGCGGTGTTTGCCGCTCGGAGCCTGTTAGTGGGTTCCCTATCTGATCGTCCCTAACGCTATAGGAGATATCGATCATAGGTGTTATAAGGAGAGCCTCCGCCTCTGAGACTATCGCATACCGGAGGGGGGGGGGGCAGGCATGAGGGTACGTAGAGGGGGGGAAGAGAGACAAGGGTAAATAGAGAAGAGAAGAAAAAAGGAGAGAAGAGAAGAAAAATAAAAATAAAAAAAACTGGACTTACTAATCGCCAGCTCTATGTGGGGTGTCGTCCTCGCGTCCACAGATAGCACCCAGCCGGGTACCATACGGACTTCGGGTTACAAAGCCGTGGCAGGACCGCACCGCTTCCAATGCTATATGTCAGTTCGATGATTGTAACACTTTTACATGTGACTGCGTCCCAGGGAGGGACCAGGATATGTGGTTCCGTAGGGCTGAAAGGCAAGGAGCCGCATCTCGGGGGGGGGGGGGGGGGATCCGCACGCGTGGGGAGCGGAACAGTGATCTAGTGGTGACAATTACGTTTATCCAGTGGGGGAATGCTGTACTATCGATGTATGCATTTGTATCTTAACTAGTTATTTAGTTGGGTATGGGGCTTAGTGGGTCATCTCTGCTAACACCTCCGGGTGGGGTAAATGTCTGCTGCGGGGCTATGCCGCGCGTATTAGGAGGCCATACCATTGGGTTCACATGCAAGCGGGTCAAAAATATCGTGTACATGCACTTCAACATAAGTATGGTATATACAGTACTACCCCCATCCCAACACTATCTGAGCACCCCCTCCCTCTCCTCCGGGCCACAGGGCTAATTCCCAGGTCCGTTCACTGCAGTACCCCTATAGTTGTTCCAAGCTCATCTGGGGGATGCCCTTTTCGTGGGGCGCACGGGCACAATGTGGAGCGGAGGGGGAGGGCGAACTCCCTGCACGTGATCAAAGACTCAGGGGGGGGGGAGGCTGTCGCGGGAAGTGGGGCGCCGTCCCAAAAGCATTTGGGGTCACCCAGTCGGGAAGCGCTGTACTTGCAGCATAATCATTTGAACATTGAGAAACCAATTTAGGCAATAAAAGATGGGAGATACCCTTAACCCTCCCCCAGGGTCGTCTACGCTGGCCAGTAGGCCAACCCTCCTTGGGTGGGGCGTTTGGCCCCTACTGGGGCACCTAGTGTAGGTCCGTATGCCATGTGGCTTTCAAGCATGCAAATCCTAGCCAGCGAGTACATACATATATCAAAAATACTGTGCTTACATTGTCACCCCTATGCCCGTTCTTCCCGGCCACCCCCTCCCATACACCTGGGCCGGGTCCCGTCCGGGCCTCCTAGGGAGGTAGTCGCAGGTCGCGGCCTCTCACTTATAATATGCAATATGTAGTAATGGGGGTTCTGTGGTTAACTGGGTCGAAGGTACTCAAGTCTACCTCGTAGTGTACCCCCCTTTTTTTATTTATTTATTTATTTATTTATTTATTTTTTTTTTTTGGTGAGATCATATAGTCTAAGAGAGAGACCGGGCCTGGGGTTTGGTATCCTGGCTATGGACTGGATCAACATATAAACACAAGGTATACGGGATATAATACAACTCAGAATTCTGGGTCATGATCAAAGACTAGTTCCCCAACACCCAATCTCGGCAAATCTCAGACCCCCCCTTCCCCATCCCCCGCCCAAACAGTGTTATTATTATTATTATACGGGATGTCCAGTGCTCAGAGTCTGGCCCCGGTTGTCTGGAAGTGTTCTCCCACACCCCTTGCTGGAATGTATTGTCCCGCTCCCCGTACCCCTCCCAAGTCAGCCGGCTTAATCCCCCCATCCAAACCCCCGTTGAACTGTTCATGGACAGTCACAATCCTTTGACATGTATTGTGCCCCTGTACCTCACTCTCCGACGGTATACCATTCTCTCGGTAGGGGCTGTAGGGCTCCAGACTCCGCTACCATCTTGGGGATTCCCTCAGGGGCCGGCAATTCCATTGCTTGGAAGAAGGACCGTGCATCCGATCCTGGGTGAAGGACATGTGTTCTCCCCTCCTTGAACGCCAGCAGCTTGAAGGGGTATCCCCAGGCGTACCGGATACCCGCATCTCGTAGCGCCTCCGTAATGGGCCTCCAGTCTCTTCTCCTCTGTAGGGTAGTGGGCGCTAAGTCCTGAAATACAGATAAGTCAGCCCCTTGGAAGGTGATTCGGGCCTCCCTGCTCTTCTTAAGGATGGCTTCTTTTGTTTGGTAATGCAGGAACCTTATAATAATGTCCCTAGGGTAGTTGGCGTCTGGCCTCCTAGCTCGCAGAGCTCTGTGGGCTCTTTCAATATGCCATTGGTGTTCAGGGATGTCAGGCAGTAAGGGTTTCAGGATTGCAGAGACTATGGCCGCCACAGGGCCCTCTCCCGCGTTTTCTGGGAGGCCCCTCAGTCGTAAATTATTGCGGCGTGATCTGTTCGCCATGTCCTCGATAGTCAATTCTGCTGCCTCCATCCTGGCTGTCAATTGGTTAATCTGCGTGATGGCCGTATCATGGGCCTTCGTCGTAGTTTCCAGCCTTGTTTCCAGCCTCGAGGTGCGGTCTCCCAGGGTCTGGATTTCATCCCGCAGCAGCTTGACGGCTCGGTCTATCTCACCGGCCAAGAACGATTTCACTTCGGCAAGCGAGGTGAGAATTTGGGCTGTGTCCGGAGTGCTCTGAGGACCCGCAGCATTGGTCCCGAGCGCTGGCTCCTCACCTCCCTCCTTCCCGCCGCCGCCGCCATCTTGGCGATCTGGGGTCGCAGCTCGCGTGGCGAAGAATTCTGCCACGGATGCACCGGATTCCTGGCCCTTTTTTTGGTTCTTCTTCTCCTGTCCATCCCTGGGAGCAGATAGATTGACTTATAATCGAGTTTGGTCGAATTTAATAGCTAATGTTTGCTGGTTAGCGGTGCGGCGGAGCGGAGCTCTAGGCAAACACGTCCAGCTCGCTCCGTGTCCAAGCCACGCCCCCCTTTCCGGATTTTTTTTCCAGATTTTTTTTCCCGGATTTTTTTTCTGGATTTTTTTTTCCGGATTTTTTTTCCAGATTTTTCCGAATTTTTTTTCCGGATTTTTTTTCCGGATTTTTCCGGATTTTTTTTCCGGATTTTTTTTCTGGATTTTTTTTTCCGGATTTTTTTTCCGGATTTTTTTTCCGGATTTTTACGAAGTTTTTTTTTCTGATTTTTTTTCCGGATTTTTTTTTTCGGGTTTTTTTTTTCCGGATTTTTTTTCCGGATTTCTTTCCAGATTTTTCCGGAGTTTTTTTTCCGGATTTTTTTTCCCGGATTTTTTTTCCGGATTTTTCTGGGTTTTTTTTTTCCGGATTTTTTTTCCGGATTTCTTTCCGGATTTTTCCAGAGTTTTTTTTCCGGATATTTTTTCCCGGATTTTTTTTCCGGATTTCTTTCCGGATTTTTCCGGATTTTTTTTCCGGATTTTTCCAGGTTTTTTTTTCCGGATTTTTTTTCCCGGATTTTTCCGTTTTTTTTTTTCGGGAGTTTTTTTCCGGATTTTTTTTTCCGGAATTTTTTTTTTCGGATTTTTCCGGATTTCTTTTTTCCGGATTTTTTTTTCCGGATTTTTTTTCCAGATTTTTCTGGATTTTTTTTTCCGGATTTTTTTTCCGGATTTTTCCGGAGTTTTTTTTCGGATTTTTTTTTCCGGATTTTTTTTTTCCGGATTTTTTTTCTGGATTTTTTTTTCCGGATTTTTTTTCCCGGATTTTTTTTCTGGATTTTTTTTTCCGGATTTTTCCGGATTTTTTTTTCCGGATTTTTTTTTCCAGATTTTTCACGATTTTTTTTCCCGATTTTCTTTTCCGGATTTTTCCAATTTTTTTTTCTGGGTTTTCTTTTCCAGATTTTTCCCGATTTTTTTTATGGATATTTTTTTCAAGATTTTTCCGGATTTTTTTTCCGTTTTTTTTTTTTTCCTGGATTTTTCCGGATTTTTTTTTCCGGATTTTTTTTTCCAGATTTTTCACGATTTTTTTCCCCGATTTTCTTTTCCGGATTTTTCCAATTTTTTTTTTCTGGGTTTTCTTTTCCAGATTTTTCCCGATTTTTTTTATGGATATTTTTTTCAAGATTTTTCCCGATTTTTTTTATGGATATTTTTTTCAAGATTTTTCCCGATTTTTTTTTACGGATTTTTCCGGATTTTTTTTTCAGGGTTTTTTTTCCGGATTCTTCTTTATTTTTTTTTCTGCATTTTTTTTCCAGATTTTTCCGGATTTTTTTTTCCGGGTTTTTTTTCCGGATTCTTCCGGATTTTTTTTCCGGATTTTATTTTCCAGATTTTTCCGGATTTTTTTTTCCGGATTTTTTTTCTGGATTTTTCCGGATTTTTTTTTTCGGATTTTTCCGGATTTTTTTTCCGGATTTTTTTTTCCGGATTTTTTTTTCCAGATTTTTCCGGATTTTTTTTTCCGGATTTTTCCAGATTTTTTTTTAACGGATTTTTTTTCCAGATTTTTCCTGATTTTATTTTACGGATTTTTCCGATTTTTTTTCCGGGTTTTCTTTTCCAGATTTTTCCGGATATTTTTTTCCCGATTTTTTTTTACGGATTTTTCCGAATTTTTTCGGAATTTTCAGGATTTTTTGTTTTAGGATTTTTCCGGATTTTTTTTCCGGATTTTTCCGGATTTTTATTTCCGGATTTTTCCAGATTTTTTTTACGTTTTGTTTTTTTCCAGATTTTTCCGGATTTTTCCGGAATTTTCCGGATTTTTTTCCGGATTTTTCCGGATTTTTTTTTCCAGAATTTTCACGATTTTTTTTTCCCGATTTTCTTTTCCGGATTTTTCCGATTTTTTTTTCCGGGTTTTCTTTTCCAGATTTTTCCGGATTGTTTTTTACGGATATTTTTTCCAGATTTTTCCCGATTTTTTTTTACGGATTTTTCCGGATTTTTTTTTTCAGGGTTTTTTTTCCGGATTCTTCTTTATTTTTTTTTTCCGGATTTTTTTTTCAGGGTTTTTTTTCCGGATTCTTCTTTATTTATTTTTTTTCGCATTTTTTTTCCCAGATTTTTCCGGATTTTTTTTTTGGGATTTTTTTTTCTGGATTTTTTTTTCGGATTTTTTTTTCGGATTTTTTTTCTGGATTTTTCTGGATTTTTCCGGATTTTTTTTTCCAGATTTTTCCGGATTTTTTTCCAGATTTTTTTTTTCGGGATTTTTCCGATTTTTTTCCGAATTTTCCGAATTTTTTTTCGGGATTTTTTTTCCGGATTTTTCTGGGTTTTTTCGGAATTTTCCAGATTTTTTTTTTCAGATTTTTCCGGTTTTTTTTTTCCGGATTTTTCCGGATTTTTTTTTCCGGATTTTTCCAGATTTTTTTTTACGTTTTATTTTTTTCCAGATTTTTCCGGATTTTTTTTTCAAGATTTTTTTTTTCGGGATTTTTCCGAATTTTTTTTCGGGATTTTTTTTCCGGATTTTTCCGGATTTTTTTTTTGGATTTTTTCGGATTTTTCCGGATTTTTTTCCGGAATTTTCCGGATTTTTTTCCGGATTTTTCCGGATTTTTTTCCGGATTTTTCCGGATTTTTTTCCAGATTTTTCACGATTTTTTTTTCCTGATTTTCTTTTCCGGATATTCCCATTTTTTTCCGGGTTTTCTTTTCCAGATTTTTCCGGATTTTTTTTCCGGATATTTTTTTCAAGATTTTTCTAGATTTTTTTCCGGATTTTTCCGGATTTTTTTTTCAGGGTTTTTTTTCCGGATTCTTCTTTATTTTTTTTCCCGCATTTTTTTCCCCAGATTTTTCCGGATTTTTTTTTTGGATTTTTTTTTCCGTATTTTTTCGGATTTTTTTTTCGGATTTTTTTTTCTGGATTTTTCCGGATTTTTTTTTCCAGAATTTTTTTTCCAGAATTTTTTTTCCAGATTTTTCCGGATTTTTTTTTCCGGATTTTTTTTTCCAGATTTTTCACGATTTTTTTTCCCGATTTTCTTTTCCGGATTTTTCCAATTTCTTTTTCTGGGTTTTCTTTTCCAGATTTTTCCGGATTTTTTTTATGGATATTTTTTTCAAGATTTTTCCGGATTTTTTTTCCGGATTTTTTTTTTCCGGATTTTTCCGGATTTTTTTTTCCGGATTTTTTTTTCCAGATTTTTCACGATTTTTTTTCCCGATTTTCTTTTCCGGATTTTTCCAATTTTTTTTTCTGGGTTTTCTTTTCCAGATTTTTCCGGATTTTTTTTATGGATATTTTTGTCAAGATTTTTCCGGATTTTTTTTCCGGATTTTTTTTTCCGGATTTTTTTTTCCAGATTTTTCCCGATTTTTTTTATGGATATTTTTTTCAAGATTTTTCCCGATTTTTTTTTCCGGATTTTTTTTTCCAGATTTTTCCAGATTTTTTTTATAGATATTTTTTTCAAGATTTTTCCCGATTTTTTTTTCCGTGTTTTTTTCCGGATTCTTCCGGATTTTTTTTCCGGATTTTATTTTCAAGATTTTTCCGGATTTTTTTTCCGGATTTTTTTTTCCGGATTTTTTTTCTGGATATTTTTTCCCGGATTTTTTTTCTGGATTTTTTTTTCCGGATTTTTTTTCCGGATTTTTTTTTCCGGATTTTTTTTCCGGATTTTTCCGAAGTTTTTTTTCCGTTTTTTTCCGGATATTTTTTTCTGGATTTTTCCGGATTTTTTTTTCGGATTTTTCCGGATTTTTTTTCCGGATTTTTTTTCTGGATATTTTTTCCCGGATTTTTTTTCTGGAATTTTTTTTCCGGATTTTTTTTCCGGATTTTTTTTTCCGGATTTTTTTTCCGGATTTTTCCGGATTTTTTTTCCGGAGTTCTTTTTCGGATTTTTTTTCCGGATTTTTCCGGATTTTTTTTCGGATTTTTTTTTCTGCATTTTTTTCCGGATTTCTTTCCGGATTTTTCCGGAGTTTTTTTTCCGGATTTTTTTTCCCGGATTTTTTTTCTGGATTTTTTTTCCGGATTTTTCCGGATTTTTTTTTCCGGATTTTTTTTCCGGATTTTTCCGGGTTTTTTTTCCGGATTTTTTTTTCCGGATTTTTTTTTCCGGATTTTTTTTCCGGATTTTTACGAAGTTTTTTTTTCGGATTTCTTTCCAGATTTTTCCGGAGTTTTTTTTCCGGATTTTTTTTCCCGGATTTTTTTTCTGGATTTTTTTTTCCGGATTTTTCCGGATTTTTTTTTCCAGATTTTTCACGATTTTTTTTCCCGATTTTCTTTTCCGGATTTTTCCAATTTTTTTTTCTGGGTTTTCTTTTCCAGATTTTTCCCGATTTTTTTATGGATATTTTTTTCAAGATTTTTCCGGATTTTTTTTCCGGATTTTTTTTTTCCGGATTTTTCCGGATTTTTTTTTCCGGATTTTTTTTTCCAGATTTTTCACGATTTTTTTTCCCGATTTTCTTTTCCGGATTTTTCCAATTTTTTTTTTCTGGGTTTTCTTTTCCAGATTTTTCCGGATTTTTTTTATGGATATTTTTGTCAAGATTTTTCCGGATTTTTTTTCCGGATTTTTTTTTTCCAGATTTTTCCCGATTTTTTTTATGGATATTTTTTTCAAGATTTTTCCCGATTTTTTTTTCCGGATTTTTTTTTCCAGATTTTTCCCGATTTTTTTTATGGATATTTTTTTCAAGATTTTTCCCGATTTTTTTTTCCGTGTTTTTTTTCCGGATTCTTCCGGATTTTTTTTCCGGATTTTATTTTCCAGATTTTTCCGGATTTTTTTTTCCGGATTTTTTTTCTGGATATTTTTTCCCGGATTTTTTTTCTGGATTTTTTTTTCCGGATTTTTTTTCCGGATTTTTTTTTCCGGATTTTTTTTCCGGATTTTTCCGAAGTTTTTTTTCCGTTTTTTTCCGGATATTTTTTTCTGGATTTTTCCGGATTTTTTTTTCGGATTTTTCCGGATTTTTTTCCGGATTTTTTTTCTGGATATTTTTTCCCGAATTTTTTTTCTGGAATTTTTTTTCCGGATTTTTTTTCCGGATTTTTTTTTCCAGATTTTTCCCGATTTTTTTTATGGATATTTTTTTCAAGATTTTTCCCGATTTTTTTTTCCGTGTTTTTTTTCTGGATATTTTTTCCCGGATTTTTTTTCTGGAATTTTTTTTCCGGATTTTTTTTCCGGATTTTTTTTCCGGATTTTTCCGAAGTTTTTTTTCCGTTTTTTTCCGGATATTTTTTTCTGGATTTTTCCGGATTTTTTTTTCGGATTTTTCCGGATTTTTTTTCCGGATTTTTTTTCTGGATATTTTTTCCCGGATTTTTTTTCTGGAATTTTTTTTCCGGATTTTTTTTCCGGATTTTTTTTTCCAGATTTTTCCCGGATTTTTTTTCTGGAATTTTTTTTCCGGATTTTTTTTCCGGATTTTTTTTTCCAGATTTTTCACGATTTTTTTTCCCGATTTTCTTTTCCGGATTTTTCCAATTTTTTTTTTCTGGGTTTTCTTTTCCAGATTTTTCCGGATTTTTTTTATGGATATTTTTGTCAAGATTTTTCCGGATTTTTTTTCCGGATTTTTTTTTCCAGATTTTTCCCGATTTTTTTTATGGATATTTTTTTCAAGATTTTTCCCGATTTTTTTTTCCGGATTTTTTTTTCCAGATTTTTCCCGATTTTTTTTATGGATATTTTTTTCAAGATTTTTCCCGATTTTTTTTTCCGTGTTTTTTTTCCGGATTCTTCCGGATTTTTTTTCCGGATTTTATTTTCCAGATTTTTCCGGATTTTTTTTCCGGATTTTTTTTTCCGGATTTTTTTTCTGGATATTTTTTCCCGGATTTTTTTTCTGGATTTTTTTTTCCGGATTTTTTTTCCGGATTTTTTTTTCCGGATTTTTTTTCCGGATTTTTCCGAAGTTTTTTTTCCGTTTTTTTCCGGATATTTTTTTCTGGATTTTTCCGGATTTTTTTTTCGGATTTTTCCGGATTTTTTTTCCGGATTTTTTTTCTGGATATTTTTTCCCGGATTTTTTTTCTGGAATTTTTTTTCCGGATTTTTTTTCCGGATTTTTTTTTCCAGATTTTTCCCGATTTTTTTTATGGATATTTTTTTCAAGATTTTTCCCGATTTTTTTTTCCGTGTTTTTTTTCCGGATTCTTCCGGATTTTTTTTCCGGATTTTATTTTCCAGATTTTTCCGGATTTTTTTTCCGGATTTTTTTTTCCGGATTTTTTTTCTGGATATTTTTTCCCGGATTTTTTTTCTGGATTTTTTTTTCCGGATTTTTTTTCCGGATTTTTTTTTCCGGATTTTTTTTTCCGGATTTTTTTTCCGGATTTTTACGTTTTTTTTTTCGGATTTCTTTCCAGATTTTTCCGGAGTTTTTTTTCCGGATTTTTTTTCCCGGATTTTTTTTCTGGATTTTTTTTTCCGGATTTTTCCGGATTTTTTTTTCCGGATTTTTTTTTCCAGATTTTTCACGATTTTTTTTCCCGATTTTCTTTTCCGGATTTTTCCAATTTTTTTTTCTGGGTTTTCTTTTCCAGATTTTTCCCGATTTTTTTTATGGATATTTTTTTCAAGATTTTTCCGGATTTTTTTTCCGGATTTTTTTTTTCCAGATTTTTCCCGATTTTTTTTTCCGGATTTTTTTTTCCAGATTTTTCACGATTTTTTTTCCCGATTTTCTTTTCCGGATTTTTCCAATTTTTTTTTTCTGGGTTTTCTTTTCCAGATTTTTCCGGATTTTTTTTATGGATATTTTTGTCAAGATTTTTCCGGATTTTTTTTCCGGATTTTTTTTTCCAGATTTTTCCCGATTTTTTTTATGGATATTTTTTTCAAGATTTTTCCCGATTTTTTTTCCGGATTTTTTTTTCCAGATTTTTCCCGATTTTTTTTATGGATATTTTTTTCAAGATTTTTCCCGATTTTTTTTTCCGTGTTTTTTTTCCGGATTCTTCCGGATTTTTTTTCCGGATTTTTTTTTCCGGATTTTTTTTCTGGATATTTTTTCCCGGATTTTTTTTCTGGATTTTTTTTTCGGGATTTTTTTTCCGGATTTTTTTTTCCGGATTTTTTTTCCGGATTTTTCCGAAGTTTTTTTTCCGTTTTTTTCCGGATATTTTTTTCTGGATTTTTCCGGATTTTTTTTTCGGATTTTTCCGGATTTTTTTTCCGGATTTTTTTTCTGGATATTTTTTCCCGGATTTTTTTTCTGGAATTTTTTTTCCGGATTTTTTTCCGGATTTTTTTTTCCGGATTTTTTTTCCGGATTTTTCCGGATTTTTTTTCCGGAGTTCTTTTTCGGATTTTTTTTCCGGATTTTTCCGGATTTTTTTTCGGATTTTTTTTTCTGCATTTTTTTCCGGATTTTTTTTCCCGGATTTTTTTTCTGGATTTTTTTTCCGGATTTTTCCGGATTTTTTTTTCCGGATTTTTTTTCCGGATTTTTCCGGGTTTTTTTTCCGGATTTTTTTTTCCGGATTTTTTTTTCCGGATTTTTTTTCCGGATTTTTACGGTTTTTTTTTCGGATTTCTTTCCAGATTTTTCCGGAGTTTTTTTTCCGGATTTTTTTTCCCGGATTTTTTTTCTGGATTTTTTTTTCCGGATTTTTCCGGATTTTTTTTTCCGGATTTTTTTTTCCAGATTTTTCACGATTTTTTTTCCCGATTTTCTTTTCCGGATTTTTCCAATTTTTTTTTCTGGGTTTTCTTTTCCAGATTTTTCCCGATTTTTTTTATGGATATTTTTTTCAAGATTTTTCCGGATTTTTTTTCCGGATTTTTTTTTTCCGGATTTTTCCGGATTTTTTTTTCCGGATTTTTTTTTCCAGATTTTTCACGATTTTTTTTCCCGATTTTCTTTTCCGGATTTTTCCAATTTTTTTTTTCTGGGTTTTCTTTTCCAGATTTTTCCGGATTTTTTTTATGGATATTTTTGTCAAGATTTTTCCGGATTTTTTTTCCGGATTTTTTTTTCCAGATTTTTCCCGATTTTTTTTATGGATATTTTTTTCAAGATTTTTCCCGATTTTTTTTTCCGGATTTTTTTTTCCAGATTTTTCCCGATTTTTTTTATGGATATTTTTTTCAAGATTTTTCCCGATTTTTTTTTCCGTGTTTTTTTTCCGGATTCTTCCGGATTTTTTTTCCGGATTTTATTTTCCAGATATTTCCGGATTTTTTTTCCGGATTTTTTTTTCCGGATTTTTTTTCTGGATATTTTTTCCCGGATTTTTTTTCTGGATTTTTTTTTCGGGATTTTTTTTCCGGATTTTTTTTTCCGGATTTTTTTTCCGGATTTTTCCGAAGTTTTTTTTCCGGTTTTTTCCGGATATTTTTTTCTGGATTTTTCCGGATTTTTTTTTCGGATTTTTCCGGATTTTTTTTCCGGATTTTTTTTCTGGATATTTTTTCCCGGATTTTTTTTCTGGAATTTTTTTTCCGGATTTTTTTTCCGGATTTTTTTTTCCGGATTTTTTTTCCGGATTTTTCCGGATTTTTTTTCCGGAGTTCTTTTTCGGATTTTTTTCCGGATTTTTCCGGATTTTTTTTCGGATTTTTTTTTCTGCATTTTTTTCCGGATTTCTTTCCGGATTTTTCCGGAGTTTTTTTTCCGGATTTTTTTTCCCGGATTTTTTTTCTGGATTTTTTTTCCGGATTTTTCCGGATTTTTTTTTCCGGATTTTTTTTCCGGATTTTTCCGGGTTTTTTTTCCGGATTTTTTTTTCCGGATTTTTTTTTCCGGATTTTTTTTCCAGATTTTTCCGGATTTTTTTTTCCGGATTTTTTTTCCGGATTTTTTTTCCGGATTTTTCCGGATTTTTTTTCCGGATTTTTTTTCTGGATTTTTTTTTTCCGGATTTTTTTTCCGGATTTTTTTCAGGATTTTTCCGGAGTTTTTTTTCCGGATTTTTCCGGGTTTTTTTTCCGGATTTTTTTTTCCGGATTTTTTTTTCCGGATTTTTTTTCCGGATTTTTACGAAGTTTTTTTTTCGGATTTCTTTCCAGATTTTTCCGGAGTTTTTTTTCCGGATTTTTTTTCCCGGAGTTTTTTTCTGGATTTTTTTTTCCGGATTTTTTTTCCCGGATTTTTTTTCTGGATTTTTTTTTCGGATTTTTTTTTCTGCATTTTTTTCCGATTTTTCTGCATTTTTTTCCGATTTTTTTTCCCGGACTTTTTTTCTGGATTTTTTTTCCGGATTTTTTTTCCAGATTTTTCCCGATTTTTTTTATGGATATTTTTTTCAAGATTTTTCCCGATTTTTTTTTCCGTGTTTTTTTCCGGATTCTTCCGGATTTTTTTTCCGGATTTTATTTTCCAGATTTTTCCGGATTTTTTTTCCGGATTTTTTTTTCCAGATTTTTCACGATTTTTTTTCCCGATTTTCTTTTCCGGATTTTTCCAATTTTTTTTTTCTGGGCTTTCTTTTCCAGATTTTTCCGGATTTTTTTTATGGATATTTTTTTCAAGATTTTTCCGGATTTTTTTTCCGGATTTTTTTTTCCGGATTTTTTTTTCCAGATTTTTCCAGATTTTTCCCGATTTTTTTTATGGATATTTTTTTCAAGATTTTTCCCGATTTTTTTTTACGGATTTTTTTTTCCAGATTTTTCCGGATTTTTTTTTCCGGGTTTTTTTTCCGGATTCTTCCGGATTTTTTTTCCGGATTTTATTTTCCAGATTTTTCCGGATTTTTTTTCCGGATTTTTTTTTCCGGATTTTTTTTCTGGATATTTTTTCCCGGAATTTTTTTCTGGATTTTTTTTTCCGGATTTTTTTTCCAAATTTTTTTTTCCGGATTTTTTTTCCGGATTTTTCCGAAGTTTTTTTTCCGGATTTTTTTCTGGATTTTTCCGGATTTTTTTTCGGATTTTTCCGGATTTTTCTTCCGGATTTTTTTTTCCGGATTTTTTTTCTGGATATTTTTTCCCGGATTTTTTTTCTGAAATTTTTTTTCCCGATTTTTTTTCCGGATTTTTTTTTCCGGATTTTTTTTCCGGATTTTTCCGAAGTTTTTTTTCCGGATTTTTTTTCTTTAAAACTTTAAACTTTAAAACCATACATCCAATTTCAATAAAAGTTGCATATTCAGACTCAGCATACATCAAACATACACCCTTCCAAAAATCAGCCAAATCCCTCCAGTGGATCAAAAGTTAGCTGGAAGTCCTTTATGACCGACCGCAAGCACAATTTCCTGCCCAAAACAGTTCCATAGATTTGGGCTGTGCGGTCGGTCAATTTCATGCGAAAAAACGACTAAGTCCCATTTCGAACGGGACTTAGTCTCTGGAGCTGCAAGTTCCGTATGGGAGAAGGTAAGGGTCAGCGGTGTTCGGCAAAATGTGTAGCCGATTTCAGTTCCACAGAATCTTTAGCATACACCGCTGACCGCATTCGAGGAAACCAAGATGGCCGCCGCCACGTGCAATTGACCGGCAGTAACCTCACAGCCTGGGAGGTAAATTGCCTGCACACTTTAGCTTCTGGGTGGTCCGCCTGTGTGGTACTTGGTTCAGTAAGCCCTATTTACTGAACCAAGTGGGGGAAAGCCAGGAACAAGTTATTTTACCGGTCTGGGGACATAGTCTTAAAGGGGCATTGTTCAGCAAAGTCACAATATGTCCCCAGACGGTTCTTAAAGGGCCATACACACCCAATAAATGTTAATACATTTTCAGGGGCACAATCTTCCAGGGGCCATAGTCATGAGGCAGGAGGCTGGCAAACATGCTTCTCCACAATCCAGGGAAGCAGGGCACTTTCTCATTTAAAGGGCCAGTTACAAATAGCGATTTGTAACACATCTCCCCTTTGGGGGGAAGACTAACCAGGCACCTGACCTTCTGTCGGTCAGTGCCTCCGTTAGTCGATCCACCAACCCACAATAACCAAATGCCAGAGTAGCCCACCCACAACAAACAGGTACAAGGGTGACCCACCCACAAGACACAATTACTGCACCTGGGTATTTTGCTGTGGTGATGTGGTAACATGCTGTGGGGACTTGTGGGAGGGCAGAGGCCAGCGGCGCTCTGCCCTGATGCCAGCTCTTCTGCTGGGGTAGCCTGCAGGACATCAGGCTCTGGACCAGGGACAAAGGTAGGGCAGAGGCCGACTGCACTCTGCCCAGCTGCCAGTTCTTCCGCTGGGGTAGCCTGCAGGACATCAGGCTCTGGATCAGGGACAAAGGTAGGGCAGAGGCCAACTGCACTCTGCCCAGATGCCAGCTCTTCTGCTGGGGTAGCCTGCAGGACATCAGTAGGGGTTAACATCGCCTCTGTTAACCCTGGTGCCACGCTAGGAGTTAGCGGGGGAGGGGAATTTGTACTTACCCCTTCCTCCTGTTGTCCTGGTGAGAGCAGTTGGGGATCTGGACAGGTTGTCCAGCATCCCTGTAGGTCAGGCACAGAGACCACGGTCCCATCTGCGCCGTCTGGGGGATTGGTGTCTCCCCTTGTTAGGGTAATCTGCCGCTGGGGAGAGGGGGTGCTGTGCTCCTTTCCCGGAAACACAGGCTGCCGCTGGAGAGGGAGACCGCCTGTCTCCACTCCCGTAATATTGTCCTGTTGCTGTAGAGAGGGACCAACTGTCTCTGCTCTCTGTAGGACACACTGCTGCTGGGGGGGAAGGTCGGCACCTTCGGTCCCCTGGGGTACACACTGCCGCTGGAGAGGGAGACCGCCTGTCTCCACTCCCTTACCATTGTCCTGTTGCTGTAGAGAGGGACCAACTGTCTCTAGTCTCTGTAGGACACACTGCTGCTGGGGGGGAAGGACGGCACCTTCGGCCCCCTGGGGTACACACTGCCGCTGGAGCGGGAGACCGCCTGTCTCCACTCCCTTACCATGGTCCTGTTGCTGTAGAGAGGGACCAACTGTCTCTGCTCTCTGTAGGACACACTGCTGCTGGGGGGGAAGGACGGCACCTTCGGCCCCCTGTAACTCACGCTGTTGTTGGGGCGCAGGGACGGAATACTTTGCCCTCACTGCCCGATATTCTGCTTCCATCTGCAGATACTCCGCCAGTTCTCTCCTCACTCTTGGTACAAGTTCCTCTGTTAGGAGGGGCCCGTAGACAGCCAACCGCCGCTTCAGCATAGCGTCAAACTGTACGTGACTATACCAATAGTCCAGTTTTGCTGGGTGTTCCCAGGATGCTGTTCCTCGCCCTAGGGAAGCCATCCTGTTGTAGCCAGGGGCGCTGCCCAATGGCTAGCGTTGCCCTCAATTGTAACTCCAAACGTTACCAGTGTCTCTGAGCTGCTTCTCCTCGCACTAGGACGCCATCCCACCGCTGCCACCACTGTAACGGAGCTCCG
The DNA here is from genome assembly GCF_036172605.1 of Pelobates fuscus. Lineage (NCBI taxonomy): Eukaryota > Metazoa > Chordata > Amphibia > Anura > Pelobatidae > Pelobates > Pelobates fuscus. The sequence goes on along the minus strand of NW_026961923.1, from coordinate 30,060 downwards.
TGTACTCCGACCGAGTACCCTCCGTTGATGGATGCTCCTAGCGCTCTCAGAGGACTCCAAGCACTGCAGACGACACCACAACCACCGCAGGCTCCACAACCGCCGTAGCTTAACTGGAGCCGCGCCGTCTTCCGTCCACCCTGGAATGAACCTTCAGCATTCAGGAACGTGTGGGGAAGATCTCTCCTCCTGGAGAGCGTATCTGGAACAAGCTCTTAAAAGAGCTAAGTGATTAAGAGCTCAGGGGAATATGCAGAGCATAGCAATCCCCAGTGTGATATAGCAGTTCCCTCCAATAACGAGACACGGCTACGTATTGAGGGTCAGAAGAGGTCTCTGGACTGGAACACCCAGCCTGCTTTTTATTAGGATAAGGTACACACAGGACACTCCCAGGGGGAGGATGAAATTAACCAATAACAGCATAGTACAGCCCACAGGTTCCCTCCCCTCAGATAAACAGTTAAACCAATTATTACATACAGTAAAAATACAGTTTTTACACACACACTGTAACTTTAAAACCATACATCCAATTTCAATAAAAGTTGCATATTCAGACTCAGCATACATCAAACATACACCCTTCCAAAAATCAGCCAAATCCCTCCAGTGGATCAAAAGTTAGCTGGAAGTCCTTTATGACCGACCGCAAGCACAATTTCCTGCCCAAAACAGTTCCATAGATTTGGGCTGTGCGGTCGGTCAATTTCATGCGAAAAAACGACTAAGTCCCATTTCGAACGGGACTTAGTCTCTGGAGCTGCAAGTTCCGTATGGGAGAAGGTAAGGGTCAGCGGTGTTCGGCAAAATGTGTAGCCGATTTCAGTTCCACAGAATCTTTAGCATACACCGCTGACCGCATTCGAGGAAACCAAGATGGCCGCCGCCATGTGCAATTGACCGGCAGTAAATTGACCGGAGGTAAATTGCCTGCACACTTTAGCTTCTGGGTGGTCCGCCTGTGTGGTACTTGGTTCAGTAAGCCCTATTTACTGAACCAAGTGGGGGAAAGCCAGGAACAAGTTATTTTACCGGTCTGGGGACATAGTCTTAAAGGGGCATTGTTCAGCAAAGTCACAATATGTCCCCAGACGGTTCTTAAAGGGCCATACACACCCAATAAATGTTAATACATTTTCAGGGGCACAATCTTCCAGGGGCCATAGTCATGAGGCAGGAGGCTGGCAAACATGCTTCTCCACAATCCAGGGAAGCAGGGCACTTTCTCATTTAAAGGGCCAGTTACAAATAGCGATTTGTAACAAAAGTAGTTTTAGAGCCATAGCTGTTGCGGTGTTTGCCGCTCGGAGCCTGTTAGTGGGTTCCCTATCTGATCGTCCCTAACGCTATAGGAGATATCGATCATAGGTGTTATAAGGAGAGCCTCCGCCTCTGAGACTATCGCATACCGGAGGGGGGGGGGGCAGGCATGAGGGTACGTAGAGGGGGGGAAGAGAGACAAGGGTAAATAGAGAAGAGAAGAAAAAAGGAGAGAAGAGAAGAAAAATAAAAATAAAAAAAACTGGACTTACTAATCGCCAGCTCTATGTGGGGTGTCGTCCTCGCGTCCACAGATAGCACCCAGCCGGGTACCATACGGACTTCGGGTTACAAAGCCGTGGCAGGACCGCACCGCTTCCAATGCTATATGTCAGTTCGATGATTGTAACACTTTTACATGTGACTGCGTCCCAGGGAGGGACCAGGATATGTGGTTCCGTAGGGCTGAAAGGCAAGGAGCCGCATCTCGGGGGGGGGGGGGGGGGATCCGCACGCGTGGGGAGCGGAACAGTGATCTAGTGGTGACAATTACGTTTATCCAGTGGGGGAATGCTGTACTATCGATGTATGCATTTGTATCTTAACTAGTTATTTAGTTGGGTATGGGGCTTAGTGGGTCATCTCTGCTAACACCTCCGGGTGGGGTAAATGTCTGCTGCGGGGCTATGCCGCGCGTATTAGGAGGCCATACCATTGGGTTCACATGCAAGCGGGTCAAAAATATCGTGTACATGCACTTCAACATAAGTATGGTATATACAGTACTACCCCCATCCCAACACTATCTGAGCACCCCCTCCCTCTCCTCCGGGCCACAGGGCTAATTCCCAGGTCCGTTCACTGCAGTACCCCTATAGTTGTTCCAAGCTCATCTGGGGGATGCCCTTTTCGTGGGGCGCACGGGCACAATGTGGAGCGGAGGGGGAGGGCGAACTCCCTGCACGTGATCAAAGACTCAGGGGGGGGGGAGGCTGTCGCGGGAAGTGGGGCGCCGTCCCAAAAGCATTTGGGGTCACCCAGTCGGGAAGCGCTGTACTTGCAGCATAATCATTTGAACATTGAGAAACCAATTTAGGCAATAAAAGATGGGAGATACCCTTAACCCTCCCCCAGGGTCGTCTACGCTGGCCAGTAGGCCAACCCTCCTTGGGTGGGGCGTTTGGCCCCTACTGGGGCACCTAGTGTAGGTCCGTATGCCATGTGGCTTTCAAGCATGCAAATCCTAGCCAGCGAGTACATACATATATCAAAAATACTGTGCTTACATTGTCACCCCTATGCCCGTTCTTCCCGGCCACCCCCTCCCATACACCTGGGCCGGGTCCCGTCCGGGCCTCCTAGGGAGGTAGTCGCAGGTCGCGGCCTCTCACTTATAATATGCAATATGTAGTAATGGGGGTTCTGTGGTTAACTGGGTCGAAGGTACTCAAGTCTACCTCGTAGTGTACCCCCCTTTTTTTATTTATTTATTTATTTATTTATTTATTTATTTTTTTTGGTGAGATCATATAGTCTAAGAGAGAGACCGGGCCTGGGGTTTGGTATCCTGGCTATGGACTGGATCAACATATAAACACAAGGTATACGGGATATAATACAACTCAGAATTCTGGGTCATGATCAAAGACTAGTTCCCCAACACCCAATCTCGGCAAATCTCAGACCCCCCCTTCCCCATCCCCCGCCCAAACAGTGTTATTATTATTATTATACGGGATGTCCAGTGCTCAGAGTCTGGCCCCGGTTGTCTGGAAGTGTTCTCCCACACCCCTTGCTGGAATGTATTGTCCCGCTCCCCGTACCCCTCCCAAGTCAGCCGGCTTAATCCCCCCATCCAAACCCCCGTTGAACTGTTCATGGACAGTCACAATCCTTTGACATGTATTGTGCCCCTGTACCTCACTCTCCGACGGTATACCATTCTCTCGGTAGGGGCTGTAGGGCTCCAGACTCCGCTACCATCTTGGGGATTCCCTCAGGGGCCGGCAATTCCATTGCTTGGAAGAAGGACCGTGCATCCGATCCTGGGTGAAGGACATGTGTTCTCCCCTCCTTGAACGCCAGCAGCTTGAAGGGGTATCCCCAGGCGTACCGGATACCCGCATCTCGTAGCGCCTCCGTAATGGGCCTCCAGTCTCTTCTCCTCTGTAGGGTAGTGGGCGCTAAGTCCTGAAATACAGATAAGTCAGCCCCTTGGAAGGTGATTCGGGCCTCCCTGCTCTTCTTAAGGATGGCTTCTTTTGTTTGGTAATGCAGGAACCTTATAATAATGTCCCTAGGGTAGTTGGCGTCTGGCCTCCTAGCTCGCAGAGCTCTGTGGGCTCTTTCAATATGCCATTGGTGTTCAGGGATGTCAGGCAGTAAGGGTTTCAGGATTGCAGAGACTATGGCCGCCACAGGGCCCTCTCCCGCGTTTTCTGGGAGGCCCCTCAGTCGTAAATTATTGCGGCGTGATCTGTTCGCCATGTCCTCGATAGTCAATTCTGCTGCCTCCATCCTGGCTGTCAATTGGTTAATCTGCGTGATGGCCGTATCATGGGCCTTCGTCGTAGTTTCCAGCCTTGTTTCCAGCCTCGAGGTGCGGTCTCCCAGGGTCTGGATTTCATCCCGCAGCAGCTTGACGGCTCGGTCTATCTCACCGGCCAAGAACGATTTCACTTCGGCAAGCGAGGTGAGAATTTGGGCTGTGTCCGGAGTGCTCTGAGGACCCGCAGCATTGGTCCCGAGCGCTGGCTCCTCACCTCCCTCCTTCCCGCCGCCGCCGCCATCTTGGCGATCTGGGGTCGCAGCTCGCGTGGCGAAGAATTCTGCCACGGATGCACCGGATTCCTGGCCCTTTTTTTGGTTCTTCTTCTCCTGTCCATCCCTGGGAGCAGATAGATTGACTTATAATCGAGTTTGGTCGAATTTAATAGCTAATGTTTGCTGGTTAGCGGTGCGGCGGAGCGGAGCTCTAGGCAAACACGTCCAGCTCGCTCCGTGTCCAAGCCACGCCCCCCTTTCCGGATTTTTTTTCCAGATTTTTTTTCCCGGATTTTTTTTCTGGATTTTTTTTTCCGGATTTTTTTTCCAGATTTTTCCGAATTTTTTTTCCGGATTTTTTTTCCGGATTTTTCCGGATTTTTTTTCCGGATTTTTTTTCTGGATTTTTTTTTCCGGATTTTTTTTCCGGATTTTTTTTCCGGATTTTTACGAAGTTTTTTTTTCTGATTTTTTTTCCGGATTTTTTTTTTCGGGTTTTTTTTTTCCGGATTTTTTTTCCGGATTTCTTTCCAGATTTTTCCGGAGTTTTTTTTCCGGATTTTTTTTCCCGGATTTTTTTTCCGGATTTTTCTGGGTTTTTTTTTTCCGGATTTTTTTTCCGGATTTCTTTCCGGATTTTTCCAGAGTTTTTTTTCCGGATATTTTTTCCCGGATTTTTTTTCCGGATTTCTTTCCGGATTTTTCCGGATTTTTTTTCCGGATTTTTCCAGGTTTTTTTTTCCGGATTTTTTTTCCCGGATTTTTCCGTTTTTTTTTTTCGGGAGTTTTTTTCCGGATTTTTTTTTCCGGAATTTTTTTTTTCGGATTTTTCCGGATTTCTTTTTTCCGGATTTTTTTTTCCGGATTTTTTTTCCAGATTTTTCTGGATTTTTTTTTCCGGATTTTTTTTCCGGATTTTTCCGGAGTTTTTTTTCGGATTTTTTTTTCCGGATTTTTTTTTTCCGGATTTTTTTTCTGGATTTTTTTTTCCGGATTTTTTTTCCCGGATTTTTTTTCTGGATTTTTTTTTCCGGATTTTTCCGGATTTTTTTTTCCGGATTTTTTTTTCCAGATTTTTCACGATTTTTTTTCCCGATTTTCTTTTCCGGATTTTTCCAATTTTTTTTTCTGGGTTTTCTTTTCCAGATTTTTCCCGATTTTTTTTATGGATATTTTTTTCAAGATTTTTCCGGATTTTTTTTCCGTTTTTTTTTTTTTCCTGGATTTTTCCGGATTTTTTTTTCCGGATTTTTTTTTCCAGATTTTTCACGATTTTTTTCCCCGATTTTCTTTTCCGGATTTTTCCAATTTTTTTTTTCTGGGTTTTCTTTTCCAGATTTTTCCCGATTTTTTTTATGGATATTTTTTTCAAGATTTTTCCCGATTTTTTTTATGGATATTTTTTTCAAGATTTTTCCCGATTTTTTTTTACGGATTTTTCCGGATTTTTTTTTCAGGGTTTTTTTTCCGGATTCTTCTTTATTTTTTTTTCTGCATTTTTTTTCCAGATTTTTCCGGATTTTTTTTTCCGGGTTTTTTTTCCGGATTCTTCCGGATTTTTTTTCCGGATTTTATTTTCCAGATTTTTCCGGATTTTTTTTTCCGGATTTTTTTTCTGGATTTTTCCGGATTTTTTTTTTCGGATTTTTCCGGATTTTTTTTCCGGATTTTTTTTTCCGGATTTTTTTTTCCAGATTTTTCCGGATTTTTTTTTCCGGATTTTTCCAGATTTTTTTTTAACGGATTTTTTTTCCAGATTTTTCCTGATTTTATTTTACGGATTTTTCCGATTTTTTTTCCGGGTTTTCTTTTCCAGATTTTTCCGGATATTTTTTTCCCGATTTTTTTTTACGGATTTTTCCGAATTTTTTCGGAATTTTCAGGATTTTTTGTTTTAGGATTTTTCCGGATTTTTTTTCCGGATTTTTCCGGATTTTTATTTCCGGATTTTTCCAGATTTTTTTTACGTTTTGTTTTTTTCCAGATTTTTCCGGATTTTTCCGGAATTTTCCGGATTTTTTTCCGGATTTTTCCGGATTTTTTTTTCCAGAATTTTCACGATTTTTTTTTCCCGATTTTCTTTTCCGGATTTTTCCGATTTTTTTTTCCGGGTTTTCTTTTCCAGATTTTTCCGGATTGTTTTTTACGGATATTTTTTCCAGATTTTTCCCGATTTTTTTTTACGGATTTTTCCGGATTTTTTTTTTCAGGGTTTTTTTTCCGGATTCTTCTTTATTTTTTTTTTTCCGGATTTTTTTTTCAGGGTTTTTTTTCCGGATTCTTCTTTATTTATTTTTTTTCGCATTTTTTTTCCCAGATTTTTCCGGATTTTTTTTTTGGGATTTTTTTTTCCGGATTTTTTTTTCGGATTTTTTTTTCGGATTTTTTTTCTGGATTTTTCTGGATTTTTCCGGATTTTTTTTTCCAGATTTTTCCGGATTTTTTTCCAGATTTTTTTTTTCGGGATTTTTCCGATTTTTTTCCGAATTTTCCGAATTTTTTTTCGGGATTTTTTTTCCGGATTTTTCTGGGTTTTTTCGGAATTTTCCAGATTTTTTTTTTCAGATTTTTCCGGTTTTTTTTTTCCGGATTTTTCCGGATTTTTTTTTCCGGATTTTTCCAGATTTTTTTTTACGTTTTATTTTTTTCCAGATTTTTCCGGATTTTTTTTTCAAGATTTTTTTTTTCGGGATTTTTCCGAATTTTTTTTCGGGATTTTTTTTCCGGATTTTTCCGGATTTTTTTTTTGGATTTTTTCGGATTTTTCCGGATTTTTTTCCGGAATTTTCCGGATTTTTTTCCGGATTTTTCCGGATTTTTTTCCGGATTTTTCCGGATTTTTTTCCAGATTTTTCACGATTTTTTTTTCCTGATTTTCTTTTCCGGATATTCCCATTTTTTTCCGGGTTTTCTTTTCCAGATTTTTCCGGATTTTTTTTCCGGATATTTTTTTCAAGATTTTTCTAGATTTTTTTCCGGATTTTTCCGGATTTTTTTTTCAGGGTTTTTTTTCCGGATTCTTCTTTATTTTTTTTCCCGCATTTTTTTCCCCAGATTTTTCCGGATTTTTTTTTTGGATTTTTTTTTCCGTATTTTTTCGGATTTTTTTTTCGGATTTTTTTTTCTGGATTTTTCCGGATTTTTTTTTCCAGAATTTTTTTTCCAGAATTTTTTTTCCAGATTTTTCCGGATTTTTTTTTCCGGATTTTTTTTTCCAGATTTTTCACGATTTTTTTTCCCGATTTTCTTTTCCGGATTTTTCCAATTTCTTTTTCTGGGTTTTCTTTTCCAGATTTTTCCGGATTTTTTTTATGGATATTTTTTTCAAGATTTTTCCGGATTTTTTTTCCGGATTTTTTTTTTCCGGATTTTTCCGGATTTTTTTTTCCGGATTTTTTTTTCCAGATTTTTCACGATTTTTTTTCCCGATTTTCTTTTCCGGATTTTTCCAATTTTTTTTTCTGGGTTTTCTTTTCCAGATTTTTCCGGATTTTTTTTATGGATATTTTTGTCAAGATTTTTCCGGATTTTTTTTCCGGATTTTTTTTTCCGGATTTTTTTTTCCAGATTTTTCCCGATTTTTTTTATGGATATTTTTTTCAAGATTTTTCCCGATTTTTTTTTCCGGATTTTTTTTTCCAGATTTTTCCAGATTTTTTTTATAGATATTTTTTTCAAGATTTTTCCCGATTTTTTTTTCCGTGTTTTTTTCCGGATTCTTCCGGATTTTTTTTCCGGATTTTATTTTCAAGATTTTTCCGGATTTTTTTTCCGGATTTTTTTTTCCGGATTTTTTTTCTGGATATTTTTTCCCGGATTTTTTTTCTGGATTTTTTTTTCCGGATTTTTTTTCCGGATTTTTTTTTCCGGATTTTTTTTCCGGATTTTTCCGAAGTTTTTTTTCCGTTTTTTTCCGGATATTTTTTTCTGGATTTTTCCGGATTTTTTTTTCGGATTTTTCCGGATTTTTTTTCCGGATTTTTTTTCTGGATATTTTTTCCCGGATTTTTTTTCTGGAATTTTTTTTCCGGATTTTTTTTCCGGATTTTTTTTTCCGGATTTTTTTTCCGGATTTTTCCGGATTTTTTTTCCGGAGTTCTTTTTCGGATTTTTTTTCCGGATTTTTCCGGATTTTTTTTCGGATTTTTTTTTCTGCATTTTTTTCCGGATTTCTTTCCGGATTTTTCCGGAGTTTTTTTTCCGGATTTTTTTTCCCGGATTTTTTTTCTGGATTTTTTTTCCGGATTTTTCCGGATTTTTTTTTCCGGATTTTTTTTCCGGATTTTTCCGGGTTTTTTTTCCGGATTTTTTTTTCCGGATTTTTTTTTCCGGATTTTTTTTCCGGATTTTTACGAAGTTTTTTTTTCGGATTTCTTTCCAGATTTTTCCGGAGTTTTTTTTCCGGATTTTTTTTCCCGGATTTTTTTTCTGGATTTTTTTTTCCGGATTTTTCCGGATTTTTTTTTCCAGATTTTTCACGATTTTTTTTCCCGATTTTCTTTTCCGGATTTTTCCAATTTTTTTTTCTGGGTTTTCTTTTCCAGATTTTTCCCGATTTTTTTATGGATATTTTTTTCAAGATTTTTCCGGATTTTTTTTCCGGATTTTTTTTTTCCGGATTTTTCCGGATTTTTTTTTCCGGATTTTTTTTTCCAGATTTTTCACGATTTTTTTTCCCGATTTTCTTTTCCGGATTTTTCCAATTTTTTTTTTCTGGGTTTTCTTTTCCAGATTTTTCCGGATTTTTTTTATGGATATTTTTGTCAAGATTTTTCCGGATTTTTTTTCCGGATTTTTTTTTTCCAGATTTTTCCCGATTTTTTTTATGGATATTTTTTTCAAGATTTTTCCCGATTTTTTTTTCCGGATTTTTTTTTCCAGATTTTTCCCGATTTTTTTTATGGATATTTTTTTCAAGATTTTTCCCGATTTTTTTTTCCGTGTTTTTTTTCCGGATTCTTCCGGATTTTTTTTCCGGATTTTATTTTCCAGATTTTTCCGGATTTTTTTTTCCGGATTTTTTTTCTGGATATTTTTTCCCGGATTTTTTTTCTGGATTTTTTTTTCCGGATTTTTTTTCCGGATTTTTTTTTCCGGATTTTTTTTCCGGATTTTTCCGAAGTTTTTTTTCCGTTTTTTTCCGGATATTTTTTTCTGGATTTTTCCGGATTTTTTTTTCGGATTTTTCCGGATTTTTTTCCGGATTTTTTTTCTGGATATTTTTTCCCGAATTTTTTTTCTGGAATTTTTTTTCCGGATTTTTTTTCCGGATTTTTTTTTCCAGATTTTTCCCGATTTTTTTTATGGATATTTTTTTCAAGATTTTTCCCGATTTTTTTTTCCGTGTTTTTTTTCTGGATATTTTTTCCCGGATTTTTTTTCTGGAATTTTTTTTCCGGATTTTTTTTCCGGATTTTTTTTCCGGATTTTTCCGAAGTTTTTTTTCCGTTTTTTTCCGGATATTTTTTTCTGGATTTTTCCGGATTTTTTTTTCGGATTTTTCCGGATTTTTTTTCCGGATTTTTTTTCTGGATATTTTTTCCCGGATTTTTTTTCTGGAATTTTTTTTCCGGATTTTTTTTCCGGATTTTTTTTTCCAGATTTTTCCCGGATTTTTTTTCTGGAATTTTTTTTCCGGATTTTTTTTCCGGATTTTTTTTTCCAGATTTTTCACGATTTTTTTTCCCGATTTTCTTTTCCGGATTTTTCCAATTTTTTTTTTCTGGGTTTTCTTTTCCAGATTTTTCCGGATTTTTTTTATGGATATTTTTGTCAAGATTTTTCCGGATTTTTTTTCCGGATTTTTTTTTCCAGATTTTTCCCGATTTTTTTTATGGATATTTTTTTCAAGATTTTTCCCGATTTTTTTTTCCGGATTTTTTTTTCCAGATTTTTCCCGATTTTTTTTATGGATATTTTTTTCAAGATTTTTCCCGATTTTTTTTTCCGTGTTTTTTTTCCGGATTCTTCCGGATTTTTTTTCCGGATTTTATTTTCCAGATTTTTCCGGATTTTTTTTCCGGATTTTTTTTTCCGGATTTTTTTTCTGGATATTTTTTCCCGGATTTTTTTTCTGGATTTTTTTTTCCGGATTTTTTTTCCGGATTTTTTTTTCCGGATTTTTTTTCCGGATTTTTCCGAAGTTTTTTTTCCGTTTTTTTCCGGATATTTTTTTCTGGATTTTTCCGGATTTTTTTTTCGGATTTTTCCGGATTTTTTTTCCGGATTTTTTTTCTGGATATTTTTTCCCGGATTTTTTTTCTGGAATTTTTTTTCCGGATTTTTTTTCCGGATTTTTTTTTCCAGATTTTTCCCGATTTTTTTTATGGATATTTTTTTCAAGATTTTTCCCGATTTTTTTTTCCGTGTTTTTTTTCCGGATTCTTCCGGATTTTTTTTCCGGATTTTATTTTCCAGATTTTTCCGGATTTTTTTTCCGGATTTTTTTTTCCGGATTTTTTTTCTGGATATTTTTTCCCGGATTTTTTTTCTGGATTTTTTTTTCCGGATTTTTTTTCCGGATTTTTTTTTCCGGATTTTTTTTTCCGGATTTTTTTTCCGGATTTTTACGTTTTTTTTTTCGGATTTCTTTCCAGATTTTTCCGGAGTTTTTTTTCCGGATTTTTTTTCCCGGATTTTTTTTCTGGATTTTTTTTTCCGGATTTTTCCGGATTTTTTTTTCCGGATTTTTTTTTCCAGATTTTTCACGATTTTTTTTCCCGATTTTCTTTTCCGGATTTTTCCAATTTTTTTTTCTGGGTTTTCTTTTCCAGATTTTTCCCGATTTTTTTTATGGATATTTTTTTCAAGATTTTTCCGGATTTTTTTTCCGGATTTTTTTTTCCAGATTTTTCCCGATTTTTTTTTCCGGATTTTTTTTTCCAGATTTTTCACGATTTTTTTTCCCGATTTTCTTTTCCGGATTTTTCCAATTTTTTTTTTCTGGGTTTTCTTTTCCAGATTTTTCCGGATTTTTTTTATGGATATTTTTGTCAAGATTTTTCCGGATTTTTTTTCCGGATTTTTTTTTCCAGATTTTTCCCGATTTTTTTTATGGATATTTTTTTCAAGATTTTTCCCGATTTTTTTTCCGGATTTTTTTTTCCAGATTTTTCCCGATTTTTTTTATGGATATTTTTTTCAAGATTTTTCCCGATTTTTTTTTCCGTGTTTTTTTTCCGGATTCTTCCGGATTTTTTTTCCGGATTTTTTTTTCCGGATTTTTTTTCTGGATATTTTTTCCCGGATTTTTTTTCTGGATTTTTTTTTCGGGATTTTTTTTCCGGATTTTTTTTTCCGGATTTTTTTTCCGGATTTTTCCGAAGTTTTTTTTCCGTTTTTTTCCGGATATTTTTTTCTGGATTTTTCCGGATTTTTTTTTCGGATTTTTCCGGATTTTTTTTCCGGATTTTTTTTCTGGATATTTTTTCCCGGATTTTTTTTCTGGAATTTTTTTTCCGGATTTTTTTCCGGATTTTTTTTTCCGGATTTTTTTTCCGGATTTTTCCGGATTTTTTTTCCGGAGTTCTTTTTCGGATTTTTTTTCCGGATTTTTCCGGATTTTTTTTCGGATTTTTTTTTCTGCATTTTTTTCCGGATTTTTTTTCCCGGATTTTTTTTCTGGATTTTTTTTCCGGATTTTTCCGGATTTTTTTTTCCGGATTTTTTTTCCGGATTTTTCCGGGTTTTTTTTCCGGATTTTTTTTTCCGGATTTTTTTTTCCGGATTTTTTTTCCGGATTTTTACGGTTTTTTTTTCGGATTTCTTTCCAGATTTTTCCGGAGTTTTTTTTCCGGATTTTTTTTCCCGGATTTTTTTTCTGGATTTTTTTTTCCGGATTTTTCCGGATTTTTTTTTCCGGATTTTTTTTTCCAGATTTTTCACGATTTTTTTTCCCGATTTTCTTTTCCGGATTTTTCCAATTTTTTTTTCTGGGTTTTCTTTTCCAGATTTTTCCCGATTTTTTTTATGGATATTTTTTTCAAGATTTTTCCGGATTTTTTTTCCGGATTTTTTTTTTCCGGATTTTTCCGGATTTTTTTTTCCGGATTTTTTTTTCCAGATTTTTCACGATTTTTTTTCCCGATTTTCTTTTCCGGATTTTTCCAATTTTTTTTTTCTGGGTTTTCTTTTCCAGATTTTTCCGGATTTTTTTTATGGATATTTTTGTCAAGATTTTTCCGGATTTTTTTTCCGGATTTTTTTTTCCAGATTTTTCCCGATTTTTTTTATGGATATTTTTTTCAAGATTTTTCCCGATTTTTTTTTCCGGATTTTTTTTTCCAGATTTTTCCCGATTTTTTTTATGGATATTTTTTTCAAGATTTTTCCCGATTTTTTTTTCCGTGTTTTTTTTCCGGATTCTTCCGGATTTTTTTTCCGGATTTTATTTTCCAGATATTTCCGGATTTTTTTTCCGGATTTTTTTTTCCGGATTTTTTTTCTGGATATTTTTTCCCGGATTTTTTTTCTGGATTTTTTTTTCGGGATTTTTTTTCCGGATTTTTTTTTCCGGATTTTTTTTCCGGATTTTTCCGAAGTTTTTTTTCCGGTTTTTTCCGGATATTTTTTTCTGGATTTTTCCGGATTTTTTTTTCGGATTTTTCCGGATTTTTTTTCCGGATTTTTTTTCTGGATATTTTTCCCGGATTTTTTTTCTGGAATTTTTTTTCCGGATTTTTTTTCCGGATTTTTTTTTCCGGATTTTTTTTCCGGATTTTTCCGGATTTTTTTTCCGGAGTTCTTTTTCGGATTTTTTTCCGGATTTTTCCGGATTTTTTTTCGGATTTTTTTTTCTGCATTTTTTTCCGGATTTCTTTCCGGATTTTTCCGGAGTTTTTTTTCCGGATTTTTTTTCCCGGATTTTTTTTCTGGATTTTTTTTCCGGATTTTTCCGGATTTTTTTTTCCGGATTTTTTTTCCGGATTTTTCCGGGTTTTTTTTCCGGATTTTTTTTTCCGGATTTTTTTTTCCGGATTTTTTTTCCAGATTTTTCCGGATTTTTTTTTCCGGATTTTTTTTCCGGATTTTTTTTCCGGATTTTTCCGGATTTTTTTTCCGGATTTTTTTTCTGGATTTTTTTTTTCCGGATTTTTTTTCCGGATTTTTTTCAGGATTTTTCCGGAGTTTTTTTTCCGGATTTTTCCGGGTTTTTTTTCCGGATTTTTTTTTCCGGATTTTTTTTTCCGGATTTTTTTTCCGGATTTTTACGAAGTTTTTTTTTCGGATTTCTTTCCAGATTTTTCCGGAGTTTTTTTTCCGGATTTTTTTTCCCGGAGTTTTTTTCTGGATTTTTTTTTCCGGATTTTTTTTCCCGGATTTTTTTTCTGGATTTTTTTTTCGGATTTTTTTTTCTGCATTTTTTTCCGATTTTTCTGCATTTTTTTCCGATTTTTTTTCCCGGACTTTTTTTCTGGATTTTTTTTCCGGATTTTTTTTCCAGATTTTTCCCGATTTTTTTTATGGATATTTTTTTCAAGATTTTTCCCGATTTTTTTTTCCGTGTTTTTTTCCGGATTCTTCCGGATTTTTTTTCCGGATTTTATTTTCCAGATTTTTCCGGATTTTTTTTCCGGATTTTTTTTTCCAGATTTTTCACGATTTTTTTTCCCGATTTTCTTTTCCGGATTTTTCCAATTTTTTTTTTCTGGGCTTTCTTTTCCAGATTTTTCCGGATTTTTTTTATGGATATTTTTTTCAAGATTTTTCCGGATTTTTTTTCCGGATTTTTTTTTCCGGATTTTTTTTTCCAGATTTTTCCAGATTTTTCCCGATTTTTTTTATGGATATTTTTTTCAAGATTTTTCCCGATTTTTTTTTACGGATTTTTTTTTCCAGATTTTTCCGGATTTTTTTTTCCGGGTTTTTTTTCCGGATTCTTCCGGATTTTTTTTCCGGATTTTATTTTCCAGATTTTTCCGGATTTTTTTTCCGGATTTTTTTTTCCGGATTTTTTTTCTGGATATTTTTTCCCGGAATTTTTTTCTGGATTTTTTTTTCCGGATTTTTTTTCCAAATTTTTTTTTCCGGATTTTTTTTCCGGATTTTTCCGAAGTTTTTTTTCCGGATTTTTTTCTGGATTTTTCCGGATTTTTTTTCGGATTTTTCCGGATTTTTCTTCCGGATTTTTTTTTCCGGATTTTTTTTCTGGATATTTTTTCCCGGATTTTTTTTCTGAAATTTTTTTTCCCGATTTTTTTTCCGGATTTTTTTTTCCGGATTTTTTTTCCGGATTTTTCCGAAGTTTTTTTTCCGGATTTTTCCGGATTTTTTTTCCGGAGTTCTTTTTCGGATTTTTTTTCCGGATTTTTCCGGATTTTTCCGGATTTTTTTTTCCGGATTTTTTTTCCGGATTTTTCCGGATTTTTTTCCGGATTTTTCCGGGTTTTTTTTCCGGATTTTTTTTCCGGATTTTTTTTCCGGATTTCTTTCCCGATTTTTCCGGAGTTTTTTTTCCGGATTTTTTTTCCCGGATTTTTTTTCTGGATTTTTTTTCCGGATTTTTTTTTCCGGATTTTTTTTTCGGGTTTTTTTTCCGGATTTTTCCGGATTTTTTTCCGGAGTTCTTTTTCGGATTTTTTCTCCGGATTTTTCCGGATTTTTTTTTCGGATTTTTTTTTCTGCATTTTTTTTCCGGATTTTTTTTTCTGCATTTTTTTTCCGGATTTTTTTTTTCGGATTTTTTTTCCAGATTTTTTTTCCCGGATTTTTTTTCCGGATTTTTTTTCTGGATTTTTTTTTCCGGATTTTTTTCCGGATTTTTCCGGAGTTTTTTTTCCGGATTTTTTTTTCCGGATTTATTTTCCGGATTTTTACGAAGTTTTTTTTTCGGATTTTTTTTCCGGATTTTTTTTTTTTTTTTTCCGGATTTTTTTTTCCGGATTTCTTTCCGGATTTTTCCGGAGTTTTTTTTCCGGATTTTTTTTCCCGGATTTTTTTTCTGGATTTTTTTTCCGGATTTTTTTTCCGGATTTTTTTTCCGGGTTTTTTTTCCGGATTTTTCCAGAGTTTTTTTTCGGATTTTTTTTCTGCATTTTTTTTCCGCATTTTTTTTTCCAGATTTTTTTTCCAGATTTTTTTTCCCGGATTTTTTTTCCAGATTTTTTTTTTCTGGATTTTTTTTTCCGGATTTTTTTTTCCGGATTTTTTTTCCGGATTTTTCCGAAGTTTTTTTTTCGGATTTTTTTTCAGGATTTTTTTTTCAATGTTTTTTTTTCCGGATTTTTTTTTTCGGATTTCTTTCCGGATTTTCCCGGAGTTTTTTTTCCGGATTTTTTTTCCCGGATTTTTTTTCTGGATTTTTTTTCCGGATGTTTTTTTCCGGATTTTTTTTCCGGATTTTTTTTCCGGAGTTCTTTTTCGGATTTTTTTTCCGGATTTTTCCGGGTTTTTTTTCCGGATTTTTTTTCCGGATTTTTTTTTCCGGATTTCTTTCCGGATTTTTCCGGAGTTTTTTTTCCGGATTTTTTTTCCCGGATTTTTTTTCTGGATTTTTTTTCCGGATTTTTTTTTCTGGATTTTTTTTCGGGTTTTTTTTCCGGATTTTTCCGGATTTTTTTTTCGGATTTTTTTTCCCGGATTTTTTTTCCGGATTTTTTTTCTGGATTTTTTTTTTCCGGATTTTTTTTCCGGATTTTTTTCCGGATTTTTCCGGAGTTTTTTTTCCGGATTTTTTTTCCCGGATTTTTTTTCTGGATTTTTTTTCCGGATTTTTTTTCCGGATTTTTTTTCCGGGTTTTTTTTCCGGATTTTTCCAGAGTTTTTTTTCGGATTTTTTTTCTGCATTTTTTTTCCGCATTTTTTTTTCCAGATTTTTTTTCCAGATTTTTTTTCCCGGATTTTTTTTCCAGATTTTTTTTTTCTGGATTTTTTTTTCCGGATTTTTTTTTCCGGATTTTTTTTCCGGATTTTTCCGAAGTTTTTTTTTCGGATTTTTTTTCAGGATTTTTTTTTCAATGTTTTTTTTTCCGGATTTTTTTTTTCGGATTTCTTTCCGGATTTTCCCGGAGTTTTTTTTCCGGATTTTTTTTCCCGGATTTTTTTTCTGGATTTTTTTTCCGGATGTTTTTTTCCGGATTTTTTTTCCGGATTTTTTTTCCGGAGTTCTTTTTCGGATTTTTTTTCCGGATTTTTCCGGGTTTTTTTTCCGGATTTTTTTTCCGGATTTTTTTTTCCGGATTTCTTTCCGGATTTTTCCGGAGTTTTTTTTCCGGATTTTTTTTCCCGGATTTTTTTTCTGGATTTTTTTTCCGGATTTTTTTTTCCGGATTTTTTTCGGGTTTTTTTTCCGGATTTTTCCGGATTTTTTTTTCGGATTTTTTTTCCCGGATTTTTTTTCCGGATTTTTTTTCTGGATTTTTTTTTTCCGGATTTTTTTTCCGGATTTTTTTCCGGATTTTTCCGGAGTTTTTTTTCCGGATTTTTTTTTCCGGATTTATTTTCCGGATTTTTACGAAGTTTTTTTTTCGGATTTTTTTTCCGGATTTTTTTTTCCGGGTTTTTTTTTTCCGGATTTTTTTTCCCGGATTTTTTTTCTGGATTTTTTTTCCGGATTTTTTTTTCCGGATTTTTTTTCGGGTTTTTTTTCCGGATTTTTCCGGATTTTTTTTCCAGATTTTTTTTCCCAGATTTTTTTTCCGGATTTTTTTTCTGGATTTTTTTTCTTCCGGATTTTTTTTCCGGATTTTTTTCCGGATTTTTCCGGAGTTTTTTTTCCGGATTTTTTTTTCCGGATTTATTTTCCGGATTTTTACGAAGTTTTTTTTTCGGATTTTTTTTCCGGATTTTTTTTTCCGGGTTTTTTTTTTCCGGATTTTTTTTTCCGTATTTCTTTCCGGATTTTTCCGGAGTTTTTTTTCCGGATTTTATTTCCCGGATTTTTTTTCTGGATTTTTTTTCCGGATTTTTTTTCCGGGTTTTTTTTCCGGATTTTTCCGGATTTTTTTTCCGGATTTTTTTTCCGGATTTTTTTTCCAGATTTTTCCCGATTTTTTTTATGGATATTTTTTTCAAGATTTTTCCCGATTTTTTTTTCCGTGTTTTTTTCCGGATTCTTCCGGATTTTTTTTCCGGATTTTATTTTCCAGATTTTTCCGGATTTTTTTTCCGGATTTTTTTTTCCGGATTTTTTTTCTGGATATTTTTTCCCGGATTTTTTTTCTGGATTTTTTTTTCCGGATTTTTTTTCCGGATTTTTTTTTCCGGATTTTTTTTCCGGATTTTTCCGAAGTTTTTTTTCCGTTTTTTTCCGGATATTTTTTTCTGGATTTTTCCGGATTTTTTTTTCGGATTTTTCCGGATTTTTTTTCCGGATTTTTTTTCTGGATATTTTTTCCCGGATTTTTTTTCTGGAATTTTTTTTCCGGATTTTTTTTCCGGATTTTTTTTTCCGGATTTTTTTTCCGGATTTTTCCGGATTTTTTTTCCGGAGTTCTTTTTCGGATTTTTTTTCCGGATTTTTCCGGATTTTTTTTCGGATTTTTTTTTCTGCATTTTTTTCCGGATTTCTTTCCGGATTTTTCCGGAGTTTTTTTTCCGGATTTTTTTTCCCGGATTTTTTTTCTGGATTTTTTTTCCGGATTTTTCCGGATTTTTTTTTCCGGATTTTTTTTCCGGATTTTTCCGGGTTTTTTTTCCGGATTTTTTTTTCCGGATTTTTTTTTCCGGATTTTTTTTCCGGATTTTTACGAAGTTTTTTTTTCGGATTTCTTTCCAGATTTTTCCGGAGTTTTTTTTCCGGATTTTTTTTCCCGGATTTTTTTTCTGGATTTTTTTTTCCGGATTTTTCCGGATTTTTTTTTCCGGATTTTTTTTTCCAGATTTTTCACGATTTTTTTTCCCGATTTTCTTTTCCGGATTTTTCCAATTTTTTTTTCTGGGTTTTCTTTTCCAGATTTTTCCCGATTTTTTTTATGGATATTTTTTTCAAGATTTTTCCGGATTTTTTTTCCGGATTTTTTTTTTCCGGATTTTTCCGGATTTTTTTTTCCGGATTTTTTTTTCCAGATTTTTCACGATTTTTTTTCCCGATTTTCTTTTCCGGATTTTTCCAATTTTTTTTTTCTGGGTTTTCTTTTCCAGATTTTTCCGGATTTTTTTTATGGATATTTTTGTCAAGATTTTTCCGGATTTTTTTTCCGGATTTTTTTTTCCAGATTTTTCCCGATTTTTTTTATGGATATTTTTTTCAAGATTTTTCCCGATTTTTTTTTCCGGATTTTTTTTTCCAGATTTTTCCCGATTTTTTTTATGGATATTTTTTTCAAGATTTTTCCCGATTTTTTTTTCCGTGTTTTTTTTCCGGATTCTTCCGGATTTTTTTTCCGGATTTTATTTTCCAGATATTTCCGGATTTTTTTTCCGGATTTTTTTTTCCGGATTTTTTTTCTGGATATTTTTTCCCGGATTTTTTTTCTGGATTTTTTTTTCGGGATTTTTTTTCCGGATTTTTTTTTCCGGATTTTTTTTCCGGATTTTTCCGAAGTTTTTTTTCCGGTTTTTTCCGGATATTTTTTTCTGGATTTTTCCGGATTTTTTTTTCGGATTTTTCCGGATTTTTTTTCCGGATTTTTTTTCTGGATATTTTTTCCCGGATTTTTTTTCTGGAATTTTTTTTCCGGATTTTTTTTCCGGATTTTTTTTTCCGGATTTTTTTTCCGGATTTTTCCGGATTTTTTTTCCGGAGTTCTTTTTCGGATTTTTTTCCGGATTTTTCCGGATTTTTTTTCGGATTTTTTTTTCTGCATTTTTTTCCGGATTTCTTTCCGGATTTTTCCGGAGTTTTTTTTCCGGATTTTTTTTCCCGGATTTTTTTTCTGGATTTTTTTTCCGGATTTTTCCGGATTTTTTTTTCCGGATTTTTTTTCCGGATTTTTCCGGGTTTTTTTTCCGGATTTTTTTTTCCGGATTTTTTTTTCCGGATTTTTTTTCCAGGTTTTTCCGGATTTTTTTTTCCGGATTTTTTTTCCGGATTTTTTTTCCGGATTTTTCCGGATTTTTTTTCCGGATTTTTTTTCTGGATTTTTTTTTTCCGGATTTTTTTTCCGGATTTTTTTCAGGATTTTTCCGGAGTTTTTTTTCCGGATTTTTCCGGGTTTTTTTTCCGGATTTTTTTTTCCGGATTTTTTTTTCCGGATTTTTTTTCCGGATTTTTACGAAGTTTTTTTTTCGGATTTCTTTCCAGATTTTTCCGGAGTTTTTTTTCCGGATTTTTTTTCCCGGATTTTTTTTCTGGATTTTTTTTTCCGGATTTTTTTTCCCGGATTTTTTTTCTGGATTTTTTTTTCGGATTTTTTTTTCTGCATTTTTTTCCGATTTTTCTGCATTTTTTTCCGATTTTTTTTCCCGGACTTTTTTTCTGGATTTTTTTTCCGGATTTTTTTTTTCCGGATTTTTTTTCCGGATTTTTTTTTCCAGATTTTTCACGATTTTTTTTCCCGATTTTCTTTTCCGGATTTTTCCAATTTTTTTTTTCTGGGTTTTCTTTTCCAGATTTTTCCGGATTTTTTTTATGGATATTTTTGTCAAGATTTTTCCGGATTTTTTTTCCGGATTTTTTTTTCCAGATTTTTCCCGATTTTTTTTATGGATATTTTTTTCAAGATTTTTCCCGATTTTTTTTTCCGGATTTTTTTTTCCAGATTTTTCCCGATTTTTTTTATGGATATTTTTTTCAAGATTTTTCCCGATTTTTTTTTCCGTGTTTTTTTTCCGGATTCTTCCGGATTTTTTTTCCGGATTTTATTTTCCAGATATTTCCGGATTTTTTTTCCGGATTTTTTTTCTGGATATTTTTTCCCGGATTTTTTTTCTGGATTTTTTTTTCGGGATTTTTTTTCCGGATTTTTTTTTCCGGATTTTTTTTCCGGATTTTTCCGAAGTTTTTTTTCCGTTTTTTTCCGGATATTTTTTTCTGGATTTTTCCGGATTTTTTTTTCGGATTTTTCCGGATTTTTTTTCCGGATTTTTTTTCTGGATATTTTTTCCCGGATTTTTTTTCTGGAATTTTTTTTCCGGATTTTTTTTCCGGATTTTTTTTTCCGGATTTTTTTTCCGGATTTTTCCGGATTTTTTTCCGGAGTTCTTTTTCGGATTTTTTTCCGGATTTTTCCGGATTTTTTTTCGGATTTTTTTTTCTGCATTTTTTTCCGGATTTCTTTCCGGATTTTTCCGGAGTTTTTTTTCCGGATTTTTTTTCCCGGATTTTTTTTCTGGATTTTTTTTCCGGATTTTTCCGGATTTTTTTTTCCGGATTTTTTTTCCGGATTTTTCCGGGTTTTTTTTCCGGATTTTTTTTTCCGGATTTTTTTTTCCGGATTTTTTTTCCAGATTTTTCCGGATTTTTTTTTCCGGATTTTTTTTCCGGATTTTTTTTCCGGATTTTTCCGGATTTTTTTTCCGGATTTTTTTTCTGGATTTTTTTTTTCCGGATTTTTTTTCCGGATTTTTTTCAGGATTTTTCCGGAGTTTTTTTTCCGGATTTTTTTTTCCGGATTTTTTTTCCGGATTTTTACGAAGTTTTTTTTTCGGATTTCTTTCCAGATTTTTCCGGAGTTTTTTTTCCGGATTTTTTTTCCCGGATTTTTTTTCTGGATTTTTTTTTCCGGATTTTTTTTCCCGGATTTTTTTTCTGGATTTTTTTTTCGGATTTTTTTTTCTGCATTTTTTTCCGATTTTTCTGCATTTTTTTCCGATTTTTTTTCCCGGACTTTTTTTCTGGATTTTTTTTCCGGATTTTTTTTTTCCGGATTTTTTTTCCGGATTTTTTTTTCCGGAATTTTCCGGATTTTTTTTCCGGATTTTTCCGGGTTTTTTTTCTGGATTTTTTTTTCCGGATTTTTTTTCTGGATTTTTTTTTCCGGATTTTTTTTCCCGGATTTTTTTTCCGGATTCTTTTTTCCGGATTTTTCCGGGTTTTTTTTTCCGGATTTTTTTTCCTGATTTTTTTTTCCGGATTTTTTTTCTGGATTTTTTTTTCCGGATTTTTTTTCCCGGATTTTTTTTCCAGATTTTTTTTCCGGATTTCTTTCCGGATTTTTCCGGAGTTTTTTTTCCGGATATTTTTTCCCGGATTTTTTTTCTGGATTTTTTTTTCCGTTTTTTTTTTCGGGAGTTTTTTTCCGGATTTTTTTTCCGGAATTTTTTTTTTCTGATTTTTCCGGATTTCTTTTTTCCGGATTTTTTTTTCCGGATTTTTTTTCCAGATTTTTCCGGATTTTTTTTTCCGGATTTTTTTTCCGGATTTTTCCGGAGTTTTTTTCGGATTTTTTTTTCCGGATTTTTTTTTTCCGGATTTTTTTTCCGGATTTTTTTTTCCGGATTTTTCCGGATTTTTTTTTCCAGATTTTTCACGATTTTTTTTCCCGATTTTCTTTTCCGGATTTTTCCAATTTTTTTTTTTCTGGGCTTTCTTTTCCAGATTTTTCCGGATTTTTTTTATGGATATTTTTTTCAAGATTTTTCCGGATTTTTTTTCCGGATTTTTTTTTCCGGATTTTTTTTTCCAGATTTTTCCAGATTTTTCCCGATTTTTTTTATGGATATTTTTTTCAAGATTTTTCCCGATTTTTTTTTACGGATTTTTTTTTCCAGATTTTTCCGGATTTTTTTTTCCGGGTTTTTTTTCCGGATTCTTCCGGATTTTTTTTCCGGATTTTATTTTCCAGATTTTTCCGGATTTTTTTTCCGGATTTTTTTTTCCGGATTTTTTTTCTAGATATTTTTTCCCGGATTTTTTTTCTGGATTTTTTTTTCCGGATTTTTTTTCCGGATTTTTTTTTCCGGATTTTTTTTCCGGATTTTTCCGGTTTTTTTTCCGGATTTTTTTCTGGATTTTTCCGGATTTTTTTTCGGATTTTTCCGGATTTTTCTTCCGGATTTTTTTTTCCGGATTTTTTTTCTGGATATTTTTTCCCGGATTTTTTTTTTCCGGATTTTTTTTCCGGATTTTTTTTTCCAGATTTTTCCCGATTTTTTTTATGGATATTTTTTTCAAGATTTTTCCCGATTTTTTTTTCCGGATTTTTTTTTCCAGATTTTTCCGAAGTTTTTTTTCCGGATTTTTTTCTGGATTTTTCCGGATTTTTTTTCGGATTTTTCCGGATTTTTTTTCCGGATTTTTTTTTCCGGATTTTTTTTCTGGATTTTTTTTCCGGATTTTTTTTTCCGGATTTTTTTTCGGGTTTTTTTTCCGGATTTTTCCGGATTTTTTTTCCAGATTTTTTTTCCCAGATTTTTTTTCCGGATTTTTTTTCTGGATTTTTTTTCTTCAGGATTTTTTTTCCGGATTTTTTTCCGGATTTTTCCGGAGTTTTTTTTCCGGATTTTTTTTTCCGGATTTATTTTCCGGATTTTTACGAAGTTTTTTTTTCGGATTTTTTTTCCGGATTTTTTTTTCCGGGTTTTTTTTTTCCGGATTTTTTTTTCCGTATTTCTTTCCGGATTTTTCCGGAGTTTTTTTTCCGGATTTTATTTCCCGGATTTTTTTTCTGGATTTTTTTTCCGGATTTTTTTTCCGGGTTTTTTTTCCGGATTTTTCCGGATTTTTTTTCCGGATTTTTTTTCCGGATTTTTTTTCCAGATTTTTCCCGATTTTTTTTATGGATATTTTTTTCAAGATTTTTCCCGATTTTTTTTTCCGTGTTTTTTTCCGGATTCTTCCGGATTTTTTTTCCGGATTTTATTTTCCAGATTTTTCCGGATTTTTTTTCCGGATTTTTTTTTCCGGATTTTTTTTCTGGATATTTTTTCCCGGATTTTTTTTCTGGATTTTTTTTTCCGGATTTTTTTTCCGGATTTTTTTTTCCGGATTTTTTTTCCGGATTTTTCCGAAGTTTTTTTTCCGTTTTTTTCCGGATATTTTTTTCTGGATTTTTCCGGATTTTTTTTTCGGATTTTTCCGGATTTTTTTTCCGGATTTTTTTTCTGGATATTTTTTCCCGGATTTTTTTTCTGGAATTTTTTTTCCGGATTTTTTTTCCGGATTTTTTTTTCCGGATTTTTTTTCCGGATTTTTCCGGATTTTTTTTCCGGAGTTCTTTTTCGGATTTTTTTTCCGGATTTTTCCGGATTTTTTTTCGGATTTTTTTTTCTGCATTTTTTTCCGGATTTCTTTCCGGATTTTTCCGGAGTTTTTTTTCCGGATTTTTTTTCCCGGATTTTTTTTCTGGATTTTTTTTCCGGATTTTTCCGGATTTTTTTTTCCGGATTTTTTTTCCGGATTTTTCCGGGTTTTTTTTCCGGATTTTTTTTTCCGGATTTTTTTTTCCGGATTTTTTTTCCGGATTTTTACGAAGTTTTTTTTTCGGATTTCTTTCCAGATTTTTCCGGAGTTTTTTTTCCGGATTTTTTTTCCCGGATTTTTTTTCTGGATTTTTTTTTCCGGATTTTTCCGGATTTTTTTTTCCGGATTTTTTTTTCCAGATTTTTCACGATTTTTTTTCCCGATTTTCTTTTCCGGATTTTTCCAATTTTTTTTTCTGGGTTTTCTTTTCCAGATTTTTCCCGATTTTTTTTATGGATATTTTTTTCAAGATTTTTCCGGATTTTTTTTCCGGATTTTTTTTTTCCGGATTTTTCCGGATTTTTTTTTCCGGATTTTTTTTTCCAGATTTTTCACGATTTTTTTTCCCGATTTTCTTTTCCGGATTTTTCCAATTTTTTTTTTCTGGGTTTTCTTTTCCAGATTTTTCCGGATTTTTTTTATGGATATTTTTGTCAAGATTTTTCCGGATTTTTTTTCCGGATTTTTTTTTCCAGATTTTTCCCGATTTTTTTTATGGATATTTTTTTCAAGATTTTTCCCGATTTTTTTTTCCGGATTTTTTTTTCCAGATTTTTCCCGATTTTTTTTATGGATATTTTTTTCAAGATTTTTCCCGATTTTTTTTTCCGTGTTTTTTTTCCGGATTCTTCCGGATTTTTTTTCCGGATTTTATTTTCCAGATATTTCCGGATTTTTTTTCCGGATTTTTTTTTCCGGATTTTTTTTCTGGATATTTTTTCCCGGATTTTTTTTCTGGATTTTTTTTTCGGGATTTTTTTTCCGGATTTTTTTTTCCGGATTTTTTTTCCGGATTTTTCCGAAGTTTTTTTTCCGGTTTTTTCCGGATATTTTTTTCTGGATTTTTCCGGATTTTTTTTTCGGATTTTTCCGGATTTTTTTTCCGGATTTTTTTTCTGGATATTTTTTCCCGGATTTTTTTTCTGGAATTTTTTTTCCGGATTTTTTTTCCGGATTTTTTTTTCCGGATTTTTTTTCCGGATTTTTCCGGATTTTTTTTCCGGAGTTCTTTTTCGGATTTTTTTCCGGATTTTTCCGGATTTTTTTTCGGATTTTTTTTTCTGCATTTTTTTCCGGATTTCTTTCCGGATTTTTCCGGAGTTTTTTTTCCGGATTTTTTTTCCCGGATTTTTTTTCTGGATTTTTTTTCCGGATTTTTCCGGATTTTTTTTTCCGGATTTTTTTTCCGGATTTTTCCGGGTTTTTTTTCCGGATTTTTTTTTCCGGATTTTTTTTTCCGGATTTTTTTTCCAGGTTTTTCCGGATTTTTTTTTCCGGATTTTTTTTCCGGATTTTTTTTCCGGATTTTTCCGGATTTTTTTTCCGGATTTTTTTTCTGGATTTTTTTTTTCCGGATTTTTTTTCCGGATTTTTTTCAGGATTTTTCCGGAGTTTTTTTTCCGGATTTTTCCGGGTTTTTTTTCCGGATTTTTTTTTCCGGATTTTTTTTTCCGGATTTTTTTTCCGGATTTTTACGAAGTTTTTTTTTCGGATTTCTTTCCAGATTTTTCCGGAGTTTTTTTTCCGGATTTTTTTTCCCGGATTTTTTTTCTGGATTTTTTTTTCCGGATTTTTTTTCCCGGATTTTTTTTCTGGATTTTTTTTTCGGATTTTTTTTTCTGCATTTTTTTCCGATTTTTCTGCATTTTTTTCCGATTTTTTTTCCCGGACTTTTTTTCTGGATTTTTTTTCCGGATTTTTTTTTTCCGGATTTTTTTTCCGGATTTTTTTTTCCAGATTTTTCACGATTTTTTTTCCCGATTTTCTTTTCCGGATTTTTCCAATTTTTTTTTTCTGGGTTTTCTTTTCCAGATTTTTCCGGATTTTTTTTATGGATATTTTTGTCAAGATTTTTCCGGATTTTTTTTCCGGATTTTTTTTTCCAGATTTTTCCCGATTTTTTTTATGGATATTTTTTTCAAGATTTTTCCCGATTTTTTTTTCCGGATTTTTTTTTCCAGATTTTTCCCGATTTTTTTTATGGATATTTTTTTCAAGATTTTTCCCGATTTTTTTTTCCGTGTTTTTTTTCCGGATTCTTCCGGATTTTTTTTCCGGATTTTATTTTCCAGATATTTCCGGATTTTTTTTCCGGATTTTTTTTCTGGATATTTTTTCCCGGATTTTTTTTCTGGATTTTTTTTTCGGGATTTTTTTTCCGGATTTTTTTTTCCGGATTTTTTTTCCGGATTTTTCCGAAGTTTTTTTTCCGTTTTTTTCCGGATATTTTTTTCTGGATTTTTCCGGATTTTTTTTTCGGATTTTTCCGGATTTTTTTTCCGGATTTTTTTTCTGGATATTTTTTCCCGGATTTTTTTTCTGGAATTTTTTTTCCGGATTTTTTTTCCGGATTTTTTTTTCCGGATTTTTTTTCCGGATTTTTCCGGATTTTTTTCCGGAGTTCTTTTTCGGATTTTTTTCCGGATTTTTCCGGATTTTTTTTCGGATTTTTTTTTCTGCATTTTTTTCCGGATTTCTTTCCGGATTTTTCCGGAGTTTTTTTTCCGGATTTTTTTTCCCGGATTTTTTTTCTGGATTTTTTTTCCGGATTTTTCCGGATTTTTTTTTCCGGATTTTTTTTCCGGATTTTTCCGGGTTTTTTTTCCGGATTTTTTTTTCCGGATTTTTTTTTCCGGATTTTTTTTCCAGATTTTTCCGGATTTTTTTTTCCGGATTTTTTTTCCGGATTTTTTTTCCGGATTTTTCCGGATTTTTTTTCCGGATTTTTTTTCTGGATTTTTTTTTTCCGGATTTTTTTTCCGGATTTTTTTCAGGATTTTTCCGGAGTTTTTTTTCCGGATTTTTTTTTCCGGATTTTTTTTCCGGATTTTTACGAAGTTTTTTTTTCGGATTTCTTTCCAGATTTTTCCGGAGTTTTTTTTCCGGATTTTTTTTCCCGGATTTTTTTTCTGGATTTTTTTTTCCGGATTTTTTTTCCCGGATTTTTTTTCTGGATTTTTTTTTCGGATTTTTTTTTCTGCATTTTTTTCCGATTTTTCTGCATTTTTTTCCGATTTTTTTTCCCGGACTTTTTTTCTGGATTTTTTTTCCGGATTTTTTTTTTCCGGATTTTTTTTCCGGATTTTTTTTTCCGGAATTTTCCGGATTTTTTTTCCGGATTTTTCCGGGTTTTTTTTCTGGATTTTTTTTTCCGGATTTTTTTTCTGGATTTTTTTTTCCGGATTTTTTTTCCCGGATTTTTTTTCCGGATTCTTTTTTCCGGATTTTTCCGGGTTTTTTTTTCCGGATTTTTTTTCCTGATTTTTTTTTCCGGATTTTTTTTCTGGATTTTTTTTTCCGGATTTTTTTTCCCGGATTTTTTTTCCAGATTTTTTTTCCGGATTTCTTTCCGGATTTTTCCGGAGTTTTTTTTCCGGATATTTTTTCCCGGATTTTTTTTCTGGATTTTTTTTTCCGTTTTTTTTTTCGGGAGTTTTTTTCCGGATTTTTTTTCCGGAATTTTTTTTTTCTGATTTTTCCGGATTTCTTTTTTCCGGATTTTTTTTTCCGGATTTTTTTTCCAGATTTTTCCGGATTTTTTTTTCCGGATTTTTTTTCCGGATTTTTCCGGAGTTTTTTTCGGATTTTTTTTTCCGGATTTTTTTTTTCCGGATTTTTTTTCCGGATTTTTTTTTCCGGATTTTTCCGGATTTTTTTTTCCAGATTTTTCACGATTTTTTTTCCCGATTTTCTTTTCCGGATTTTTCCAATTTTTTTTTTTCTGGGCTTTCTTTTCCAGATTTTTCCGGATTTTTTTTATGGATATTTTTTTCAAGATTTTTCCGGATTTTTTTTCCGGATTTTTTTTTCCGGATTTTTTTTTCCAGATTTTTCCAGATTTTTCCCGATTTTTTTTATGGATATTTTTTTCAAGATTTTTCCCGATTTTTTTTTACGGATTTTTTTTTCCAGATTTTTCCGGATTTTTTTTTCCGGGTTTTTTTTCCGGATTCTTCCGGATTTTTTTTCCGGATTTTATTTTCCAGATTTTTCCGGATTTTTTTTCCGGATTTTTTTTTCTGGATTTTTTTTCTAGATATTTTTTCCCGGATTTTTTTTCTGGATTTTTTTTTCCGGATTTTTTTTCCGGATTTTTTTTTCCGGATTTTTTTTCCGGATTTTTCCGGTTTTTTTTCCGGATTTTTTTCTGGATTTTTCCGGATTTTTTTTCGGATTTTTCCGGATTTTTCTTCCGGATTTTTTTTTCCGGATTTTTTTTCTGGATATTTTTTCCCGGATTTTTTTTTTCCGGATTTTTTTTCCGGATTTTTTTTTCCAGATTTTTCCCGATTTTTTTTATGGATATTTTTTTCAAGATTTTTCCCGATTTTTTTTTCCGGATTTTTTTTTCCAGATTTTTCCGAAGTTTTTTTTCCGGATTTTTTTCTGGATTTTTCCGGATTTTTTTTCGGATTTTTCCGGATTTTTTTTCCGGATTTTTTTTTCCGGATTTTTTTTCTGGATATTTTTTCCCGGATTTTTTTTCTGGAATTTTTTTTCCGGATTTTTTTTTCCGGATTTTTTTTCCGGATTTTTCCGAAGTTTTTTTTCCGGATTTTTCCGGATTTTTTTTCCGGAGTTCTTTTTCGGATTTTTTTTCCGGATTTTTCCGGATTTTTTTTCGGATTTTTTTTTCTGCATTTTTTTCCGGATTTCTTTCCGGATTTTTCCGGATTTTTTTTTCCGGATTTTTTTTCTGGATTTTTCCGGATTTTTTCCGGATTTTTCCGGGTTTTTTTTCCGGATTTTTTTTCCGGATTTTTTTTCCGGATTTCTTTCCGGATTTTTCCGGAGTTTTTTTTCCGGATTTTTTTTCCCGGATTTTTTTTCTGGATTTTTTTTCCGGATTTTTTTTTCCGGATTTTTTTTTCGGGTTTTTTTTCCGGATTTTTCCGGATTTTTTTCCGGAGTTCTTTTTCGGATTTTTTCTCCGGATTTTTCCGGATTTTTTTTTCGGATTTTTTTTTCTGCATTTTTTTTCCGGATTTTTTTTTTCGGATTTTTTTTCCAGATTTTTTTTCCCGGATTTTTTTTCCGGATTTTTTTTCTGGATTTTTTTTTTCCGGATTTTTTTCCGGATTTTTCCGGAGTTTTTTTTCCGGATTTTTTTTTCCGGATTTATTTTCCGGATTTTTACGAAGTTTTTTTTTCGGATTTTTTTTCCGGATTTTTTTTCCGGATTTTTTTTCCCGGATTTTTTTTCCGGATTTTTTTTCTGGATTTTTTTTTTCCGGATTTTTTTCCGGATTTTTCCGGAGTTTTTTTTCCGGATTTTTTTTTCCGGATTTATTTTCCGGATTTTTACGAAGTTTTTTTTTCGGATTTTTTTTCCGGATTTTTTTTCCGGATTTTTTTTTCCGGATTTCTTTCCGGATTTTTCCGGGTTTTTTTTCCGGATTTTTCCAGAGTTTTTTTTCGGATTTTTTTTCTGCATTTTTTTTCCGCATTTTTTTTTCCAGATTTTTTTTCCAGATTTTTTTTCCCGGATTTTTTTTCCAGATTTTTTTTTTCTGGATTTTTTTTTCCGGATTTTTTTTTCCGGATTTTTTTTCCGGATTTTTCCGAAGTTTTTTTTTCGGATTTTTTTTCAGGATTTTTTTTTCCGTGTTTTTTTTCCGGATTTTTTTTTTCGGATTTCTTTCCGGATTTTCCCGGAGTTTTTTTTCCGGATTTTTTTTCCCGGATTTTTTTTCTGGATTTTTTTTCCGGATGTTTTTTTCCGGATTTTTTTTCCGGATTTTTTTTCCGGAGTTCTTTTTCGGATTTTTTTTCCGGATTTTTCCGGGTTTTTTTTCCGGATTTTTTTTCCGGATTTTTTTTTCCGGATTTCTTTCCGGATTTTTCCGGAGTTTTTTTTCCGGATTTTTTTTCCCGGATTTTTTTTCTGGATTTTTTTTCCGGATTTTTTTTTCCGGATTTTTTTTCGGGTTTTTTTTCCGGATTTTTCCGGATTTTTTTTTCGGATTTTTTTTTCTGCATTTTTTTCCGGATTTTTTTTTCCGGATTTTTTTTCCAGATTTTTTTTCCCGGATTTTTTTTCCGGATTTTTTTTCTGGATTTTTTTTTTCCGGATTTTTTTTCCGGATTTTTTTCCGGATTTTTCCGGAGTTTTTTTTCCGGATTTTTTTTTCCGGATTTATTTTCCGGATTTTTACGAAGTTTTTTTTTCGGATTTTTTTTCCGGATTTTTTTTTCTGGGTTTTTTTTTTCCGGATTTTTTTTTCCGTATTTCTTTCCGGATTTTTCCGGAGTTTTTTTTCCGGATTTTTTTTCCCGGATTTTTTTTCTGGATTTTTTTTCCGGATTTTTTTTCCGGATTTTTTTTCCGGGTTTTTTTTCCGGATTTTTCCGGATTTTTTTTTCGGATTTTCTTTCTGCATTTTTTTTCCGGATTTTTTTTCCAGATTTTTTTTCTGGATTTTTTTTTTCTGGATTTTTTTTTCCGGATTTTTTTTTCCGGATTTTTTTTCCGGATTTTTCCGAAGTTTTTTTTTCGGATTTTTTTTCAGGATTTTTTTTTCCGTGTTTTTTTTTCCGGATTTTTTTTTTCGGATTTCTTTCCGGATTTTCCCGGAGTTTTTTTTCCGGATTTTTTTTCCCGGATTTTTTTTCTGGATTTTTTTTCCGGATGTTTTTTTCCGGATTTTTTTTCCGGATTTTTTTTCCGGAGTTCTTTTTCGGATTTTTTTTCCGGATTTTTCCGGATTTTTTTTCCGGATTTTTTTTCCAGATTTTTTTTTCCCGGATTTTTTTTC